>NC_090937.1:1298903222-1299206252 GCF_040938575.1 Ambystoma mexicanum
GAAGTCTGCCAAATGTTCCATAACTATGGGAAAAATAAGTGGAGAGAAGAGGCAACCCTGCCTGGTCCCCCTGTAGATATTGAATGGCCGGGAGAGGCAGACAGTAGTGAACATGCTGGCCATGGGATTGAAGCATAACAGCTTTAACCAAGAGACGAAACGGGGACCAAAGTTGCACCTCTCCAGAACTGCCCAAAGGAAGCACCAGGAGACAGAGTCGAATGCCTTCTGGACATCAACAACCGCAGCAACGGCCTGACTATCAGGGGAGATCTGGGACAGGACATTGAATAATCACCGAAGGTTGAGGGCTGCGGAGCGGCCAGTGACAAAGCCAGATTGGTCAGATTGGATTAAGTGTACCATATATGGGGCGAGGCGGAGGGTAAGCAACTTAGCGAAGATCTTATTATTGTAATTAATCAGGGACAGGTGGCGATACGAGCCGCACTGTACGGCGAGATTTACCAGGCTTGAGAAGGACTGTTATAACAGCCTCTCTGAGCGTCGGGAGGAGAATTTGCTATAAGACTCCTCCTAGAGGGTAACCAGGTGGGGGCAAGGAGGGATTTATAACTCTTGTAGAACTTGATTGTGAGCCCTGGCAATCTCCTCACTCTCCATAGACTGATCAAGGGAATCCAGAGTTTCCTCCGATAGCATGGACAGAGGTATCTCGTCTAGGAATGTGTTTATTGCGACCAGTGAGGTTACATCACAGTTAGTGTACAGCGACACGTAGAATATATGGAACACCTCGTTGATGTCGCTTTCTGTATGGACCAATGATCTATCAGGGTTCTCAATAAAGGGGATATGCCTCCCCCCGGACTCCTGATGCACCAACCTGGCTAATAGCTTGCCAGGCCGCTCGTCCTCCCTGTATTGTCTGGAGGCTACCGGTCCGTCGAGGAACTTCACCTCCCTATCGGCAGCCTCCCTGAGCCCATCAAGTCCCCCCTGATTGACTTCAGTGTAACGGTCGTGGGGTCTAGGGCATATGCCCCTTCCAAATGCCTAAGAGCATCTTCTCGTCTCCGAAGGTCCCTACGTATCGCCCCAAGAATACCAAATTCTTCCTCTAGGGCCATACTACGAAAGTATGCCTTGAACGCATCCCTGAGAACAGCAAGTGAGCCCACCGTACCCGAGTTGATATCAAAATAGTCTTTAACACATTTGCCTAGTTCGGACCTGAATATTGGATCAGACATTGCATGGGGTTTAAGCCTCCAGGGGTGCTTGTGGGTCAACCGCTCGTGCCAGGTTAGAGTCAAGGTGATCAGGGAATGGTCAGAATGTGTCCTATGGTGTATATCTGTGCAAGCTACGCAATTGATTAGAACACCTGATACAAACCACATGTTCATTCTGGAATGGGAATCATGAAAAAAAAGAAGAAAAAAAAGTGTAAGCTCTGGGGTGGGGATTGAGAAGTCTCCAGGAGTCTACTCAACAAGCTCAGGTTGTCCATCAAGGACGGTGTGAGCAGCCCTAGAGAGGAGGCGATCCCTGCTCCCGGATCTGTCCAATTGCAAGTTTAGGACTGTGTTAAAATCGCCTCCTCATAGGATGGGAATCAGGAGGTAACGAGCCAGCATCTCCAATACCAGCTTATAAAATTCAGAATCATCTGAGTTGGGCCTGTATATGTTAAGGAGAAGCACCTTTAGACCGCCAACACACCGTACAGAAGCACATATCGCCTGAGGGGATCTATGTGAGTAGTCGTAGAGCTGTATGGTAATAACTTGTGGATTAGTGTCATCACCCCTTTACTTTGAGTGGAGTATTGAGCATAATAGCATTGCGTGCCCCAGCCTTTAGCAAACCTCTCACATCCCACAACCTGCCAGTGTGTTTCTTGTAGAAACAGGACCTGGGCTTTGTGCTGCTCTATGTATAACTGCAATATGTGCATTTTGCGGTAGCTGCCCAGCCTCCTAAAATTCCAGCTTGTACATTTCAAACTGTCAACTGCCATCCAACCGGGAGAAAACAAAAATGGTGCAACAAGCAAAGAAGCTGCTACATTGTCTCACATAAGAACATTGAACAATGTTGCCTCTGTCAGAAAGCCATGCAATCCACGTCAAGCATTTTCTATAGCCAACTGTCACAACACACACCCTCACCCCCTGCCCAACCAGGATGGTGAAAACCCCTGAACAGTGAGCCCCACACATCTGCAACGTAGCATGAGGGGCCTGATACCGAATAGCAGCCCATCTCACTCCACCACAGAGATCAATTTCACATGTGGTTAGGCATATTGGAAAAGGATTATGCAGCAATGAACCAAGGGCCAATAGGAGAAAATGAAATAAACAGAACTCCAAGAACCAGAAAAGGCGAAAAAAGGAGAATGGCTTTAGTGCAAGCAGTTTCATCAAAAAGAGTGCTGGTCAATGAATTTCAACGCCTCCTCTGGGGTCATGCAGAAGAATGCCTTATTAGAGTGTTCAACACAGAGTTGGCCCTCAACATCATGGAATAGCAGACCCCTAGGTCCCGGAGTCGCTTCTTAACCGCAAGGAAGGATTTGTGCTCTTGTTGTACAGCGAGAAGTCGGCATATAGGTGATTTTTGTTCGATCGGAGCAGTATCTCTCACTTGGCCCTGGCAGCCTGCAACAGTACATCCCTGTTACAGTAATTCAAGACCCTGGCAATGATAGGGTGTGGGGAGCCCCTAGTTTAGGTATCGTCATCAGGGTGCGATGGGACCGCTGCACTGCGAAATGAGGCGAAAGCTTAAGGCCATCCAACAGGGAAAGAAGAGTGTGTTCCACAAAGTCCTCCATGGAGCCAGTTGTGTTGTCCTCAGGGATCCCGATAATACGCATGTTATTGCGCCTGGACCTGCACTCCAAGTCATCATTCTTCCTCCTGATCTCCCGCACCTGCTTAGTGAGTGCCGTAAGGTCAGAACGTAAAGAGGTGATATCATCTTTGGCCACTCCAACCTGGACTCAACCTCGGTGATACAGGTGTCAGATTTCTCCATGCAATCCTTTATAGAGCTGATCATGCCGCTCATATCGTCCAACTTGGTGTTGAGGGTTGAGAACCCCACCCGCATGAAGTCCATCATCTTCTGCATCTCAGAGGGCTCTCCCTCGCCCACAGGGGCAGGGACTGACCCTGAGTCACCGGGGTCCGTCAAGTCCCTGGATGGGTCTTAGCAAACATGTTCATTGAGCATTGCTTCTTGGCTCCACCCTTGGTCATACCGGAACCTCCCAGAAGGGATGTAAGTGACTGCAATCCAGCAATCCAACTAAGTCAATGCTTAGGATGGGATGCCCAATGGAAGCCCTTATTTATATATTTTTATGTCAAAGTTCTTTAAATCTGGATGATGAACCCTTTTATAACACCCCTCTCTTTGAATCCCCCTGACCTCACTGAGCCAAGAAGTAGGTTTGTTTTGCAAATTAAAAGATTTATTTGAAGAATTAAACAATATATATATCACACTTTTATTAACAAAATAATATTTGAGTAGCACACTTATGAATATGGACGGTAATCAACAATGGGTGATATTACAAAATTAACACTCTCTTTATTCACTTAGGACCCTGGGGTGACCAGCGTGGCTGCCACCACGGCTCTAGCCTGGGATAAAATACAGTGGCAGACTGGCACCCCCCACCCATGCCATAGGAACTTCCCACTGTGGAACTACATCCCTGATTTCCCCAGGATCAGTAAGGTTGCAGTGGCCAAATGGGCGGATATGGGTTTATAACTCCCTTGGAGACATGTACAAAGAGGGGTCATTTGTGTGCTGGCCTGATGTTCCTGGGCTTTTGAAGGGGCTGTCGTCCAGATGGCTGCTGTATGCTGGGCTGCGCCGTGATGTTCAGGATGCATGGCGTGGGTTTCCTGCGCAGCACCCAGATGAACCATTATTTGCACTTGTGACAGGGTCCACTGTACTTGCTGGAGTTGTTTCTGCGTTGTACAAGCAGCTCCAAGAGCAAATTAATAAATCCCTTTCCAAGCTCTGTGAGACTTGAGGTAGGGATCTAGGCACTGATATAACTGATGAAAGGTGGGTGTTCATGTGTAGACGCCTGCGGGAGGTTTCCCTGAATGCAAGATGTCGCCTTATTCAATTTAAGGTACTACATAGTTTTCATTAAACCCCTGCCAGACTCCTCCTAGAGGGTAACCAGGCGGGGGCAAGGAGGGATTTATAACTCTTGTAGAACTTGATTGTGAGCCCTGGCAATCTCCTCACTCTCCATAGACTGATCAAGGGAATCCAGAGTTTCCTCCGATAGCATGGACAGAGGTATCTCATCTAGGAATGTGTTTATTGCGACCAGTGAGGTTACATCACAGTTAGTGTACAGCGACACGTAGAATGTATGGAACACCTCGTTGATGTCGCTTTCTGTATGGACCAATGATCTATCAGGGTTCTCAATAAAGGGGATATGCCTCCCCCCGGACTCCTGATGCACCAACCTGGCTAATAGCTTGCCAGGCCGCTCGTCCTCCCTGTATTGTCTGGAGGCTACCGGTCCGTCGAGGAACTTCACCTCCCTATTGGCAGCCTCCCTGAGCCCATCAAGTCCCCCCTGATTGACTTCAGTGTAACGGTCGTGGGGTCTAGGGCATATGCCCCTTCCAAATGCCTAAGAGCATCTTCTCGTCTCCGAAGGTCCCTACGTATCTCCCCAAGAATACCAAATTCTTCCTCTAGGGCCATACTACGAATGTATGCCTTGAACGCATCCCTGAGAACAGCAAGGGAGCCCACCGTACCCGAGTTGATATCAAAATAGTCTTTAACACATTTGCCTAGTTCGGACCTGAATATTGGATCAGACATTGCATGGGGTTTAAGCCTCCAGGGGTGCTTGTGGGTCAACCGCTCATGCCAGGTTAGAGTCAAGGTGATCAGGGAATGGTCAGAATGTGTCCTATGGTGTATATCTGTGCAAGCTACGCAATTGATTAGAACACCTGATACAAACCACATGTCCATTCTGGAATGGGAATCATGAACAGAAGAAAAAAAGGTGTAAGCTCTGGAGTGGGGATTGAGAAGTCTCCAGGAGTCTACGCAACAAGCTCAGGTTGTCCATCAAGGACGGTGCGAGCAGCCCTAGAGAGGAGGCGATCCCTGCTCCCAGATCTGTCCAATTGCAAGTTTAGGACTGTGTTAAAATCTTAAAATCGCCTCCTCATAGGTTGGGAATCAGGAGGTAACGACCCAGCATCTCCATTACCAGCTTATAAAATTCAGAATCATCTGAGTTGGGCCTGTATATGTTAAGGAGAAGCACCTTTAGACCGCCAACACACCGTACAGAAGCACATATCGCCTGAGGGGATCTATGTGAGTAGTCGTAGAGCTGTATGGTAATAACTTGTGGATTAGTGTCATCACCCCTTTACTTTGAGTGGAGTATTGAGCATAATAGCATTGCCTGCCCCAGACTTTAGCAAACCTCTCACATCCCACAACCTGCCAGTGTGTTTCTTGTAGAAACAGGACCTGGGCTTTGTGCTGCTCTATGTATAACTGCAATATGTGCATTTTGCGGTAGCTGCCCAGCCTCCTAAAATTCCAGCTTATACATTTCAAACTGTCAACTGCCATCCAACCGGGAGAAAACAAAAATGGTGCAACAAGCAAAGAAGCTGCTACATTGTCTCACATAAGAACATTGAACAATGTTGCCTCTGTCAGAAAGCCATGCAATCCACGTCAAGCATTTTCTATAGCCAACTGTCACAACACACACCCCCACCCCCTGCCCAACCAGGATGGTGAAAACCCCTGAACAGCGAGCCCCACACATCTGCAACGTAGCATGAGGGGCCTGATACCGAATAGCAGCCCATCTCACACCACCACAGAGATCAATTTCACACGTGGTTAGGCATATTGGAAAAGGATTATGCAGCAATGAACACAAAGCTGGAGGTCACCAAGGGCCAATAGGAGAAAATGAAATAAACAGAACTCCAAGAACCAGAAAAGGGGACAAAAAGGAGAATGGCTTTAGTGCAAGCAGTTTCATCAAAAAGAGTGCTGGTCAATGAATTTCAACGCCTCCTCTTGGATCATGCAGAAGAATGCCTTATTGGAGTGTTCAACACAGAGTTGGCCCTCAACATCATGGAATAGCAGACCCCTAGGTCCCGGAGTCGCTTCTTAACCGCAAGGAAGGATTTGTGCTCTTGTTGTACAGCGAGAAGTCGGCATACAGGTGAATTTTGTTCGATCGGAGCAGTATCTCTCCCTTGGCCCTGGCAGCGCGCAACAGTACATCCCTGTTACAGTAATTCAAGACCCTGGCAATGATAGGGTGTGGGGAGCCCCTAGTTTAGGTATCGTCATCAGGGTGCGATGGGACCGCTGCACTGCGAAATGAGGCGAAAGCTTAAGGCCATCCAACAGGGAAAGAAGAGTGTGTTCCACAAAGTCCTCCATGGAGCCAGTTGTGTTGTCCTCAGGGATCCCGATAATACGCACGTTATTGCGCCTGGACCTGCACTCCAAGTCATCATTCTTCCTCCTGATCTCCCGCACCTGCTTAGTGAGTGCCGTAAGGTCAGAACGTAAAGAGGTGATATCATCTTTGGCCACTCCAACCTGGACTCAACCTCGGTGATACGGGTGTCAGATTTCTCCATGCAATCCTTTATAGAGCTGATCATGCCGCTCATATCGTCCAACTTGGTGTTGAGGGTTGAGAACCCCACCCGCATGAAGTCCATCATCTTCTGCATCTCAGAGGGGTCTCCCTCGCCCACAGGGCCAGGGACTGACCCTGAGACACCGAGGTCCGTCAAGTCCCTGGATGGGTCTTAGCAAACATGTTCATTGAGCATTGCTTCTTGGCTCCACCCTTGGTCATAGCGGAACCTCCCAGAAGGGATGTAAGTGACTGCAATCCAGCAATCCAACTAAGTCAATGCTTAGGATGGGATGCCCAATGGAAGCCCTTATTTATATATTTTTATGTCAAAGTTCTTTAAATCTGGATGATGAACCCTTTTATAACACCCCTCTCTTTGAATCCCCCTGACCTCACTGAGCCAAGAAGTAGGTTTGTTTTGCAAATTAAAAGATTTATTTGAAGAATTAAACAATATATATATCACACTTTTATGAACAAAATAATATTTGAATAGCACACTTATGAATATGGACGGTAATCAACAATGGGTAATATTACAAAATTAACACTCTCTTTAATCACTTAGGAGTAGGACTAGGAAGGATAAGGTAGCAGAGAATACTTTTATGGTTCAAGGAAATGCAATAATGGGAAAGAATGCAACACAGAAATAAACTTGATATGATTTCAATTAAAAGATAATATGGTCACTTTTTCCCGTGTGACTACTCACTCCCCCTCAATGCAATATGAAGAGATGGAAATGAGGGCACACAGGTTTCAGGAATACAATGAAGTAGGCAGTTCAATTCCAGTTCCCACAGCAAGCTTAGAGAAACAGGTATGATTTTAAAACAGGCAAAAATACTTTTGAATGTGATTGCAGTGAAAGCGAAAATATTCTAAATTGATTTTAATTCACTAAAGGATATTCAGCATTTAGTAAGAGTCACTTTGGATTGGTACAGGTCAACACTAGCAATGATTCATGAATGATTATCAGATTGAAAACAAATTTCAGCAGTTGCAAACAAGAAATAGCTATTTTGACAGAAAATGAAATTGAGCCAAATTGCAATTCGTGGCAATTTTCTGCATGCGTAAATCGCGATTATGGAAAAACTTGGGTTTTTGGGTTTGTTGGAAAGCTTAGGATCTTAGCTTTAAAATGACAGTTAAATTTCACTTCTAGGACGTGCGGTTTGAAATTACAGAGGTTTTGGTGAAGGTAGATTTTCAGAAATAATGTCAAGATTTCAAATGACAGATTGCGTCTTAGAGATTTGGAATCAACAGGATGGATAAAAGGTTCTATAATGCAGTTCTGGGCAGGTTTAAATGGATGGAAGAGGATTCCTTTAAACTAAGAGATTGGTTATGGACAGTTCTAGACTAGATACTCACTCCTAGCTTTGGAATGGAATGGGCCTCGTCAAAGATCTGGTCAAGGGGTTTGGCTTCACTCTCGCCACCGGACATGTCTCAGGCCCTATGGGTTCTGCGTTCAGCACTGCACGGCGGTCTGCGGCCTCTTGAACTGGATCTGACGGGTCTTGGATTACAGCACTGCTTTCTGGGTCTGGACCTCGGTTCTACCATAGGGCTCTTAGCTAGAAACAGACAGCTCTGCCCGGCTGTTGAATGTGAGGATCAGGTTTGCAAAAGATTCTGAAGCCTGCTGAAAAGGATTCAGTTTTGGTTTAGGCCTCTCTGCTTCAAGGTTCCAGAGTTTGGGTTCTAGAGTTCTGGTCTCTGGATCTAGATCTGGAGTCTGGAGTCTCTGTCTGGATATTGTCTGAATCTGGTCTGGCAGAGTGCTTCGCAGGAATCGGTGAGTAGTGGAAAAAAGAGTGTTCCTTATCTGTCCTAAACAGTCTCTATTTATGTGTTTCCAAAGTGGGTGGGAAGTCTGATTCTCTATGCCCAACCCTCTAAAGATTTGTTAGGTTAGATGATTTCCATTCCCCTGACTGGAGAAAGGATCAGCGTGTCATGAGGTGTCATCATGATGTTGCCATTTACCATCTAGGAAAGAACTCCCCTTTGCTTTTACTTAGAAAATCAATTTTTCATAACAAACATATTTCCAAGGTGCACAACTTGTTCATAATACATATACACATCACAAATTACTTAAGGTACACTCTTGTCCAACTCTGATCTTCCTAAGAGCTCTAGTTCAGAAATTACAACTTATTCGCGCTTTTGGTGGGTTTCCCAATATTGGTTCTGCACCAAATTTTACACATGCATGCAGATCCTCCATGGGCATATTACTGTAAGTTCTTATGTTCATAGCAACAACACTGCAGCTGCGATATTAATAAATTCCGGGATTTGGTCTCAGAACATCACACAGCGTCCAGCTTAGTCTTAAATTTTCATTTTAAGAATCCCAAAGTTTCACATTTTTGTCAGCTTGGTAAAATTTGTTATAGGCAAATTTATAAAACATATATTTGCTGGGCCATCTGAATCCCAGATCCACAATGGTTTGTCTCCGCCCCTAGAGCTGGCTGCCTCAGAGGTCACATGTTCTGTCTCTCCCAGAGCAGTTTTTGACCAGTCACACCCAAATCAGCATATTCCCATTCATCCCAAATAATCCATTGTCTTGACTGAGAGCAGCAGGCCAGGGTGGCTGTAACGCTCACATGGTTCCCCCGGAGGCGCAGGTCTTGATCTGGCGAGGATTCTGTCTTCAGTGTTAGGCGCAGGGTTCGTTTTGCTCCCGGACTGGGCCCCCTTCCTACCGACAGTTTAAGCTGAAGAGTGAGATGTCTGCAAGGGTAAACCAAGGTATTAGTGTTTGGAAGGTTGGGAAAGTTCCTTGCCCCTCTCGCCCTTTCTTTCCCCGTGGAACTGGATTGTTATTGCGCTTACCTTATATAGGTAATTGCCGGGCTCTCCATCCTGCATCTTGTGCAGGGGCGCTGGGTCCAGTTGCTTCACTGGATGCGAGCTCTGCCTCTTGATAGCAGAGGATTTGCTGAGAGCGAAGACGCCGTTAATGCACGAGCGTGCCTTGTAAGTACTAAAGTTCCTTTTAGATTGTTCTCTTCTCTTTCAAAAGTCTTAAGTCTTTAAAGTCTATGTCTTTTCCCTTTTTAGATGCTGTGGCGATGAAGATTATCCTTCTAATGGCACGTAAGTAGAAAGACTATTCTAGCGCTGTAGAATGCACCGTAATGTCTCTTTTGTCTTTGCAGGTGCCGAGGTGCCACGCAAACAGATTGGAAGCAAACGTAACACAGGTGAGTAGTCTTGTAACTAAGCGTTACTAACCGAAGTATCTTGCCTTGCAGGTGCCGGAATGCAGCGCGAGCTGAGTTGGTATGGGCGTAACACAGGTAAGCAGGCTCTGTAGTTAAATATTCCTGACCGATGTTCTTTCTCTTTGCAGATGTCGGATGCCGGAAGAGAAAGGCAGAAAAAGGCGCTTCGGATGCTGCCGCTGGATTAGGTAAGTAGATTCGCTGCCTTTGCTTTAGCCTAACCTGTGCCCTTGTCTTGCAGGAGCTGCAGAATACTGAAGAAGACTGAAGGTTGGATCCCAGCAGGTTATTTCGTATTCACAGGATCTGGAGCTGGAGGTTTCCTGGAGCTGACACGGTGAGCGTCCTGCTGCAGATGCAGAATAACGCGAAGCACGTGAAACCAATCGGGTGTGGTTTAAACAGCCTTCTGTAGTGCTTAGGCGTCTTCTTCCACGGCCCCACCCAGGTAAGAAAAGAGTTCCAGATTTCTAGAAGAGTTCCTGTGTTCTTCTTCCAGGGAGTGGCTCCTGCTCCACCCAGACAGAAAAGTAGTCCCAGGCAGAGAAGGATCAGGAGACCAGTTAGCTGGTAAGTAAGCAGCATGGTCTGCTACAGGTAGGTCCACCAAGCACTCTTACCTAATATGAGATATGAGCCCGGCGCTTCCAGTGCCGGGACCGGTCACCATCATGAGCCTGGCGTCACTGACGCCAGGACAAGGTCCAAAAGGTCCCAATCGGGACTGGCTGGTTCCTGGGATCAGAGTTATGGGCCTGCTTCCAAGGTCGTGGGGCAAGTCCTGACCCCTTGGAAGCAGGGATCATGACAGTGGCTTGGCTAGTTCCTGTTCACACCAGTCTGTCAATCTCTTGACCAAGGGCAGAAGGAAGCTTCTTTTGTCCAGGGAAAAGGTGTGGAATCTGTGTGATCCCAGTGTGAGAAACTTTTTAACTCTGCAACCAATGTCTACAATTTGTCTTTTCTTACAATATAACCCACATTTTTAATGCATACATTAAACAATTGCTTCCTTCAAGTCATTTCAGAATATAGTTTTACATTGTCTCTACCCCTTAGCAAGTCTTTCTTTGGCATAGTTTGGGGTTCCATGTCCAGCTTTACAAAGAATTGGTTTTAAAACGCCGGCTTCTGGTAGTGGTGAGTACCGGTATTGCACCCATTTTGACAGCTGTCTTTCCATCAGTATCTCTAAAAGGGGATGTTGCTCTAATAGCATATGATTCTTTGCTGATATTGTATTGATGTGGATTCTTGCAGTAGAGTAATCTGGAACACACAACAAGAAGGTTGGATCTTTTTGTTGGTTTTGTGAGCCATGATTTTAGCAATTTTTGACAATCAAGAAAACAGATTTTAAAACTAGCTCTGTTTCTTTTGCAATCAGCATTGCTATTTCCAAGTGGTTTCAGGTTACTTTGTGGGTAGCCCAATGGTGGTTTTCAGCAGTGGTCTCCTGTGCTCACTAAGATAGGCAAAAGTGGATGGTGGCCTGTTTTTCAGGTTTTCACTGTGCATTTTCTGGTGATTTTGAGCGAGCAGCATGCTTTCCAGTGGCCATTCTGATGTTTCTGCTGCCAGCAATGCCCAGCGATGTTGCAGGGCTTGGATGAGTGGGTTGAGACATCCCTCAGGGAAGAAAAAAAGTGTGAAGTGAAGTGCACCAGAGATGGTACCACCCAAGAGAGAGGGAGGAGTCAATGGGCTAGCGACGTGTATGCAGAGCACACCTCTGACGTGCACCCGTACAGACAGCCAAAGAAGCGCAGAGCTAGCACCAAGTTTCTGTTGGATGATGACCTCAGTAAACAGCAGGCCAATGTGGTCAAAAGGCAGTAAAAGTTATGTACCATATAAATGTAGGCAAAGTCAAGCACAGCAATCACCAGCCACCAGTGGCAGGGAGCCTTGGCGTGTACTATTAGACCAGGCGATACAGCAGAAGCTAGTTAGCCGGACCTTGGGGCGGGGGGGTTGACGAGCGCCAAACCAATCAAGGCAGGCAGTGCAAGGATGCATACAACAAACCAACCTGGAATCTGGAAGCGGCACCGCAGCTGATCAATACTGTGCAATCTTAAGGTCCAAAAGTGAAGAGGCCACTTAGGTGGCGTGGTGATTTAAACTGATAGTGATAGGTGTGGACCAAGGCCATATTGATCTGTGCTGCCATGGAGCTTCAGGTGCAGTGCTACATCCCAGCAAAAGGAGTTCACTAGAGCCACTTCCAGGAAATGTCACCATGAAAGAAGGCAGGTAGCCGGGTGTCAGACCAAAGCCTAGGAGTCACCAACAGCAGGCAGGGCGAGTCTCTATTAATGGATATACAGTAGAGGGCTGATGGTACTCACTGGGAGTGGAATATGACAACAGGGCAATGGAAAAGGAGCATAGAAAGAGCTACTCAGTGGGAGATCTAGCACCAGCAAGTGGAGCGGTTCCTGGGGGGCGGTATAAGAGGCTGGTCAAATATGCAACAGCCGCGGCACCCCCCAGGCTGCAAGGGACTCAGGCAGGAAGTTATGTGCTTATCCTAATGGGCCAGGGCACACACTGGCTCTGCAGCATACACCAGACGCAGCCCACGCCCCCAGTAGTTCACAGTTCGTAAGCAGGTGTAGGGATGGTGGGGCCACCTGAGGCGAGCAGGTTCCAGTATGAGTCCAATGACAGGCACACACTGGTGTGCACGGCTGCCTCGAGTGGGGGCCTTCCAGGAGGAGGTCCACTGCCCAGGTAGGACACACATTGCTTGCAGCGAGTAGTGCGGGAGAGGCTGCGCCGCAGTCCACAGAGGCCAGAGACTCTCAGGGCTGCTCCTCTAGGTTCCCCACAGCCCTGAAGTGGATACTGCCGGACAGCAGCATTTCCTAGATGTGATCCCTGTTACTGCTGGGGGGGCCACAGGAGGACACTGCAGCCAGTGGAACGCTTATCAGGAGCAGACCGATCACAGCAGACACATTGTAGAGAAGGAGCCAAGTACCCCCACCTCAACCACTTTGCCCAAATTGCCTATATGTTGCAAATCAGTGTGTGAGACACGTGCGGTACTAGTGAAAATACCAATATCGAAGAGAATCCTGGAAGCAAGGTTCCCATTGAGAAAGCCATATTTGAATACAAGACAGTATGATGGACATTTGAATGATATCTTGGAAGAAGCAGGACCAATACATGGAAGAGAAGAATGGTGACGTCACACGGCCAGGCTGACATACATGGAGGAGATGCAGAGACAAGAGAATGTAGCTATTGTATAAGGCATCAAGAAAGTTTCGAAGATAAATGACATCTTGGGATCAAGATGAAGAAACCTATGCTGCAGAAACTCAAACTATGAAAATATCAAGTTATTTTACACGTGTACATATGCAAAGGAACGCAAGCAGACAAAGTATTCTTGAGGCTAGCTTTATAGTAAATAGATTGCAGCATGCAACAATATATGCATATATATGTATAGAGGTGAGTAAGAAATTGATGCTTCCACTACGTATTATAGTAGAGCTGGACCACAGAAGGAAGTCCTCATTTCCAGTGTGTCGCAGTTAAAAAAGCAATTGAATTATAGAAGAAGATCTCGGAAAGGCAAGGCTGGATGAGCCCCAAGAAGCCAAGGTCTTATCAGGCTGGGGTGAGCAGACATTGGATACAAATCGTGTGAAAGAACAAAACTCAGAAGGCATGGACAAAAACAAGGAAGACAACAGAGGTCTATTAGAAAATAGTATTGTAAATACACTAGGGCACGATTTTGTGGTCTTCAGTCACGTGGAAGAATGAAATTGGACGAACACGATGGTCACACCTATGCATGAAGTTAGAACGTGTCTTCACTCCCCTGAATTCTCCAGAGCAAAAGAACACTCCCAAGGACAAGTTCAAAGTCTTAATTGATAGCAGACCAATGAGGGGATGATGGATGAATATGCTAATTGGTGGGAAGCTATGGTTAAAGACTAGCTCACCAGCACCTGGAAGTCCAGTCTGCGTGCTGCTTTCGTAGGTGGGAAAGTACTGGTGGAGGTTAGAGTGCCAACCAATAGTAGGGGGCCGCGTGATTCAGGGTCCTAAAGTTTGTGTAGCCAATGGGACGTTGTTTATTTAGTGACGTTCATAGTGACCTGTTTAAGGCGAGGGCTTAGATGCCCCACCTGATGTTAAGAAACCTATCACTTTTCTCCACTCTTATAGATGAGCATGGATCGTATACTTAGAGGTTCCTTAAGAGCCTATCACAATTGCCAATAGGTTTTTGTAGTTTGCCACGTAGGATGACATTAGTAATATGTAGATTAACGTCATTGATCACGTTTTTTGCTATAAAATAATGTTTTTTAAGATGCATTGAAAGATTTTACGCTGAGACATCCGTTGATGTCTGTTGTACTCCCTGTTTTAGATAATTGATATCAAAACAGTTATCCTTTTGTCAACTACCTGAATCATTTTGATTATTGATGTTTCAGTAACTTCTGCATCGCCACCCATCTCAAGGGTATTGCTACCTTGTCTTAAAGGGCTGGAAGCCTCCAGTTCATGTGGTAGCTGAGAGGATGGTTTAAAATCCATCGACCTAGTAGGCTTTGAGGTCCCAGAAATATCACACAACCTCTGCCATTCGGCTGAAAGGACGTGAAGGGTCCCTTGTTTTCATGCAGAAACATCTCCTGGCATCTACAGGAAGCTGAACGAACGGAAAGTTGAAATGGCTGTTAAAGAGGCGGACGATCCCGAGAGTCAGAAGTTGAAAACACGAATGGTGAGTAAAAACTGAGTGAGGTGGCAAAGGTGTGAATGGGCAGTGGGTGAAAAAAAGTGATAAGGGAAAAGCGAGTAACAGAGGGAGGTTGGGGTAAAGTAACTTAAGAATGAAGAGCGTTGAATATTAAGTAATTGACTTTGAGAGAGGACAAGTGTCACAAGTCTAGGCGAAGAGTACAGGGCAGAGGCTATCTCTCACTGTAGGCAAGTAGATTAAGGGAGATTCCGGAGACAATGCTAGAATATAACAGATTAAAGGTACATACCAAGCTGTTAGTTGAAACAGGTATTCACAAGAACTGCAGGAGCAGGCTGTAAACAAAGAGACAGAGAAAAGGCAAAGACAGGCAAGTGCACTGGGCAACTTGGATTGATTAGAAATAAGGGTGTACTGGAATATGATAAGGGGTCTCCAGGGATTAAGGAAAGACCTTGGGATAGGTACCAGCAGATTACTCTTAACAACAGTCATACAGCAACGTCATGACTTAGGCGTGCCGAGGAAACTGTTGTACTCAGTGCAAGGGTAAAACTGAAAGACCATATACTGAGGCAGGTACGACTTCCACGGACTAGGTGAAGGTGACAGAAATCTTCCCTTATCTGATCTGAACGTATACCAACCCAGGGTCACACTGTAAAACGGATTCAAGTGGAGACACCACAGTGGACCAAGATCTATACAAGTAGAAAGCTGCGTTGAAAGAAATAACCAGGTACAGGACAGGACAGGATATCAGAAGCTAGAACAGGCTGGTTGCAAGGCAAGGAGCCCAGAGGAACAGGGCAGAAGGCAGAGGAGTATGGCAAGGCTCCCAGGCTGGGCAACCCAGTGGAGAAGGGCAGAAGGCAGCGGAGTGCGGTAAAGCCGTCAGGCGGGAGCCCAGAGGAGCAGGGCGGAAGGCAGCGGAGTGCAGCAGAGCCATCAGGCTGGAGCCCAGAGGAGCAGGGCGGAAGGCAGCAGAGTGTGGCAGAGCCGTCAGGTGGGAGCCCAGAGGAGCAGGGCAGAAGGTACAGGCGTGCGGCAGAGCCGTCAGGTGGGAGCCCAGAGGAGCATGGCAGAAGACAG
The DNA here is from genome assembly GCF_040938575.1 of Ambystoma mexicanum. Taxonomy (NCBI): domain Eukaryota; kingdom Metazoa; phylum Chordata; class Amphibia; order Caudata; family Ambystomatidae; genus Ambystoma; species Ambystoma mexicanum. Next base: position 1,298,918,980 of record NC_090937.1, read on the forward strand.
CAGAGTGCGGCAGAGCCGCCAGGTGGGAGCCCAGATGAGCAGGGCGGAAGGCAGCGGGGTGCGACAGAGCCATCAGGTGGGAGCCCAGAGGAGCAGGGCGGAAGGCAGAAGCAGACTGGAAAGGGAGCTGCAAGCATCAAAAGCAACAGGAATCAAAGGCCAAAAGAGGATTTCTAGGAAAGGTCAAAAACTGGTAACAGGAGCACCAGCATGAACTCCCGAAGGAAGCAGTTGACTGTCAACTGCTTCTGTTCAAAGTGAGCTTATAAAGGCGGTCCCAGCCAGCAGGCCAGCAGGGTGGAGCTGATTGCAGACTCTGGCAGCTGTGTTCAATTAAGCCCTGCCCTGGCTTCAGTAGCCTGCAGCAGTAACAGCAGTGGTTTCTAATCAAGTGCTCTTCAGCTCTCTGCAGGCTAGCCTGGAGTAGCTTGGAACAGGTGAATGCAATCAGGCCTCCTGCAGCTCTTAGTAGCTTGCTGCAAACAAATGTATTTAGTATCCCTCCTCCAGCCCTCTGCCTTTTGGACAGCATACATGTCCTAGGATGCATCTGCTGGTTTAACCCAAAAGCCGGAATGGAATATGCAATTAGATTAGTCCAAAACTGCAGTGGTAAAACAAGGAAATAAAGGAAGAGGCGCATGTAGCGGTGCTGGGTGGCCGGCGAGCAGGATTGTGACACCTAGCAATTGAGTTATTGAGTCATTGAGTATTGAGTAATTGGCTTGAGGAGAGGCCAAGCAATTAAGAGTTATCGCGAGGAAAGGCCACGAAAAAGAGAATGCCCAGTTTTCCTGCATTTTAAAGAACATAAAAGAAGGAGAGCCCTATAGATGGCTGACGTAGACTACAAACTCGGTTAATGACGAGTTTAAAGAAGGCGATTCACATCCCAAATCGGGGTATTTTTTAGGGGTAGGATAAGTCTTGAAGAGAAGACTGAGATGTATGTAACCAGTCGAGTATGTCTGTTTGTCTGTTTCGATTTATGTGTTTGTATATTGCGAAAAATAAGAGAGGAATTGATAAATGTGAAAAGAAAACACGAGATTTGAGAATTAATTATTTACTTAGTGGAAATTGAATTGATGGTGTTTAGTGAAAAATGTGATTAAAGTAAAAAAGTGATATAGAAGGGTTTGGAGCCTGCGATGATTGGTGCACACTCATATTGTGTTGTTTTTCTGAAACATATTTTTTGAAAACTGGAAAGTGTAAAGGTGGGTATTGACAGTCAAGTGTGACGAGTCAGAATGGAGGATATTACTCCACTTGTGCACCTTTGCAAACAGTTGCCGAAACACACACCCAAGCTTAGACAGTATAGTGAGGAATGGGTCAAAGGGACGGCAGACAAAATGTTCATGCCATGGCCGCAAGGGGGATCTTCATCGAAGGCAGTTTTTCAGCATATGATGACATATTTGCATGCTGCATATACAGGAAAAAAGTTAGACAAGCGACTAGACTAGACTGGATATTTAATATAAGCAAAGAGGAGGGTGAGGAGCCTTCTGCTCCACCCGCTGCGCCTGAGGAGAGCTTAAGTCAGCAACGGGATACAGTAATCCGGCATATGAGTCGCCTGCGCAAAGCAGCAATGAGGGCCCACAGAAAATACCAGAGAGAGATGTAATCTCTAACGTCCCAAGGTACAAGGAGAGACGCAACAAGCAGAGAAGTGATCGACCAAGTACATCCTTAGAGATAAGACGAGAAATAAAGGGTGGAAAGGAGAAAAAGATAAAACTGATAAGTTAGCACTTAAACAGAACGAATGGATGGGTGATCAGATTTTGCTCAAATATGGTAAGAGCATCAAGGACGTAAGGCAAAGGGAAGATCGAGACAAACAGGGTAAAAAGTATAGAGAAATAGAGAGGAGATTGAAAGAAGACAGAGCAAAAGGGAAGGATAGACAAAGACGGGAAAAGTTGTATCAAGAGGAGCAACTGAGAAAGCAGGAAAGAGCAGAGGAACAGAAAAAGTATGAAAATAGACACAGGGCAATCGAAGAACAAGAAAGAATAGAAAGAAAGAGAGAGGAGAGAGCATACGATCTTGAACGGGTTGAAGAGGAATTAATAGATCCTAATCCAGTAGTGGCATGGGAAGACATAGAAGAGTTATTCGCAGCACATGAGCCAATAGCAGGTCCGTCTAGAGGAAATCTAGAGGATGAGTTTGATTCTAGAAGCATTGGGGATGCTATCGATAAAGTATATCATGATATGAGGACTAAGAAAGTACAGCAGGGGAAGGGTAAAAATGATCAACTCGAGAGTACGTAGTTGTACGACAAAGAAGAAGCCTCATGCAGTTTTGAGCCAAAGGAGCTGTCCTTACAGAGACTGACTCTAAATAGAGATGTAGAGGAGAGAAGTCACACGAGTTGGGGACAGGATATGTCAGGCGAGGACAGGGAAACCTTCCACGGGGAGGAGGAAGGTGATCTATGTGGCCCTGAAGGGTGTTTTTCAATGGATAAGGAAGTAAGATGGTTGGATCTAGACCCTTCCCAAATCTCGGGCGTCAGAATTATTGATTTATTGATTCCATGGGATCGCCCCAAAGGGCGATCCCATGGTGAAAGGGGGGACTCACCACCTTACGTGAGCAGGTTAAGGTCGCTGCCAGGAAAAAAGCAGAGTGGAACCATTGTCCCTGCTATGAACAGACAGACGATCGGACACGAATGTGATTTTGGGGTTTCACAGTTTCCCTTGTTAGAGAAAGGAGGAGCTAGACAACAGTATATACATTGGCGACAGATGGATAAGGATAATTTAAGGTGTAAACTTCCAGGTTTAACTTCTGGCGCTGGTAAATGGATACATGAGCTAGAGAAAATGACAGGAGGAAACGCGTTAGCTATAGAGGACAGTAAGGGTCTCCTGATTGCCATTCTTGGGGAAAGGGCTGATGACATATGGTCAAGAGCAGTGTTTTCTAGTGTTACTAGATGGAGCACCGTTCAATAATTGTAGGGTGGCAGTCTGGAAAGCGCTTAAAGTTCTGTATCCGGACACATCCGACATGGGAGCTATAATGGCAAAAAAGACGCAAGAAGGGGAGGATTCTCTTGTTTACATTCAGAATTTGCAAGAGCAGTGGGCTTTGGAGACACGCGAGGCTTGGGGGAAATCCATACCTGTATTTTATCATATATTGTGCCAAGGGTTGCCAGAAGCAGCACAAAAGCGCTCAAGAAATTAGTGGGCAGGAAAGCGAGGCCATGGTCAGAGATTCAGCTGACCATTGTGCATTATTGCAGGCTTTTGCAAGAGAAGAATCGAAAGAAAGACGATGCTAGGAAAAGTGAAGAGGCAAAGTTAGTGCACAAAAAACTGTCAAAGTATGCCATTGAAGGGGCAATGTTGACTAGTGGAGATGGGTCAGGTTCACAGAAAACAGTAAACATGCCACAGGTGAATAACCAAAGACAGTTCAATCAAAATAATTGTGGTCTTGCACCACGAGGATGGGGAGGCTTTTGAGGTAGAGGTTTCCAGAATAATCAGGGAAACTTCCAAAATAATCAACGTGGGTTTCCAAACACACAAAACATTAATCAAGGCATGCAGGAGGGGCAAGTTAGGAGATCTACTCCTACATGTTGGACATGTGGTATGTCAGGACACTTTGCTTGTGCATGTAGAAGTCAAGTGTTCATGCAGAATGGGCAATTCTCAAGAGGCGGGACAGTAAACCTGCCTGCATATTCGCAGCGAAATGGAGATGGGTTTGCTCAGGATCAGACAGTGCAGCAAACACAAGCGCTGAGAATGCAACAAACACAGCAGGCAACAATGAATCCACCACAGGGGCAGTCACAGCAGTCACCCATGCAGATACAGCAGAGCACGAGCACAGGTCAGGTAATGACTCCTAGAATAGGGGGTGTCACTGTCGAAGGAGGAAATCCTTTCACAGGTACGGGGATGAGAATGTATCCACAATAGGGCAGCTCACTGAGAGATTTGATGTGTTCGATACTATCTGAGATGCCTAATCCTCAAGAGGAACCAAGGGTTGATATCAATATAGGAGGCAAATCTTTTTTGTTTTTAGTAGACACAGGTGCAACACGCTCATGTATACGAGAGGGGATATTTTTGATGTCTGGAAATGCCATGAATACTCAAGGTTTCCTAGGAGCTACAAGCAGAATTCCTCTTACTGACGCATTGCCAGTCTCTATAGGAGAGTGTGACATGTCTGTGCCATTGTTATATTCAGGGTAGACACTTGTCAATATATTAGGTCGATATTTAATGACCAAGTTGATCATGACAATTCCATTCTCTGATAAAGGCATAGTGTGTTCAACACCAGCAATGCATTATTTAAATGTCAGTGAATTTATTATGGCATTTGCAGGACAAATAGCTATGCGAGGAGTACCGTTAGAACCAGAAGTTTTTTACTGTGGGGTACGCATTCTGTTGACATGGCTGCCAGGTTTAGTGGGCAGAACTATGATAATACCGGATGAGTTTTTATTCAATCCAAAGACACCTATGGATGAAGAGGAAGGGTGAATCTTTCCTTTAGAATTATAAGCAGCCATAGTGCGAGGAGACATGGCTTTGCTTGATGGGAATGATTATGAAGGCAGAAAATGGTGCACCGTGATTGCCATTGGGGAAGGTTACTGATTAACTGATGTCACTGATGAGGATATGTTTGAAGACCATCCATCAGATGACAAAGTAGTATTTGAGATAAGCATTGCTTATTGGGTAAGGGCAATTAAACGTGAGGTTCCTCAGAAAAGGTTAGCACAGAAACGCCCAGAGTATTTCGATGAAGACATGGCGAAAGTGCCAGCTTCATTATGGACAACATGCCCCTGTGACATAGGCCTATTAAAGAGAGCTGGAGAAGTGAAGATTAAATTGAAACCAGGAGCATTTTTACCTCGAGCATGACGGTATCCCATGACTCGAAAGGCAGATGAAGGTGTTTTTAGGACAATGGGCCTCATTACGAGGATGGAGGTAAGGGAAAAACCGCTCTGGGCCATTCCGACCTGCCAACCTGCTATTAGCGGCACCGTAAATAACGGTGCCTCTAATAGCGGCATGGGTGTGGGCACGCGACCCTTCATGGTGGCAATACCGGCATGCCGTAGACAGGAGGAGATCACAAATCAGGCGGACATGCAAATACCGGCATGAAGAAGGCGCTAAAAGTGGACACCGGCATGCCGGCAATACCGGCATCGCGAACCACCCGTAAAGTGCCATGTGCAGTGTTCTCAACTGCCACAGTTGCAAACAATCAGCACAGGTGGAGACAATGTAGACTGGGCCAGCACAAAAGGAGCACACCACACCCCTTCCCACACCAAAATGATTCCAATACTAGTAGCAATACTGGGGCTGGAGGACATGCTTGCATTGCTACACCAGCAACAACAACAACAACAACAGGCAGCACAGAGGAGACGCAGGAGGAGAAGGAGGGTGAGACAGGCACAGCATGCCCCACCAGTGCAGGCAGTCGTACCACGCAGGCAGCCCCCAATCCCTCGCATCAGAGCCAGTCCATTCAACCTAACCCCTAAGCAGATTCACACCCTGTACCGTCTGGACCGGGACACCATCACCACCATTGTGGACATGATACATAATGACATCACCAGCCTCATAGAGATCCGTACCGCCATCCCCCCTCTACTGAAGATGGTGTCTGTGCTCCACTTCCAGGCCACAGGCACCTACCAGCACACAGTAGGGCAGATGCATGGCATATCACAACCATTATTCTCACACACGCTGAACCAAGTGCTCGATGCCCTCCTGAAGCACACAACCAACCACATATCCCTACCACTGACTGCCCAGGTGATCTCCAACACCAAAATAAGGCTTCCATGCACTGGCAGGCATCCCAAATTGCATCGATGCCCTCGACTGCACCCATGTGGAATTGGTGGTCCCACATGCCATGGAGGTAGTGTACCGCAACCATAAGCTATACCACTCCATCAACGTGCAAATGGTATGTGACTCAAACAAGATCATCACACATTGTTGTGCCCGATTTCCCGGATCAACCCATGATTCAATGGTCCTGCGGAACTCCACGATACCAAGCTACATGGAGCGACATGCCAGACAACGTTCCTGGCTACTTGGTGAGTTGCATGGCAAGCACCTGGCAGTGTGATGGGGGGAGATGCATACATCACCTGGGTGAGATTGGGGGGGAGAGATGCATACTTCACCTGGATGAGATTGGGGGGGGATGCATACTTCACCCGGGTGAGATTGGGGGCGGGGAGAGATGCATACTTCACCTGGGTGAGATTGGGGGGGATGCATACTTCACCTGGGTGAGATTGGGGGGGGGATGCATACTTCACCTGGATGGTAGTAGTTGAGAGACTGAACAATGCCCATACTGTAATACACTGTGCCCCAAAGCAGGCCAGACTGAACCTGACACCTGAAACCGATATGCAACACGTAAGCTGCACAACAATGACAACAAGCCAGTACTGCAACCATACCATATCCATCAACATGTACACTGCACATCATCAGACTGTACCCTCTGCAACACAATGCAGCAACATGCTGTCAGTATGCCCAATGCAAATGACCGCTGAACAGCATCACATCGGACATGCGTCCATGAGTGGGTACAAAGGAATCACATGAAGTCAACATACAGAATGTCACTGGCACACCACCACAGAAGTGCAGCATGCCAGCATGAGGACATCAAGCGTGGAATGGCTGATCATTAAGAGTCTGGTTCCAACAGTGACCCGATCAAAGCATACGATTAACTAAACATCAACCAAAGTGCATGAACACCAGCAAGGAATAGTACACCCCTGCATCAACTAGACGATGCTATGCACACCTGTGGATCATGTGACTTCACACATTGCGGTTACTTTGAATATCTCCATTCATGCAGGGATATGTAGATGTGAGCAACAAATCACTGCAGGCTTGTGTGTGATAGGTACAGGTTCAATTTGATGAAATCACTGACACATAACCAATGTTGCACCCATGCAGGTGATGCTGGCTATCCCTTGAAGAGGTGGCTCCTTACCCCTGTCCGGAACCCGCAGAACAGGCACGAAGAGGACTATAATCGTGCACATACCCATACCCGTGTGGTGATCGAGCAGACCTTTGGCCTTTTGAAGGCATGGTTTCGCTGCCTCAGCAGGACGGGTGGAGCACTCCTGTACGGACATGAGAAGGTGGCCAAGATCATCATGGCATGTGTCATGCTGCACAACATGTGCATCAGACGGAATGTGCCTCTGCCCCCTGACACTGAACTGCAACCGCCTGGTGATGCTGAGGAGGAGGAAGAAGATGGAGTTGCAAGTCAGACAGGTGGAGATGCACAGGAGGGACATGCTGTGCGGCAGAATCTGATAGACCAATATTTCTAATACACATGGATGCGGAGGGTGCAATGGATGTGGGACTCAGGGCACTGGGTGTTGGGGGAAGTGGACATTGTGCACTGTTCACCAATAAAGCACACATACACAATAACCAATGTCCAGTCATGTGTTTTTTCTTGACACAACAGGTGTATTAACCATAAAGTGAATAAAGTGTATAAACCTCCACCCCAAAAACCCTCTCCTCCTCCCTCTCCCCCCACAACTACCCCAAACACCCTCTCCTCCCCTCCCCCTCCCCACAACTCCCCCAAACACCCTCTCCACCCTCCCCCTACAACTCCCCCAAACACCCTCCCTCCCTTCCTCTCCCCCCACAACTCCCCCAAGCACCCTCTCCCCCTGTCCCTCCCCCCACAACTCCCCCTTACATGGTGTGCACTTCAGTGCAACATTAGTCCGCAAGAGTCACCAATAACAGGCTGCCCCTACTTCCCATGTCCTCTACCAGCATTGGGTGGCTGCATGTCTGGCCGCCGCAAGGTTTGCGCGGACCTGCTCAGGGGGCTGGTCTGCCTGGAGCTGGCAGAGAAGGAGGTGCCTGGTTGCTCCAGTGCCTGTGCGGGACGCTGGCTCTCAATGGCATCCGCGATGTGGCTGAGGACCTGCCTCACACCTGCCAACTCATCACAGATGCATGTGGTACTCGCTTCTATTGCGAGTTTAATGACCCTAGCGTATTCACAGCACTCCTCCCTCGCCAGTGCACCTTTGTTCAGGTGCTGGCCAACCAGTGCAGTGAGCTCCTCCTGGCGCTGTTGGATGAGGCTGATTCCCTGGTCTCTGTCCCTGACACCGGTGGATGTTGATGCAGTGTGCGGCATGGGTCCGCCATCAGGTGAACTCTCCCTGGGGCTCCATCTCCCTGGCAATGACTCACCACCAGACATCTCATGGCTGCTGGCATTGGATGTGGGGCGTGGGGTGAGGTGGGTTGACAGCTGCGGGCTGGGTGTGCCCTGTCCTATGGGTGTTTGGCATTGGACCTCTTCATCCGACCGGGGTGCCGTGGCAGCTGCTTCTCCAACCGAACTGTTGGCAGCGGACAGTGAGCCATCTACCACTGGCTCCTGTGTGGTGGCAATGGCTGGTGTGGGTGCTATTGTGGTTTCAGTGCCTCTTTCATACCTTGGTGACGCAGCATCCTGGGTGGCTTTGGGCTTCAGCGGCAGTCCTGGTTTGCCAGAGCCACTTGATGTGGTGGGCCTGTTGCCTCCTTCATGCCCCTGCCCTTCTTCATTGGTGTTGTGGCCTGCGCCGCAGAGTCCTGATCCTCAGTGTCAGATTGTGAGCCTGTGGGGGACCAAGAGAGGGACAGCATCGGTGATGGTTCTACATGCATTATGCATATATTGGTATTGTTGCAGTTCTCTACATTTGAGGCTATTTGGACTTTGAGTTGTGACATACAGGATGCTTGCCATATAGGTGGGTCATGTAGACATACATCTGGGTGACACATGTATGAGGTGCTGCATGCCTGGGGATGTGATGGTTCCGTGGACAGCCTATAGTCAGGGTTGTATACATGTGTGTGTGATGGCCCATGCATTGCCTCATTGCTCTGTCACATTTGGGGGGCATCATCATGCTTTGCATTACTGTGGTTTGTGTGGACACTCACCTCCATCAGCCGATGACGGCGCTCCACGCTCCATTTCCCCCACTCCCTCAATTGTCTGTATGCCAATTGTGCTGGCACATGTCTCCTCCCAGTGTGTCATCTTGATCGGGGAGACTCCTCCGCCACCTGTTCCCATGTCCTGGCTCCGATTGGCTGCAAGAATGCTCTTGACACGGAGGCGCAGGTCATCCCAGCGCTTGCGCACGTCCTTTACAGTGCGGGGCTGGTGCCCACCGCACTGACTTTGCATGCCACCTACTCCCAGATCTCCTTCTTTCTTATCTGGACAGCATACCACATGTCTTGCACAAACATGACGTCCGCATTTTCAGCAAGTGTGTCGGCAAGCATATGTAGTTCCTCCACAGAGAAACGGGCCTTGCGCTGGCGTGCAGCACCGTTCTTCAGGGCCTTGGGCATTGTGATGGAGTGTTAGGTGAAGTTGGGGCTGCTGTTGTGCTGATGAAGGTCCTGGGGGCTGAGGCATATTTACGGTCACCGCTAATGCCGGGTCCATCGATGGCAGTAGTGCTATCAGCACATTCTTTGATGCCGCTAAAGGCCATTTTTGGGTCTTTAGTGGCATGGCGATAATGTCCTTACTGGCATGACGCAAAGCTGGTGCCTGCGAACTTGTAATGGCACACTATTAGCGGGCTCTTTCCTACACGGACACGGTAATGCTCCATGCTGGTAAGGACAGTTACTTACCTCCAACCTCGTAATGAGGCCCAATATCTGCTATGATGGAACAGGGCATCCTAGTGACATCAGAGTCACTGTGTAATATCGCAATTTATCCGATTGAAAAGGGAAAGGGGGTCATGGTGTTTAATTCAGATTTTACGCCCGATTAACCAGATTGTAGTGTCTGAGTTCCCTCTAGTTCCTAATCCTGCATGATCTTATGTAATATCCCTGTTGAAGCACAATATTTTACTGTGATTGACTTAAACAATGTGTTTTTCTCAATCCCAATGCATAAAGACTCGGAAGATCTGACGTAATTTATGTTCAGACAGACTCATCTGAAAAGTACCCACCTACAACAGGGGTACTGTGAGTCTCCATCGATTTTCAATAGAGTCCTACAGATGGACTTAAGCAATATTGATTTGGAAAGTGTTGTGTTGCAATACATGGATGACATATTGATCTGTAGCACTTCAGATGAAGAGTGCAAATGCGATTCAGTTTCATTGATGATTATTCTTGCAGACAAAGGATAAAAAGTAGACAAGGAGAAATTACAGTATTGTCAAGAGGAATTGCTGTACATAGGCCAGTCTTTGGGACTGTGTAATTATGTGAGAGCATGAGTCTTTGATTACAGTTCATACATAAGGCCCTTGTTGCAATCTCTGAAGAAAGCAAAGGCAACTCAGGAGAAAATTGTTTGGACTGAGGAAATAAAAGAAGGGTTTGATGAGTTGAAAAAGGCAATTTGCACAGCTCCAGTTTTAGGGATTCCCAATTATGCTGAGGAATTATTTTTGTTCTCGCACACGAATGGCACTGTTATGACAGCAGTACTCATGCAGACAACCACATTGGGTTACAAGCTGCTTGCATATTATATTGGGATTCTAGACCCAGTAATGAGGGGTTGCTTTTCGTGCAAACAGTCTTTGGCTGCCGCCACATTTGCCATTAAGAAGGTCGCTACCATGATAATGGGGTATTCCATGATGTTGTTTGTTGAACATGCATTGTTTGTCATTTTGGAAAAACCTAAAGGCATGTTGATTTCTCAAAGGGCTTCTGCCTACGAGGTAGTCATATCAAATCCGGCGATTAAAATAGTCTGATGTAAAATTGTGAATCCTGCCATGTTTGTAGAAGAACCACTGGCAGAGGATGAGCATGCACATGATTGCTCGAATTATGAGGAATTCTATGGTGAACTCCAGAGGGTGAGGAAAATGCATTGGTAGCTGGGGAAATTCTGTTTATTGACGGTTCTTCAAGAATCGATCAAAATGAGGGACAAATATATACAGGTGCCGCTGTGGTGAAGCACATGGCCAATGGCAAGTTTGACTCACTTTTCAGCACAGGCTGCAAAATTAGTGGCGCTGATTATTGCGCTTGAGAGACACGCAGACCAGGAAGTAACAGTGTACAGCGACTCCGCCTATGTGACGTCGACATTGCATGCAGGACTAGCATGTTGGAAAAGGTGGGGATACCTCTGGGCGGATGGAACTCCAGTTCAACATGCAGCCTTATTGGACAGACGTATTAGAGCACTACAACTCCCAGTAGCCATCACAGTAGTTAAATGCACAGCGCACACTAAGGGAGCATATTTTATCTCTCACAGAAATTAAAAAGCAGATGAGGAAACAAAGCGAGTTGCATGTACAGAAATTATGATGTCATTTGATATACCTGATGTGAATGAAAGCATGGTGGTGATGATTACTGTGTTTGAATATTATAATAATTTGTCTAGGACTCAATTGGCAGAGATTCAGGCGGAAGCACCTCAAGATGAAAAAGACTTCTGGACGCGGAGAGGGTGTTCTTTAAACCCCTCTGAAGCATTGTGGCGACAAGACAGCACTGGTAAACCGGTGATGCCTGTAGCCTTATTAAGGGTGGCGCTGTAACAGCTACACTGCCCTACACACATTACTAGAGAGCGTCTCGCTGCAACTATTGCAGAGGATTGGTTTGTTCCAAATATAGTACAATGCGTTGCATTTTATGTAGTAAATTGTATCGTATGTCAAAAGTTTACTGCTGGGAACACATTGCGCACAATTAGAGGAGGTATCCCAAGAGCTAATGGACCCCTTTAGCATTTGCATATCGACTATGTCCACATGCTGTAAGTATGTAATAGATACAGATATATGATTGTAGTAGTATGTCCTTTCTCGAGATGGGTTGAAGCTGGACTGTGTACACACCCAGACTCCGCCTGTGCAGCAACATTTTTAGTATGATAATTTTTTCCTGGATGGGGAGTATGTGACGAATTAGGATCAGAAAATGGCCCTCATTTTGTTAACGCAGTCTTTGAGCAAAAAAGCTTGTTGCTTAGCATAAAGCACAAGTTTTTATCGGCGTATCACCCGCAAGTGAATGAGGTCTGTGAGAGACTCAGCGGCTTGCTTAAAGAGAGAATAGCCAAATTGAAACTTACCCTGAAGAAAGGATGGTTGCATTGTCTACCACTGGCATTGTATGCGTTGAGAAATCAGCCAGGTTCAGACCACAATCTTACACCCCACGAAATAGTGACAGGGAGGCAAATGAGGACACCTCTCACACCTTCATCTAGAACTAGAAGTGATGCCCAGACAACAGCAGAATTGTTAGGAAAGGAGTTACATTATTATCTTACATGCATGAACTGAAGTATATCTGTAATTTCAGATCAGCTCAAGCAGAAGGGGTGTGGGGCAGCTCAGAATGCAGAAGGAGATTCTACAACAACTGGTATTGAAAAGTTATGTCTTCCCAAACTTTCCCCCAGTGATGCGGTCCTAATCCACAACTTCACTAGGAGGTGGCACGAGCTTCATTTTAATGGCACCTTCATAGTGGAGGATGTGACACAGTCTGTAGTAAAAGTGCAAGGTAGACACGCTTGGATTTTTCTTCGAGACATGAAAATCTATGCTGGAGAACCTCCTTCACCCCACCCCTGTCAGAAACAAGCATCGGGGAAGAACCACAACACGTGCAGACTTGGTCTATGATGAGGAAGAAGGACACAGAAGCTGTTGAATAAAACAAATTAAGGGAAGGTATTTGTTCTTAGAGCCACAGGAATTTGTTGACATTGGACTGATACATGTTTAAGTCTTGATCATAAAGGAGCACATGCCAGATTTGGAGTTCCTTTTCAATGACTGGAAGAGGGAATAGTTCCCTGATTCCGTTCTCACTGAATTTCTTTTCAAAGGTGCCCATGGTGGTACCTAATGACAACGTTTCAAGGATCGTTCTTGCAGTTTTCCTGTTCATTTTGCGCGCATACCCTGCACTTGTGGGGAGTACTACTAGCATTCATCTGTTCCTGCAGGATCCTAAGAATGGTCCAATCATGAGGAGATTGCTTACAGCTATCGTTGAGCAAATCCTACAGCTTCCCGAGTACAGTGGGGAAAACGCAAATGCCCCTATCAGCAGATAATGCAGATAGACCGGTCAGTTTAGTTTTCTATTATTTGATTGAGGAATGCCCCCATCTCGTTGGGAGACAAACTGATGTCTGAATGTTCCTGAGGGATCAGAGGAATAATGCTGAACTTAATGACATATTAAGAGACATCATCGCGCAGGTGAATCGGTATTCTGAGAGAACACTGAGAACTGAATGAGGTTTTTGAGGGAGAAGATCCAAAAGTCGACTGGTTAAGGAACTTTGTTTCATGCTGAAAAAGAATCTTCATGCCTTCTGGTAATAGGCCAATTCGTGGTCTTCACTAGGAACTTTTGTTCATCATCGTATAGCCAGCTGTAGCTGATCGAGGAACTTTTGAAGCCGACTCTGCAGCTTCCAGAAGTAGTGCGTGATGTTGCCCGATTAAAAGTTTGTTTTTCCTTCCGTAAAGAATAAAAATGGGCAGCATCAATAGCAACATTGTTATGACAGATCCTGAGAGAAGTCCACGTTGTACAAGACGTTTTTGCTGCAAATGATCTTATTTGTGTATAATTTACACATGTATTTTGTTCATAGTGATACTGCTCTTACTCACAGTACGCACTGCTTACTACTTAAATCAAAATCGAGCAACGATTTCTGTGTATCCTCCTGTACAGAAAGAGGGTACAGAGGTGGCAACTACTAAACAACCAAGACCCTATGTAATCATTTCTATTCCAGTAGACGGAGTAAAATTGCTTGGGTGTATGACGAATATAACTAGACATCTTTCTTTAGAAAAAGGTGTTGTAGGGATTGTTCTTGAGCACCAGAAACAGGCTTGAAAGCAGAGACAAAAGAAGAGATGTTTAGAAGTGAACCTACACAGGTAGTACATGTAAAAACACCCAGTCCACTGACCAATGTTCCTATGATTGGTCCAATAATAAAGAGTAATGCTGACATGCATCATGAGATAATTATATAGGGCCTCATTACACGGAAGGCAGTGAGCCATGGCGCTAATAGCGCCATGGCTCATGCCGGTAAAATACCGGCACCGCCTTGGCGGAAAGGGGATTTACCGCCCCATTCCAAGGTTGGAGGGGCGGTAAATCCCCCTTCCGCCATTGCCCTTCCCCATTCCCATTTCTGCCCCATAGGGCTCTATGGGAATGGGGAAGGCGCTAATTACGGCACCGCAATTTTGCAGTGCCGTAATTAGCTCCGAGGTCCCTTAGCGGGTTGGTTTTTAACGCCTGCAAAAAGCAGGCGTTAAAGCACCAACCCGCTAAGGGACCTCGTAGTAAGGCGGTAATGGTTAACGGTCACCGCCTTCCGTGTAATGAGGCCCATAGTCTCATAAGAAAAGAACAAGACCTAAGAGAAGTGCTATGGAGGATTATCATGAGATGAATGAGTACCTGGATAGTCCAGCACACTTGTGCAATAACATATGGTATCAGCATATGAAAGAAGTGGGAAGGAGGACCTCAAAGGGGGAATGCTTTGTATGTGCACTCCTACCTTATAGCATGGGGAAGTCTAAGATCTTAATAGCTATTGAAACAGACGTCCAGACAGCACATTGCATATCACACCTAGCATTCTGTCGTACAAGAGGCCAATTCATGGTTCGAACAGCCTATCTCAAATGGGCAAATGAATGAACAGATCCAGATGAAGACGACTATGTCCAGGATACAAAAACAAGGCTAAGAGATCATTCTAAGAATCACACAATTAGATACGAAAATCCTGGAGTGAAAGGAGCTGGAATCAGATGGGAGGTAAACAAAAGACTGGAGAGCCCAGGAACATTGGCAGAATACATTCATAAATGGAAGAACAGAGGCCAAATGCAGATCTGGGGATCAGTGTTATCACCAGATGGTTGGAAAGAAGGTGTAGTTCTCTGTAGAGACTGAGTAATAATGAGTCACTACCAGGCAACTATTGAGAATGCACAAATGCTGTGTAAATCTTTATGGTCGAAACTTGTTAAGTTACTGACTTGGGTCAAAGACGGAGGAGGACCTTTGCAGATAGTGCCTTTGGAGAGTGCAAAGCTGTGCCTCAGAAACAATAGCACGAGAAAAGTTGGAGAGAATCCAAACTGTACTCGAATCTTTGAGCCACAAGGAATGAGCATTGGGACAGCAATGATCATGGATCACTATTGGGCTTGTGGATCTAGAGCATATATGAAGCTACCCACAGACTGGGGAGGAATATGCTCACTAGTGAATGTTCATAATCCAGCGTTGGTGATTCCTAAAAGTGATTTGAACCTTGAAAGTTTCCTGAAAGCAGATGCTCACCTGAGGAAGAAGAGATCTGTCGAGCTGATTAATTGAATGAAGAGTGAGAACTATTTCTCACCTAAGTCAATAGAAGCTTTTGACTCCATTCCGTATAAGCACAGACTGTTCATCCAGACTTCATCGGTATTCACATTGATGTTCATGCCGAGAATCCAGGTTGGAGCAAATACCAAATGGCTGCAGATTACCAGATGGGAATTGGTACAGACAATCAACACTACCAATAAGAGATTCAATGCTATCAGAGAAGAGATGAGAGCCATACGACTGATGATGCTTCAGAATATATATGTCCTGGGCATGATCACAGCTATAGATGGAGGTGTTTGTGGAAAAATTGGAGAATCATGTTGCACGTTCATATCTTCTCATGACAACGAGAATGGAATCTTAACAGAGGCCATAGAGATGTTAACAACGCTACACATCCAGATGATAGACTAAGTGGAAGACATTGCTGATGACAGCTGCTTTGGATCACTCTTTTCTTGGGTGCCAAATGGATGGCAGACATGTTCAAGTTCCTTGATCGTGTTGTGTTGCTCGGATTTTGTGTGATCAAGATAATAATCACACAATCCAAGAAGACAGCAAAGAAAGCCATAGGGATGAACCGCCTATCAGGAGCAGACCGATCACAGCAGACACATTGTAGAGAAGGAGCCAAGTACCCCAACCTCAACCACTTCACCCAAATTGCCCATATGTTGCAAATCAGTGCGTGAGACACGTGCGGTACTAGTGAAAATACCAATATCGAAGAGAATCCTGGAAGCAGGGTTCCCATTGAGGAAGCCATACTTGAATTCAAGACAGTAATATGGCCATTTGAATGATATCCTGGAAGAAGCAGGACCAATAAATGGAAGAGAAGAATGGTGAAGTCACACAGGGCCAGGCTGACATACATGGAGGAGATGCAGAGACAAGAGAATGTAGCTATTCTATAAGGGATCAAGAAAGTTTCGAAGATAAGTGACATCTTGGGATCAAGATGAAGAAACATATGCTGCAGAAACTCAAACTATGAAAATATCAAGTTATTTTACACGTGTACACATGCAAAGGAACGCACGCAGATGAAGTATTCTTGAGGCTAGCTTTATAGTGAATAGATTGCAGCATGCAACAACATATATATATATATATATGTATAGAAGTGAGTAAGAAATGGATGCTTCCACTACGTATTATAGCAAAGCTGGACCAGAGAAGGAAGGCCTCATTTCCAGTGTGTCGCAGTTAAACAAGCAATTGAATTACAGAAGCAGATCTCGGATAGGCAAGGCTGGTTGAAGCTCCAAGAAGCCAAGGTCTTATCAGGCTGGGGTGAGCAGACATTGGATACAAATCGTGTGAATTAACAAAACGCTTGTTCAGAAGACATGGACAAAAACAAGGAAGACGTCAGAGGTCTATTAGAAAATGGTATTTTAAATACACTAGAGCTCGATTTTGTGGTCTTCAGTCACGTGGAAGGATGAAGTTGGATGAACACGATGGTCACACCTATGCATGAGGTTAGAACGTGCCTTTACTCCTCGGAATTCTCCAGAGTAAAAGAAAACTCCCAAGGACAAGTTCAAAGCCTTATTTGACAGCAGACCACAGAGGGGATGATCGATGAATATACTAATTGGTGGGAAGCTATGTTTAAAGACTAGCTCACCAGCACCTGGAAGTCCAGCTTCGTGCTGCTAACGTAGTTGGAAAAGTACTGACGGAGGTTAGAGTGCCAACCAATAGTAGGGGGCCATGTGATTAAGGGTCCTATAGTTTGTGGAGACAATGGGACGTTGTGTAGTTAGTGACGTTCATAGTGACCTGTTTAGGGGAGGGCTTAGTTGCCCCACCTGATGCTAAGAAACCTATCACTTTTCTTCAATCTTATGGATGAGTATGGATCGTATACTTAGAGGTTCCTTAAGAGCCTATCACAATTGCCACTAGGTTTTGTAATTTGCCACATAGGATGACATTAGTAATATGTAGGTTAACGTCATCAATAACAATTTTTTGCTATAAAATAATGTTTTTTTAAGATACATTGAGAGATCTCACGCTGAGATGTTCGTTGATGTCAATTGTACTCCCTGTTTTAGATAATTGATATTAAAACAGTTATCCTTTTGCCAACTACCTGAGTTGTTTCGATTATTGATGTTTGAGTAACTTCTGCATCCTACCTCGTCTTAAAGGGCTGGAAGCCTCCAGTTCAGCATCATAGCTCCACGGGTCAGTCGAGCGGGAAGAGCTGTGTCCACATTAAGCAGCAGGTGGGATGAATCCGCTGAATGGTATAAAACAGCAGCAATATTCCCAAAACGTGGTCAGCATCGAGCCGCTGCCATCAGCATGCCTCAGCAGCCGTTTGAGGACAAATCTGTGCGTGATAAGGATGCGTACCCCGCAGTGGTGGAATGAAAGGCTGCAGAGCCGCTCGTTCAGGCTGCCAGCTTCATGCGCAGCCAACAGCACCCCCCAATTGTATTGGTTTAACACATTCTTAGCTTCTTTCTAATTGTATTTTGTTTGTTGTGACATCCGAAACGAGCGAAACGAGGCTTCCTTATCTCATAATTCCACTGGTCCCTTTTTGTAAACATATGCGCTAAGATTCCATTACCCAGTAGCCTTGTCATCCGTGCGTGCCCTCTTAGTATATTTTCAGGTGCATCAGGGGCAAGCTAGTCTACGCTAGTATAAAGACGGTTGTTTCCCCCACACCTAACATTGTGAAATTGATTTTGTTACTTGTGTCAACTTTAGATCAGTTGCTCATTTGAGCATAGGAAGTTCCACTCTTCCTAGACTTGAAGTTGTAGATTTATTGAACTTTTAATGAACGTTTAGCTATTTTAAAATTGTATTAATTTAATACTTTTTTGATTTCTTTCTAATTGTATTTTGTTCCTTGTAACCCTGTGCGAAACAAGGCTTCCCTACCTTGTAATTCAGCCGATCCCTGTTTGTGAACATATGCACTAAGACTGCATTACCCAGTAGCCTTGTAGTCTGTGCGCACTCTCTTAGTATATTTGCAGGTGCATCAGCGCCGGCGCATTATGGACAAGCTAGTCTATGCGAGTCCACGACAGTACACTGTCCCACTACCGGGCTCTGCAGCGTTGCCTAGTGCTCCATGCAGAGATCAATTGACAGCCGGTGAAGGTAAGATAATACATCTTTTGCCAGGAATTCCTATGTCAGGCTAAGCAAGAGGCTATAACATTCTATTGTAACATAGTGAACTATTCAATTCCTTTGAAGGCTGCCTCTGTCGTTAGCATGCAAAATCAGGCGCCTTTTCTTTCAGCTACATCGCCGCCCCTCACCGTGATAAGTACGTTTCCCCCATGTCTGGTGGTTCCTAATATAGACCACCTTGGAGGACTTATTCAGGACTCCCGAGATAGTGTGCAAAAACAACTATGTGCGATCACTGAGCCAGGTTCAGGTCAAGATGCAGTTAAGACAGGATCTCTTAAACTAGCCCTCTTAAAGACTGGATCTGTAGTTAAGCACACCATTGACGCTCAAGATTATATAGTAATATATTGATATTATGTCCCTCACCAAAACCTGGCTACTCGATTGTCATGGCCCCATAATAGAACAGGTGCCCCCCCAGGTTATGCTTTTTTTGGAAAGAATTGGATACTTGGAAATGGGGGTGGTGTTGCCATTGTATGTAAAAAATACCTTGGCACGTATGAAGTTAAAGGGGACTGTGACGGATGTGAAATTTTACATACCATAATTACACCTAATCACAAACAGCATTAATTTCATTCTGATTTACAGACCTCCTGGGGAAATGCCCCTGTTCAATGAAAACATTATTCATTATTCATCCCCCTTGCAGAAAACAAACTTCTCTATAATTTTCTTGGGTGATTTAAATCTATGGAAAGGTGATCCTAGAAATAGAAGAGCCATGGATTTGGCGCCATCATTGAATAATATGAACATATTTGTACAACACTCTGCCCTCTCGCACACAAAGGGAAACACCTTAGATTGGTTGGCAAGTAGTAACATCTGCTAGACAGACATGAAGACCACCCCCTGTGTGTGGTCAGATCACTTTTTCCTCACAAGCTAAGTGGAACTCACTAAACCTCTCTCCCCCAACCATGAGGTACCCCGCAAAATTCTCTGAAGAATCTTATCGAACAATTAAGGCCGCCAAGCTGGCCAAATGTTTGAGCAGCCTGATGTTAAACACTGTGGGCGAAGATTCTCCTGACTCTCTAGTGAAGAGTTATAATACACACATCGAACTATTGTTAAACAGGCTTGTCCAATTAAGCTTAGAAGGGTCAGGGAATACCCTAACCACCAGAAGTGGTTTACTCCAGAACTCACCTTGCTTAAACAAAAGAAAAGATAGGCTGAACATAATTGGTATAAAGATAAAGCACTGAATGATAAGGAGGTTTACAAACTAAGGAAGAGAGAATATAAACTCAAGATACAGGAGGCAAAACAAAACTACTATAATTAACAAATTACTAAAGCAAGTAATAAAACTAAATAGCTCTTCAGGTTGTTCAAAACGTGGGAAAAACCCAATGCCCTGAACCAAAATATTACCCCTGACAAAGGTGACTGTATTAAGGTTCAAAAAGCTTTCGCAGATAAAATCAGACTAGCACGATCCAGAATACAGAAAGACCTGTACCAGCTAGACACCTTGGACCCTTGGAGATTATCAGAGTAAAGAGACAAATAACTAAAATACCCTCAATATCGTTTCACTTCTCTGAGGTCACAGAAAACAAGGTTGTCAAAATACTGAAAGACATGCACCCTACTAGCTGTCCTAGGGATTTGTTAACCTTCTAGAATCATTCTTGAGCATTATGATCTATTTGTGCCATTTCTGAGTAGATTTATAAATGCCTCCTTTGCACCTTCTCTGGTCCCTGCGATCGTCAAGTATGTGGTTGTTACCCCATGTCAATAAACAAGGGTTAGACCCTAAGGACCCGTAGAACCTTAGGCCCATTACCAATGCTCCTTTCCTTCTTAAGGTTATTGATAAAGTGGCCATCATACAAATGCAATCCTATGTAGAAGCCATGGGCCTTCTCCATAATAAACAGTGCAGTTTCCAGCGGGCACATGGGACTGAGAGCACGTTGTTAGATCTTCAAATGTATATGCCTTCAGCCCTGGAAAGGAGTGTCTCGGGACGGCTGATTTTATTAGATCTATATGCAGTTTTCGAGCTCCTTGACCACAAAAGGCTGCTGCAAAGGCTGACTGACATCGGGGGCTTTGCACAGGAAGCCATGACTTGGATGGAATCATTCCTCTGTGGTCGTAATTCCAGAGTCCACTGGGGAGATACCTCCTCAGACTCTGAGACAATTTTGTGTGGTGTGCCACAGGGGACATGCTTATCTACATCCCTGTTTAAGATCTATATCCAGCCACTGTGTGAAGAAATTGAGAAACTGGGAGTCTTCTTGGTTAATTATGCAGATGATTTCCAGCACTCTCTGGAACTCACTGGGGACTATGCGGTAGACCAAGAAAAGCTAAATGAAATTTACGTACTCATCAAAGGCTGGATGTCTTCAAAATGGCTTTTTTTAAATGCCAGTAAAACCCAACTTATGCTATACAGTTCGAAGCACGCCCATGATGGTCTAGGACAGAAGTATGCAAGTTTCAGCATTGATGGAGGCCCTGTACCTGTAACCAGAAAAGTTAAAGCTCTTGGTACGTTTATGGAGGCCACGCTCATTGCTGATGCCCAAGTCAGTTATACTGTTAAGCCATCCAATTATTACCTCAGAGTCCTAAAACAGATCTGTTTGTTGGTCTCGAAAAAGAATTGTGAAAAGTTGGTTGGAGCTATTATTATACCAAGGCTTGATTACTGCAATTCCCTGCTTGGAGGTGCTGGTATGGAAAATATAAAGAAGCTTCAGAAGCTCCAAAATGATGCAGTGAGGATAGTGTGCAATATTGCACGCAGAGAGTCAGTATCAAAATCTTGCAGGAACTTCATTGGCTCCGGGTTGCCGCCAGAATCAAATTTAAGATCCTTACGCTGGGACATAAGTGTCTTTTTGGAACTGCCCCTCAATACCTGAGAGAGAGTCTAGAGTTCTATAAGCCATGGAGAACTCTGAGATCTTGTGGTGCTTGATGCCTAAGAATCCACTGCTTCAAGAGAACCCGGGGAAATGGTCAGTCATTCCCCATTTTGATGGTACAGGCTTGGAATGAGCTTCCAGAGTCTCTTCGAAAGGAAGTGGACTACCTCGTTTTCAGAAAATTCCTGAAAATTAGATTGTTCACCTAGGACGGTCCGTAGACTATCCGTCTTACCTACTTGGTTCTGTCTTGTTACGTTTTATTGTGCCTTGTTGTCACTGTCTTATGTAGCGCCTGGATGCCTTTGGGCTTTGGTGTTCTAGTAATAGATAGATAGATAGATAGATAGATAGATAGATAGATAGATAGATAGATAGATAGATAGATAGATAGATAGATATTCCTCTTCTCCTCCTCCTTCCATCTCACCCTCCATTGCTGATTCTCCTGTGCTTCTGTGATTGGCCTCCTGGACCCCTCTGAGTCCTACAGTGGCCAGGCCTGACCTCAAGCAGTCTGCCTCAGCACCCTCCCTTACTAGGACTTGCCCCAGGGTTCCCTCCCTGACCAGACTACTGAGTCTGGTCCACACCCCTACCTCGCACTAGCTCTCCCTCATCCGGTCCTCACCAAACTGCCCAACCCTGAGTCTGGCCCTCCTCCTCCTTGCACTGACCCCCATCTCTTTTGCCTAGCACACTTGCCCTCCTGGCCCCACCTGCCCTTTACCTTCCCACTCACCCTTACACCCCTGCACTTTCTGTTTGCTGCACTTGCACGATCCAAATATCACAAGACCTAGCAGGACCGTTATTGTTTTTATCTTCCTTTGTTCACCCTCGCCCCTTGTCTTGTGGCGCCTGGAGACACTTGCTGCTGTATATGCACCATACAAATGTCCAATAAATAAAATAAAATAAAATGTTCTCACATGGCATTGGAAAATGCATGTTTGCTGTGTTCTTGATAATCCAATATTAAATTAAACTCTTATTCAACCTAGACTTGCTGTGGGGGTGGTAGACGTCCATCTAAGATAAAAGATTTTGGATATCCATATTTCATTGAGATGGCAGGTTGCTACCCTGAATTAAGGAATACAAATGATGTTGCAAAAAATATTGATAGCAGGTTAGGCGCCAACCACTTACTTTTCACATGCATAGAAATGTGAAAATCCATTGAAGATTGGGGTGTATTTTCTCTGGCAGTGTCTGAATGTCGAGCAAGACAATTGAAGAACTTAGCCAATCAAAAACTGTGAGACAATTGT
Organism: Ambystoma mexicanum; assembly: GCF_040938575.1. Taxonomy (NCBI): domain Eukaryota; kingdom Metazoa; phylum Chordata; class Amphibia; order Caudata; family Ambystomatidae; genus Ambystoma; species Ambystoma mexicanum. The sequence goes on from NC_090937.1 coordinate 1,298,941,855, forward strand.
GACATAAGCATGGGAATATTGGATTTTTCTTTTTTTAAAGCAAAAATTAAAGGGGAGGGCAGTTTGACTCTGGAAAAAGTTGCCGCTATTTATTTAACTGTTTTATCATTTGTATTAGTATTTGATTAATACACATAATTTAGTCATAGGACCTCATTAGAATGTCGGCGTTAACCCGCCGGTACGGGTTGCTGCCGATCCCGTAACACTAGATCCGTCGACTGGCTTCCCGGTGCGACCGGGACATTACAAGTCTCTGCGGAGTGGGATGTCAGGCAGCAGATCTTGTAAATCCCCATTCTCATTTAGTCCCATAGGACTCCATGGAAATCTGGACTCGGAAGCACCGGCACCGTTGCTGACAGTGCTGGTGCTTCCGTGGCAACTGTGCCTGCCAGTGCTGTTGCGCCCAGCAGGGTCAGCCCTGCCGGATGCAGCAGCCCCGGCAGGCAGACTCGTAGTGTGGCGGTCCGGAAACAAGGGTGCCAGTAAGCTTACTGGCACCCTTGTTTCGAGACCGGCAAACTTATAATGAGGCCTATAGATTTTATTTTAATAAAACAAAATATTGATTACTAAATTAGCCAGTTAATTTTGTCACTAGATTTGTGGGGTTGGATTGGACATCAGGGGCATTACATCAGAACTGCTTTCATAGTGAAACAAGCCTATATATAGAAATTAATTTCTGTCATACTTACCATTAGTTAGACAGATAATGTTCCCATCCCTAAATTTGCTTTGCACTTCTCCATTCATGATTTCTATGCCTCAGTCCTCTGTTTCAGTTTACCTCAGAGGTTGCTCATACTTTCCTATTTGTGTTGGAATTACCTTTAAAAATCATGCCTCTTTTTCAGTGTTGGTTGAAAGTTGGAGAAAAACAACTACAACAATATGTAACCCCAATAACAGTTTCAAAGATTGCCCATTACACCACTATTTTCACAAACGTTTTATTGTTATGAAGTCAAAAACCATCTACCTTATCAAAACATGCAAAACACACATTATCATGTACGATACTAAAACAGTATTTATTTACACCAAAAAACAAATGTGTAATGTCCAACATCCCTAAGAGTAATATCTAATATAGCACTTCGCATTTTATTTTCCTGGCTATATGATTACTTGAAACACCATAGACATAGGATTAGTCCAAATACTGAAACATAACCCTTCGGTAAAGCACTTAAATCTTTGGCAAGCATATGTTTATGCCAAAACGTCTTTCATTCTTAAGTAGTCCTGTTATGCTTGATATGGTGTAGTGCCTTTCCAGGGAGTTCTATCTTGTCATGTTTTGTTCCTGAAGGCAATTGACAACTTCTTCAAGAGGCTACAAGACAGATCTACTTCGACGGATTGAACCCACAGAAGGGCGATTAAAAACGTATAATACAGATAATTAGAAACAGGTAATTCCTGGCAATACTTGCGACATTTATCATTTTGATTTATTTTACAGGCAGCAATGTATATTTAAGTAATTAAGTAAACTTGGACTTAATATAACGTAGCTCACTTTGTGGAGAGAGGAAATTATTGTCCACCCATTACCTTCAACTTGGGGCTGTGAATCCCAGTGAACTGCACCCTCCTTAAAAGTCTGAACTTACTCCACTGAAGACACAAAACCAGGCACCTACACTGAGGGCCTCATCACGAGTTTGGCTGTAACCTTTAAATCCGGCGGTAGCGTTGTTACTGCTGGATTTAAGGGTCCGCCAAATCAGGCCTTTGGCGGATTTCTCCCCAGCTCTGAGCTGGGGGGAAATCCGCCGAAAATTTGCGCTCATACCGCCAGCGGGAAATCCGCCGGCGGTATGAGCATGAAATTTCCCCATTCTGCCCAATGGGGAATGGGGCATTCCCGAATGGGCTCAGTCGGGAATGGGGAATTCCAAATCCGCCAAACCCGTGATCCCGCACTAATAGCGCTGGTGGGTTTGGCGGTAGGGCAGATAGCACCAGCGCTATTAGCGCCGGCGTTACCGCCCAACTCGTGATGAGGCCCTGTCCACACAAGAGTGCCTTTTAGTCCAAAAATCCCATCAGGAGTGGTACTTTAAAAAAAGAGAGAGAAGGACATGAATTAAAAAGAAAAACACTCAGGTTCAGTTCATTATTTAAAAAGCAGAATATATTTTTACTAACCTATACCAAAAGATGTACCAGTCCCATGTCAATCAGACTGCTTGACTGTGGTCAAATGGAGTATTCTATCCATTCTCTTTATTCCTTCCAGACTCGTTATAAGTGTAGAATGCATCTCTAAGCATTTATCAGAGAATACATTTGATCAGAATTTACTATTGTAAAAGTATTACTGATTATTCCTTAATGTAATGGTATTAATGGAAGGCAGACAAAAAAGGGAGTGGTGGAAGCAGAGAAAATTTCTGGGAAATGAGGGCAAAAGGGCTTTGCATTGGCCACTTCCCCAACCAATGTAACACTAAAAACTACCGTCTGCTGCACTGTATGGTTACAATGGGCTTCATTTCGAGTTTGGAGGTAGCCATGCCGTTCTTAGCAGCTTAGCTTCCTCCAAACTCGTGTCCGGGTCCCAAAAAAAGGGAACTACCAGGCCATTCCGACTATTGCGAACCCAGTAATTCCCTTTTCTCGGGACCCGGACCCGGTACATCCCCATTCCCATTCGAGCCCCCATAGGGCTCAATGGGACTGGGGAGGATGCAAACAACAGACACGTTAATGACGGGTCGGTTGTTAGCATCATGGTCTGCTCGCAGGTGGCGGTATGCACGTCTGGTCTGGCCCAGACATACATAACGCCACCCGCAAGCAAACTCGTAATGTGGTGGCCCGGAATGAACGGTGCCATCCCTTACCGGCACCGTTCATTCCGTGGCTGCCAGCCTCGTAATGAGGCCCAATGTATCTAAAGCCACATCTGCCTGGTCTATGATATAATCACACATAGATGAACCTGACTAAAATATGCACTATGATATCAGGGCACATACCCCTGCAAGTGGCTGTGTTTCAACATTGTGATGATAGCAATAGAATACAATTAAATGAATCACACATTTCTTACAAAGTAAAACTTTGTAAATTAAAGTAGCACCTCTAAAGCTTTACTTTTCCATATCAGTGAACAGACAAATGTTCTCTATAAACTTGTGGATGCATAAATGAGGAATCATAATATTAGATCATGGAGCCACTGGACCCTTTGGTGTTATATTCATAATATGTTTCAACATTTGGCAGAGCCCACAAAAATGATCAGAAAGGGTCAAAATGCAGTGACAACAGTGCCATCCAATTAGATAAATCCCAACTCCTACTTTTGTGTTACAAAGTTATGCCTAAACATATGTTAAAAATTATAGTAACAACTATACAGCTGAGTTTAATTAATCTCACCTCATGCTTATATATAAAAAAAAGAATTTCACCTTTTTACATAGTCAAAAATCTAGGGCTGTTGCCCAGGGTCCAAGACTTGCCAAGGTTGGTGGTCTGCAGAGGAAAGCGAAATGTTTTCCAATTACATGGAGGTGGAGACCATCTTTTGGGCTCTGTATATGTTCCAATATGAGCTTCAGGGCCAGATGGTCTTGGTCTGAAAGAGCAACTAGCAAAGAGGCACAAAGACCAGGAATTGATTTCCTGGAAAGGGAAAGAGTTTGTGGGGGGTGAAACAAATCTCTCACTTAGGATTATTCGTCTGGGAGTAGTGGAAAGCTATCTGCTAACAGGCTGAGTTGTACTTTCTCTTCAGCAACAGAGTCGACATTTTTGTCTCTGAAGGTCTTCAACCTCATCAGCTGGAACAGGAAATTACCCAGGATAGACATGTTTGCTTCTTGTTAGAACTCCTCCTTGCCCTTTCTTTTTCTCAGGCCTGAGTGGAAGGAGCTTGAGTGGTGGATGATATCTTCCGATAATGCCTTTAGTCCAGTTCTCTTGATTTCCCAATTCATTAATTGGATCAGGAGCAGCACGACAAGAGTGATCCTGATTACACATGATGGACCCGGAAGACCTTTGTTTCCCCATCTGAATTAATTGGTAAATGCTTCTTCTCTGCTACCCCTGCTGGTTCCTCCCCCTGTCTCTCTCCTGAGGGCTCCCGGTTGAGCAACAACTGGCACTGAGTGGCATCTTAAAAGGGGAGGTAGGTGACAGGGCTACAACAGTGAGGCCTCCCTGTCATTACAAGCCTCCCAGAAGAGCTTGACTTTTCACTTCTATCATCACAACTGGAGCTCATCTCTGTCCCGATGAGGAGAACATGGGTTCTACCCCTAGAATGCAGACACCCTAAGTGTTTACCATTTTTACAGGAGGATTTCAGCTTGAGCCTGGCATCCTCTTCTCCCCGTATTCAATGAGGTGCTATCATGGGATTCAGGGAGCCAGGGGAAGAGTCGGGGAGACAGAAACTGTCAGAGCCTGGCTGGTTAAGAATTTCTTCTTAGCCTGCTTAAGGGTTAGGTCTTACGGAGCATCTTGGAATTTTGACCAAGGATTTGAGGGTGATGCAACTCCCCCTTTGTTCCCCTGGGTACCCTTGATATAAAAGACCTAGTCACTATGACATCAGTAGGCATCTAAGTGAGCTGGTTTGTTTCTTGTGCTAACCTCATTATCAAATGATGTCGCCAAAGCAATCACTCTTTGATGTGATGCAGTCTTTAGATCAATTATGATCCCTCCCTTCCTGTAGTTGTCTTGGATCACTTGGATGTCACAGTGATTCAGCTGGAATATCTGGCTAGAACCAACAGCTTGTTCATAATCTTTGGTGCCTCCAGCAGTGGAAGAACGCCTTCTTTCTTAACCATCAGTAGCTGTCTGTATGATATGACTGCCCTAGCATACTCCCTGTAGAGTCTACCTGAGGGACTACTACATGCTGGGTGGAGGCAAAGGTTGCTTCCATTATGGAGATTTTATGGGAAGCTCATGGGCTTCTCTGTTGGCATTTGCCTAACCCTACCAATTGCATCTAGTCAGGGAGAAGGACTATTTGCCTATGTTGTACCAGAATCTCTTTCTTTGTAATGTTCCCTGAATTTATTAAAGGTCAATTGGAGTGTAGTATGTGTGGCTGTTTTGATTTGGTAGTAGAATCGTCAGTCCTCTTGGGTATTTTGAATGCATAAAGACTTGGAAGAGGAAAAGAGATGAGGAGGTTATGATGAAATAACTACTGCTCTGCAGGAGTACATGGATGAGTAGTGGTTTAAATGTCTACTCAACTCCACACTACTACTAAACCTGCAGTGATCCCAGTCATCAGGGTGAAACAGGCAGAGTTTGAAAGGTACACTTCCTTCTCTAGTGTATCCGCACAGGCTAAGAGCAGGCTATATCTTCACTAGGACTGTGAGATGCTAGCAGTAGCAGCACTGACAGCAATAGTACACGAGTACAACATAAAAGAATATCCAACCATGGTTGTATATAAATATAGATTTTTAATTAAACAGTATAAATGCAAATAACTACCTAAATACACAAGCAAAGACCCACCCCTGTAAAGAAACACAGAAACTAAAAACTGTTGTAAAATAGCACACTGGATAGCAGAGGTGTTCAGGCACTCAACTGACATAATGTCAGAGTTCAAGATAATGAGCCTCATTCCGAGTTTGGAGGTAGCCATGGCACTATTAGCGCCATGGCTGCCTCCAAACCCGGGTCTGTGTCTGGTCTGGTTGAATGGGGACTTACCGGGACATTCCAACCTGTGCGGACCCAGTAAGTCCCCATTCAACCAACCATTCCCCATTCCCATTTGAGCCCCATAGGGCTCAATGGGAATGGGGAAAGCGCTAATTACGGGCCCACAAATAGCAGGCCCGTTATTAGTGCCCTGGTCCCTTAGCGGGAATCACAAAGGACGTGTGGTCAGACCACACGTCCTTTGCGGGTCCCGCTAAGGGATCTCGGAATTGGGCGGTAAGGGTTTACCGGCACCGGGTTCCTTACCGGTGACCGTTAACCCTTACCGTACCGCCCAACTCGGAATAAGGCCCAATGTCTTATAAGAAGGATGCAGAGAAGGCTGACATAACATTCACTATGGTCCCAAAAGTGGACATGGGGGACAGGGCCTTTTGAAAGTACCCTATTTCTTGGTCTTTGATTCTCAACGTCTTTGAGCCAGACTTCTACGGTTGCACCGATGTTGAGATGGGTTGAATCGCATTGATTCAGAAGTGAGTCAGGCGAGTCGGTATAGAGCAAGGTTCTGCATGGATCGAGTTGGCAGTCGAGGCAATGTGGTTGAAGGGGTCCCAACAGGTTTGTGTCAGTGATTGAGTTGTGTCGAGTGAGTCGAGGTTTTGTTGGATCACTGTAATGATGTAAGTGTGGTCAGTCGGATGCTTCCACAGCGGTGAGCTGGTGCTCAAGTTAAGGCAGCAGTGATCTTGACAGGTGCGAGATGGCGTCAAAATGGCTCCAAGATTCAAATAAGCAGCTCGAAGTCTGTGGAGTGCCAAAAGTAGCACCCAGGGTCCTGTGTTGGCCCAAAGGGTGTCGAACACGGTCAAAGCGACTTAAAGATGGTTCAAATGAGTGCACGAGTATTCCAGCTGCTATTTGACTACTGGGATGCTGTGAGTTGCTATCCAGGAGCTTCAAGACAAGTTGAGTTATTCTGATAAACTCCCACTACAGGGAGCTTGGCTGGTACCTAGAGAGGTTCCTTTACCTCAAGTGACAGCACCAGGGCATCTCTATTTATGCTGATATGCAGGGTCCCCACTGGGATAGTCATAGAAATGCTCACACCACTCCCACCTCTAAAGATATGCCAGACTATGAAGGGAATAGTGAAAGAGACATGTATACCCCCATTGCGTATATTCATACCCCTACCATCCCAAATCTGACCATTAACCCCCAAAGGTAAATGGGGATAGCTGTGACCCACAGGGACACTCCTTCCACTAAGGTGCATACACTCAGATTGCCCTTTAAGCTCTCTGGACAGACCCAGATATATAGCATAGCAAAGGAAGCCTCTCCCTTTAAGGCTCCAACATTTCCAAGTCCACAACGATTGAAGAAATACATTCATTTCTACAGCACTGATACCAGAGGAACATTTCAAATGTTGACTCACACTTGCACTACTCGCGGAAGCCTGTGGTTCCAAATTCACAGTCAGACAAAGAGGAACTGATTTGCACAGAATTCAGACGCAAACAAAGCTCATTCTCCCAGCATTATGGAGGTTACAAAGTTACACGTTCCTTGCAATTAAATAGGTTGAAATATAGCAAATTGCTTCACATCACTACCAGGACTTTGACCAACTCCAGATTCATATCCTATGAAATCAGAGGGATCCATACTAACACAGGCAATAACAATAGGGCTCTCACGGGGAGGGAGAATGGACGGCTAGCCGCTGCTCTTGTGAAATCCACTGGATATTAAGAGGGTCCCCCTAGGTGTATCGCTGAGGGACACCTTTTTCATGTGTGCCCACCCTACCACGGGACACTTCTACAGTATTTTCATATACTTGGGGACACTTATTTGGGGCAACAAAGGTTTTCGACGGTGTTTCCACCCCACTGACCAGCCTTGGCTCCCGCGTCCCCCGCCAGGATTCTGGTATTCTAGCGCACCCGAAAAAAAAGAAAAGACAAGAGAATATTGCTGATCAGTGAGTTATTATAACTAAACTAACTTGGTGCAGATATATATACTAACCTGCTAGAGACAGTATTGCAGCAGCCTTGATAACACTCCACTTGGAAATTTAAATAAAAGACATTAGTATGCAATGGGCACTAACCTACTAAAGACATTCCAACCAATAAGGGCTATTAAGCACACTGCTACAGTACAACGTGGCTGGTCTCTTCTAGCTGTTACCATGACATCTTCCTCCCCACGAACATTTATATTTATACAACCGCCAGACATGCAATAAGCATCTGGGAGTAAGACAAGCACCACCGGGAGTGCAGTAAACATTTGGGAATAAGATGAGTGCTCAGCAGTTGTTTGGAGCACCACAGAGGCATAGAGTGGAGGTGCTTTGGGTAGCTAGGGAGAATTGGGTAGGGGCAGGAGGAATACCCTGTGGTTGTTTACAGTGCTAACTGTCCTTTTGCATATTTACAGAAACAAACCAGATTCCAACCAGAATCCAGTCAGAGGAAGAATCCAGGCCATTGGGGAAGGTGCATTGGGCCTACTCTTTTAGTGAGCTGCACCACGTGCCTTACTGGGCCTCTGGTGTAACCCCACTAAAGGCTGGAGTAGTACTTACTCTCACCAAGCATCAACCGTGCCTAACTGTGTTCCTTGGACGGAACCTGTTAAACTCAGTCATAAGTGTGAGCAAGGTAAGACATTACAAAACAACAAGCCCATGGTCATCTTGACCACCGCACACAGGTAACCATGGTCAACTTGGCTAGATTAGTCAGTGACCTAAGAGAGGAGCTGGAAGCCAGTAGGACCAAAACCAACACCTTACAACAGGATGTACTAATGGCCTGGGAAGCCACAAATGCCTTTGGGGTTGTAGTAAATGCCCTGCAAACTAGAACCCCCATAGTGCAGACACTGCCACTGCCAGAGGGACTTCTGCACATACTAATCAAGTAGTCACTGTGAAGGAATCATGAAGCAAGACAGACAACAGATTTAAAATTCAAACAAAAAATCTTTATTGACTCAAATGTCAGGATGGTGTTAGGCCTAACTTGCCCTATACTAAGGTGGGATCTCCCTACCTAAATAAACTAAGGATAGTCTGAGTCAGTAAGTTCAACTTAAAAGTCTGTCTGTGTCCAAACCCCATGGTTGCCCTGACAACTAAAGCTAAACAATGTGTAGTACTTACTATAACCAAACATCAACTGTACCCTGTGTCCCTTGGGCGGAACATATCAAACTCAGTCATGAGTGGGAGCAAGGTAAGGCATTACAAAAGAACAAGTCCAAGGGCATCTTTCATACTGCACACAGATAACCATGGACAACTTGGCTAGATTAGTCAGAGACCTAAGAGAGGAGTTGGAAGCCAGTACGGCCAAAACCAACACCTTACAGCAGGATGTAGTAATGGCCTGGGAAGCAACCAATTCCTTGTGGGTTGTAGTAAATGTCGTGCAAAACTAGAACCCCTATAGTGACAGACTCCGCCACTGCCAGAGGTGCTTCTGCACATACTAATCAAGTAGTCACTGTGAAGGAATCATGAAGCAAGACACAGACAACAGATTAAAAATTCAAACAAAAGATCTTTATTAACTCAAATGTCAGGATGGTGTGGGGCCTAACTTTCCCTATACTAAGGTAGGATTTCCCAACCTAAATAAACTAAGGATGGTCCAAGTCAGTAAGTTCTTCTTAAAAGTCTGTCTGTGTCCAAAACCTATACTTGCCCTCACAACTAAAGCTAAACAATGTGTAGGGATGTCAGCAACCAAAGCAACAGTGTTCAAACTAAAGTTGTGAGCTTCTTCCTGCTCCTGACAGGCTCTTGACTCCCTTCCCGAAGTTCAAGATAGTTCCAATAAAATGGCTTCAGGGTCCTCTTCCCCAAGTTCAACACAGTTCCACAAATGGTCTCAGGGTTCCCTTCCCCAAGTTAAACACAGTTCCACAAATTGTCTCAGGGTTCCTTTCCCAAGTTCAACACAGTTCCACAAAATGGTATTGGGGTTCCCTTCACCCAAGAAAGCAACTCTTCTGGTTTCACATTTACAGTCAAATCAACTTGCGTAAATTTCCTTCTCTGTATGTCACTTGAACAACCTTAAACCGACATATGACTTCCCTGATAACACAGGTTTCCTTTCTGCATCTTGGTCATAAATCCAAATGTGATTCTGGTTCACTTTAATTCCTTCCTTCACGAATAAGTGGCTCTCACACACTTTACTTTGTGGTATTATATTCTGGTTACCACCTTGCTTTTAAATTAGCCAATAGTGTTTGGCTTTTAGCTCATTTCAATTTGTTTGCAAATGCTGTCTCTATAAATTCATCTCGTTCACAAATGCACATAATATTTTCCTTCATTTTTGCAATATTATATAATTTCTCGTTTCAGTATTCAAAACTCATGACATGTTTAGCAACTTGTTTGGTATTCAATCATTTATTTTTGGTCTCCAGACCCATTTATCAGCATTCAAAATGTAGTAAGTGCTTGGCAACTTGTTCGGTATTCAATAGTTCATGTTTGATCTTCTGACCCTTTTCCATATATTCTTGCCTAACCGGCATCCGCCGTTACAACAACATGCCCCTGGAGTTCCCCGGTCTGAGTAATTCCTCCCTGTCACTCACTGGTGTGCGACTGCTCCATCGGGAGCTCTGGTTTCACTCTCAGGTTCTCGCTGGCTCCTCTCGCACTCCTGGGGAGCTCCAGCGAACAGGGCTTGCTTCATCCTGACTTTCCTGCAGTGATCAGCGGTGTCTCTGTGTTCCGCACTCCCAAGAGGGAACACAAAGCATTGGGCTCTGCACAGCTTCAGGCCCTCTCATGGCCCAGTCTGGCCTCCGCGGCTTCCTGGCTTCTCTTCAGCCAGCGTCCTTTTCACCAGCCCATATTCAGCCTGCTCACCTCGGATTGCCACACTCTCCTAGCCAGCTGTTTCTTCTTTACCCTGCTGCTCCTTTCTCCAAAAATCTAGCAGGTTTCAGGTGTGAGTACTTAGTTTCAATTGCCTGACCATAGTTATTGAACCTGCCTGACTCTCCCGACAGTCTTCAGGCCTCTTCTTTGTCTCAGTACCAGAGTGGTTAAATGACAAGTTAGTGTGTACTACACTTAATCACATCTTACTCGTCCCAGTTCTATTAGGATATGAATGAGGGGAAATGAGGGGAGATGGTTTAAAACAGCTTATATAGGCAGGAGCAGGGTGAAGTTGGTTCTCATCAGAAAAAGAGGGATACCACGTCTCGCCGTCGGATATCCTCTTACCAATCCCCAGGGACCCTCCACCCAGGTGATCCTACCTCACATCTCCACCCCCAGGGTCAGGATCCAAAAGCGATGACATTCACCTGGCCACCCGAGAAGAGGAACGAAGGGGAGTAGGTGTGAGGATACCCTCAGGTTTTCCACATCACCCCATCAATGTCCCTTTAGCTCCACTGGATCGCATCTTTGGGGATCCAGTAAAGTATCCTACATTTAGAAACCAGTGGCAACTACACTTTCTGTGTCAGCCACAGGTCTTTGTGAATGATAGTACCAAGGTGTCCTTTGTGTTATCCTACTTGGGTGGCAACGCTGAAAATTGGGCTATCCCACTTGTGGAGGGAGACCCTCCAAAACTGCAAGATTATCAGTGGATCAAAAGAAAGCTGGTTAAATTGTTTTCCCATAAGACCCATGCACAAGCATTTGATAATGAAATGCTGACCCTACGGTGGGGCAATCAGGACGTACGCATATCACTGCTTTTATCCGATTGGTGATTAAGACTTAATGGCTAGCCGAGAAAAGGGCCTTGCATTTCTTCTCAGGAGAGAACTAGAAGACATCCTTTTACACGTTGTCAATCCCCCCGACAGCCTTGCAGAGTTGATTGGTAGTTTACTGGTAATTCAACTACACCACCCCTTTTTTAAATAAAATGCAGACAGATACCGGGAAGGTCGGTTACCAGTAGTGATTAAGCCCAAGGGAGAATCCAAGATAAGTAAGACACGGCATAATTCTGAAACCATTCAAATTGGGGGACTACGGCTCTTATTACTAAAGTGGAAAGAGAAAGATGCTGCCTCAAAAAATCGCGTTTGTACTGCAGGGCCTCAGGGCATTTCTTACGGGAATGGTCAGTGCACCCAAAGCCACAACAAAAAAGCCTGGGGGTAATCGAGACAGAAGCTACAGACTTCAATGCGGGGGGCCAGGTGGAAAACTAGCATTCTCAGTGGCATCTGTGACCAAACTGCATATCCTATTTGGGCGTCACCAGGTAGTACTGGGAAGCAATTCTTACAACTAGTGGTAGCAGTAAGCCTACTGTCAGGTATCTGTTAAGTAAGGACAAAGGCAGTGAATATGGCAAGGGAAATGTGCAAACAAAGTGTGACAACAATACAAATATATGAAAAGGGATGTGGGGTAAGCACTTAGAATACTCCTTATGACTGTAAGGAAAGTCGGCAAGCTCCTACCCACAATTGCTATTACAGATACTGACAGCGCTAAGCCCACGTAGAGGGCAAGCAACGACAGGATCTGTGATTTAACACTCTTGAAGGTATTAAATAAGGAAACTTAAAAACAGTACTCACAAGGACGAGAAATACCACTTGAATGTCAGCGAGCTCACAAACTCTGTTGATCAAACAGGGACCCCGAAAGGCTGTAACAGCAATGGGAGGATAACTAAATACATAATGCTCAAGACAAGGGGCAAGTAGGAATAGTGATTACAGAATAGTGAGGAAAACATAGGCATTCACACAGGAGCTAGCTACAACCGCACACCACACCTAAGGATCAATGGAAAGTAAATGCACGGGTGCAAGGGAAAACATGGAATGGATTCCAAGAAAAGTAAAGGAACAGGAACAGGGAAAACGAAATTACAAGGGCAAACTTTCCCCACCCATCCAAGGAAAAAAGGCAGAAAGCTAATCTAATAAGGAGGAATTACTAAGGCATCAAGGTATACAGCAGCAAATGACAAGTCAGAGATATATAGAACACAGGCAAACAGGGCTGCACCAAAAAGGGAAAGCACTGAGAAATGCTGCCTGCAAACAGGGGAAGACAGAAGGGACATCTGGGAAGCAGAAATCAATTAAGCAGATACATTCGAAATCCAAGGAACAAGCAATGGAAATTTGGAACTAGGCACAAGGCTAAAAACCAGGAACAAGGGGCTAGTCACAACAGGAACACTGCAACAATGACCAGCGCTGGACTGAACTAAACTGAGGTTTTTAAACCTGCTTAACGAGCACTCGCCGCAGGTGTGCTGCCTGCTGCACCTGCAGCCACAGGTGTTGCCTACCCTCCACCCAGCCTTGTCCTGCAAGGGTGGAGATGAAGCTGTGGGCCAGGCATTCTGGGAAGCATAGTCATTTGATTAAAGCAGCATACTGGCTGCCAAAGACCTGGAATGGATCCGGAAGGGAAGTAACTTTGAAAATAAGGATTTAGCGCTCCCAATTCATCACACCATTGTAGCATAAGGTTCGGAAGGAATGTCCAGTAGGGAATAAACCCCAAATCATGCCCCCAAGTGGTGGGAACGGGAGCGAAGGAAGCGAATTGTGACACCTACAACCAGAAGACCACCATTCCTGTGCACACCTGTCATGATGCCTACCCCTGGGCGTCAGGACCAAGCCCATCAGCTCCAGGAGCAGGCATCCAGATACCTATTAAAACCCCAACAGCCCCGGCTGGGGGCTGTTTGGGTTCAGTCCTGGCGCCTTAAGTGCCAGGCTCAAAATAGAAATCAGTCCTGGCGCCATAGGCGCCAGGCTCATAGACTTTATTTACCTAATGCAGACCATGCTGCTAATGAGTCCAAGCCAACGTGAGGCTTGGATGGAACTATTTTGTTACAGGAACTATTTTTTACTCGGGTGTGGTTCTGGGGGACTTCTTACCTGGAACTACTTTGGAGGCTATTTAAACCACGCCTGATCAGCAGCACACGCTTCGCATTATTCTGCATCCAGCAGCGTAACGCTCACCATGCCTGCAGTCTGCATCCAGTCTTCTGCCATGCCCGCCTCGAATCTGGAGGTCCTAAAACAAAGAGGAAAGAAAAGGACAAGGTTAGAAACAAACTGTTTTTGAATTCCTCACCTGATTTCGGATCCATCTCGCCTCCGGGCCTGGAAAGGACATCATTTCTGTACGCGCCGCATCTCCAGCTGCACCGCCACGCCATACTCACCAGTCCTCCATCATTCCTTCACCGAACTCCGGCACCTGAGAGACAAAAGAAAACAACAAGGTGAGCCGAGAAAACCAACAAATATGACTCTTATCACCAAGACTTACCTGATTTACCACCGGAGGCATTATTCTATAATTCTCCACATCTTCACGTGCCGCACCTGCAAAGACAGAGAAAACAACACGTTAAACACGTGCAACATTTACCGGACAGCGTCGGGTAATACAGACTCTTACCTGAGCGCCACCAGCTGCCCTGAGGGTATTTTCTCACCATCTCAGCTGCAAGACAAAGAAGGAAGGGGGGAACAAGAGTGAAACATCGGACATATTGAACTCTATGAACTTGATACTTACTGGACCTAGCCAGGAACCTCATAGTCAATACTCTCCGGAACTCTTCCACGCCTTCAAACCAGTGAAGTAACTGGCTTCAACGCGCCCCTGCTATCCATGCAGGATGGATGGCTCATCCTTTAAAAACATAAGGTGAGGTTCCTTAAAGGGGATATCGGAGATGATAAGAAGGGAGGACGAGAACCGTGGGAGGGGGCCATCACTAGAATCCACGGGTGGCTAAATCCCTTTCTCCACTTGCAGGAGAATACTTCTACGGATCAAACAGACGAGATTAAGCAGGCCAGTCCAGACAGTCATCTCGGCACTACGCATCACGCTGGTGGACACCGCAGCTGTCCGGATCCGATCGACGCCCCTCTGGGAACCAGGTGAGCGTAACAACACCTTTATAGATTGTGGGCTCCCAGAAATTACCTAGACATTGCTGATGCCAACCCAGCTAAGCATTCCCATGGTGGAGAAATTTTATGTTAAACATGTAAGAGCTGTAGATGGGACTGAGCTCACCTCGGGCCCTGTACTCAGAAAGACATAACCCTTAGTGTTGTGAGGGGAAGGAGGATATAAGAAAGTAATAGTTTTTGACCTCATTGGCTCACCCCAGTTTAAGTTGATCTTTGGCACAACCCCAGAATTGACTGGGTGCAACTAACATTAGTTGACCCCAAAAATCCAGGACAGATGGCTAATACTATAGGGAACATACGTACCATGATTCAGCCATTATTCAGCTTGGCAGGGGGAATAGAGTCCATAGGAGTGGTCGGTATGCTGCCACAAGTCTACCAGGATTTCCAGTGGAGATGGCAAACAGCTTGCTGCTTCACCATTCATGCAATTGCACACTCAATTTGATATCTAATGGCCCCATACCTTGTGGCTACTTCTATTCACTAACTGAGCAGGAGATTGAATGTCTGTGGAAGTATTTAATTCAGTACCTGGCAAATGGGTTATCTGTCCCTCAAATTCACTTGCAGCTTTCCCCCCTTTTTTATCCCTAAGAAGGAAGCAGACCTATGGACTACCAGGAGCTGAATGCTGAATACAATCCCATTAAAATTCAATATCCTTTGCCGCTTATACTAGTGTTATAGGATCAACTCAAGGAAGCTAATATATACACAAAAGTAGACCTGCAGTGAGCCTAGCACCTCATATGTGTGAACAAGGGAGATGAAACACTTGAAAAACGTGTGTATAGGTGCGTTATAAATGCCACATCATATCATGAAGGAAAGACGCCCTTCTGCGCCCAGTATGAGCTGTTTGAATACCAGGTGATGCCATTCATGCTTTGCAATGTCCCGGCCACTTTCTACTACTTCATGAACAGGGAGTACCTGGATGTAGGCACAGTTGTGTACATAGATGACATCCATATATAGTCATAAAAACCTGGAAGAGCATATATGTCATGTCCAAGCAGTTTTGTTGGAATTCTGAAAGAATTGACTCTTCTCCAAACTTGAAAACTGCTCATTCCATTTGAAACATGTGGCGTGCTTGAATTTCATTTTATCCCCACAAGGGATTAAAATGGATGTTAAAAAGACAGAAGCAATTATCTCATGGTTGTCACCCTTTCAGTTAAAGAGAACCAAACGTTCTTCGGTTTCGCAAACCTTTACTGCTGTTTCAGCAAAGGAGTCTCAGAGGTGGTCCACCTTATAACTAGTCTGTTACAAAAAGGAATCCAAGTTAATCTGGATCCGAGCGACAAAACAGGCCTGAATGCGTTGAAGAGATTGTTCACAAATGCACCCAATATGGCCCATCCAAATCCAGTCTTGCCGTTCATAGTAGATGTTGACGCTTCCCCTTTTGCCATGGGAGCAATCCTCTTGCAATGCAATGTTGAAAGCAACACAATCTACCCCATAGCATTTTGATATAGGAAATTTACACCAACAGAACCAAACTATTCTATATCAGATTGCAAGCTACTAGCCATCAAGTAAGCTTTTAGTGAGTGGTGCTATTCCTTTCTGCGAGCACAACATGTAGTGACAATTTTTACGGATCATCAAAACCTACAATTCTTGTGATCAGTAAGAGCCCTAAAACCGCGACAACTATGCTGGATGCAATTCCAGAGTGCAGTTCATCATTACATTTAGACCCGGAACATGTAATGACAAGGCAGATTCATTATCACGGTTGGGCTATCGCATACCCAAGAGAGAAAACCAAGTACCGCCATCGGTCTTGTTATCTAGTTGCTTTGAGGGAGGGGGTTTTAGGATGGATAGATACATGTCATTTGTACAGGACATTAAAACCCATTTCACTCCCAACTCCATGGCTGCTTGGAAACTGAAACATACCAAACATTCAACCGAAAGTGTATTGCCATTTCATGACAGACTCTACCGTCCCAACTAAAGAAATTCACAATATTGTAATGTGAGAAAATTTGATTAGCCACTAGCAAGACACCCAATAATCAAGAAGATCAGCCATCTAGTACAGCAGCATTATTAATTGCCCACCTTGGTCAAGGACATCGAGGAATATGTCAAAACCTGCATAGTATGTTCCCAAAGCAAATCCCATAAGGCGCCACCGGCTTGTCTACTCCAACCTCTGCCAGTCCCTCCCAAGTCATGGCATATGGGGAGAATGGATTTCATTGTTTAACTCCCCATGGCTATAACACAGTTTTGGTGGTGGTAGATAACTGCAGCAAAATACCACACTTCATATTCCTTAAGGGCCTTCCATCCGCCAGTACTTTGGCAGAAGTACTGCTATAATAGGTCGGGAAACTCCATGGATTAGCCAATGACATCATCACAGACCATGGAACATAATTTGTATCATACTTTTGGAATGCCTTCTGCGAGGGGCTCGAGCAGACAGCCTTCTGTCCACCCGCTGACACCCGCAAACGGATGGACAGACCGAATATAACTCTCAAGTGCTAGTGCAATAACTCTGCTGCCTGATCATCCAAGAAGAGAAGGATTAGCTGGAATTACTTTGGAACTCTAAGTTTGCATAAAACAACACAACACACTAGTCAAGAGGGTTTTCTCCCTTTGACAGCAAAGCGAAGGTCCTTTCAGTGCAAGAACAGCATGGATGTTTTCAAGACCCATTAAAGGCTGCTCAAAATCATCTAATGCAAGCCAAATTGAAATACAAGCTCTTTATGCAGACAGAAAAAGATTCAAGGAACCAGATGACCAAGTTGGAGACAAGATGTGGTTGGCTGCCTAAATCTAAAACTAAAGGGGACCCGCAAGTTGTCACCAAAATACATTGAATGTAGCAAATGTCAGATCGAATTAGACCTTCCGGTCAACCTGAAAATGTACCCAGTGTTCCATTTCTTATTCTAAAACCTGCTCATCCTCCAGTCAGTCGCACCCCCACTCCGGTCTGTAGTAGTAGAAGTGGAACTAGAACATGAAGTCAAGAAGATACTAGACTCAAAGTTGCACAGGGGTTCCATTAAGTGATCAATTGTAAAGGGTACGGACAAGATTATAGATCATGGGAACTGGAGAAGTATGTTCCTGTCCTTAGATTAACAGCACAGTTCTACCAGCAACGACCACACAAACCAGGATGGGAGGGTGAATATATGGATGTATGGGGGGATGTACTGTCAGTCTTGGCAGGGACAGAAACACTCTGAAAGTGCCCCAAAGAGTCACACAAAAGAACAGAATATGCATGCATAGGAAACAATACAGGTACACATGTCATAGTGTACAATGTTTTAATCGAGTGACATCCAATTGTGGTGAATTCCATGTCCACCCCGACCAGGCTCGCACAATTATTATTTATTGAATAAAGTTCTTTTAGGAACCTTGGGCCCCCAACTTTACAGTATTGTTCCCCCACAGCATCTCCCCCTTTTTGAGACAAGAAACATTAAGATTGCATAGAGGGATCATTTACTAGCAAAAGAGAAATAACAGAATCAATTTAAGTTTAAACAAATTATGTGTCTATGAAATTCCAACACCAATAGTCAAAACAGCATTAATATGAAACATTTAAAGCACACACATCACCATATGTGCATTTGAATTATTATCATGAGCACGCATCCCACATACGTTGAACAGTGTAGGAGGGCTCAGGATGAAATTGTAATTAGATAGGAAACCAAACTAATCCCTCCCTATTTAAATCTCTATACTTCTTATTCATTGTAAATAAGCATTCCCCCGCCCCAGCCAATGGAAAGGGCAGAATTTCAAACAATGTTCTAGAAAACTCAATTTCAAAACAAGCTATGTAACATTCCTGCATGTGAATCATTCACAAAATGAAAATATATGTTTGCAAAATTTCCTAGAGTGGTGTTTCTATTGCATTACCTGTAATTACATTTGCCATTTTCAGTGTGCAATTTAAAGATGGGAAATTGGCAGCCATTACTAACACTTCCCGGTTTGTATTGAATGTATCAACTCCAACAACTCTGCTTGGTGATGTAACAAGGAATGACTTCAATAATTTTTGTTTTTAGGTCTGCAGACAGTGATAAACCATGTTGACATACTGTATACTTTTCTGTGTTTGATCATTACACAGAGAAGGAGTCAGGAGATCTAGTATACACACCATAGCACCCATTCTATCAAATATATAATTCCAGAAGCACATACACTTCTGTAATATTCCCTAACTTCTCATAATGCGCAGTCAATTTATAGGCCTCCACCCTCATTACTTACAAATGACAGAGGCCATGATTTAATGTATTATCCTTTAGAGTATCACTACCCTAAAGATGTATTTTCCCTTAATACTATACTTACATATTAATTTCTTTTGTCTGTCTCACAGGCAGGTGGGCACCCTCTTAACAACTGGTTCAACTATCCCCCTCTATAAAGAGGTGGGCATAAGCCTGCAAGATGGTGTCTGTCTGCTGTCTTCTCTTCCGAGTAAGGCCTGGGACTTTAATTCCAGGTAGGCCTCTCTGCCAGTGCTCTGCTTATAATTAAAAAATAGTTAAAAGGAAATCAATCTGTTATTATCAGTTCTCCTTTCTAACGCAAGTCAATCTGAAATACCAGCTTTACGGATAAAAAAAGACCTAAGGAACCAGATGACCAAGTTGGAAACAAGGTGTAGTTGGCTGCCTAAATCTAAAACTAAAGGGGTAGTTTTCATCACCATACATTCACCGTTATGAAATTATCATCTAATGTAAGCCCAGCAAATTCTTTTTCCCCTCCTTCAGCCAGTTAGTGAGGGAGCGAGTAAGTGAGTCTGTCCCCAGAATCTATGGGTGTGAGTATTTATAGAGCAAAAATCGTTCCCTTTAGAGGGTGTATAATTTCTCTAATCCAGGTGGTCGATAAATGTGATTGGACAGGGTTTCAAAAGTAAAATCACACTAAACCATCCCATTTGTATTCATTTGGCATTTTAATGATGAGGGCAGTCTAATGGGAGTGACATCTGTACCCTACCCAGTTTCCCTCACATTTGATGTGATTTTTAGCTTGGATAATTCTACAATAAACAATTGCAGTTTTCTGGAACAACATGTTCCTCACATGTGATCAAGTTACTAATCAATTCATCAGATTACTCCCACTTAGGCGATCCAAACAACATGATTATTGTCTCGGCAGGACATATGGTGAATGAGTTACAGATTTAAAATTTTTCGTTCTGACACTTTTATACAAATATTATATTTCCATCTCACAATAACAGGCCCGCCGGCACGGAAGCTAGGTTGTGTGACTCATTGGCTCATCGCGGTTCTGTGAGAAGAAATCCACATTCGCCTAATTTACATAATGATATACTATCACAAAAATATTTTTTTATATTCGGCTGATAGTGGTTTTCACGCTGAATATTAAAAAACAATTAAGTCTCTAGTGTCTTCCGTACAATGGTTACAAGTGAAAATATGATTCCACATGTACATTTCATATAGTACATTATTTTATATAATCGGGTGAATTACAATCTGAAGTGGCATAGTAATTCCTGGCTGGTAGAGCTAAATGGTGTCAGTTCCTTTGAGCTCCAAGCTGGAGGCATGTATCACTACTGAGAATGCTGTTTGCGATAACACCTAGTGTCAGGAGGCAGTTTGAAATTGCAGGTGGCAGTGGTCATTTAAGCTTTAGCCCCACCCCTTGAGTGATCCCAGGATCTGGTAGCCTCTTATGTCAGTCAATACAAATGGAGTTATGTGGGTATCTGGATTCTGTCTCCTCCCCAATACATTTCAGCACATCACTTGTATGAGCTTGGTAAAGATCATCCATTGGTTTTACAACACACAGCAGGAATGGGACCAACGTAGATTAGACCACAGATCGCTGTGATTCTATTAAAAGTCACACCAAGGGGTAGCAACATGAATAAAGACATTTGTTGACTCCCATACGGCGTGCACCTTTTTAGAATTTGTAGGAAAGTAGTGAGCCAGGATAGGGACAGTTCCCTTTGGCTGTTCCTTGGATCTAACCGGGAACTGACTCCTTTCCACTCTAGGGACATTTAGTTAGAGCTAAGGACTTAAGCCATAGGTATACATTGGTTTATTGAAATGGATTCTGCTCGTGAAGCCTCTTATGTCAGACATCCAGTCTCAAAAGGTGTGAGATTTCTCTTCTTCTGGCCATTGGGGGATCACATTATTCAAAGGGGAGAAGGGGTGGGCTGGGAACCAAAAGAGGCAATGGAAATAATTTTCAAAGTGGCCCAATATTGCACATTTTTAGCAAGCCCAACCATTTTCCTATGAGAACACTTGGAAATAAAATAGGTTGCCACAAAAAGAGAGGTCTAGGGTGCAGAGGCCTACTGGGAAATCTCAAGAATTCCCTATAGGCCTCTCCATCCCTGGAGGGCAGTGCTGCTTACTGTTTCGCACAGCCAATACATTCTATTTTCAAGGGGCTTTAGCCTAACTTCAGGAACATATGGAAGTTTTAAATGAGCACCATTTGTTTTGCTCTCTGAGACCCGGCTTCCTGAAAACCAACTCCAGAGTCATAAACATAGTTGAGATCACACTTTTCTCTTGGGAATGCAGGCCATCTCCCTGTCCTGTTGGTGTTTCTGTGACTGGGGGAGGGAATGCAGGATAAAAAAAAAACAACTACATTAATTTGTTGTTATGTGGCACACTGTTTCATTGACGTGTGGAGTACTTACAGGGATGTTTAAGGTGCACATCTATCTGGTCTTGCAGTTATAAGCAACATTGCAGTAGGAGGAATTGAAATGGTGTATGAGTTTCCTTTTGGAAGTTGAGGTACTATGGTTGCAGTTAGATACCAGTTTGGTGTATTCTAACTGTTGTTCTGTTTCCTCTTTTTAGCAGTATCTGTTTATGCGTTTGATTGCTGCTGGTGTTTTCTAAGTACTGTAGTATTGCAAACCAATATTGCAGGATTGTGGGGGAAGTTAGATACCTGTTGGCGTATTCTAACTGTTGGTAGTTTGAAAGGTGTTGAGGGTATGTTTGCAGCACTGTGATTGCTGAAGGTTGATTTTGTCAGCTTGACCGCTCGAAGTAATATTGTAGTACTGCAGGTGTAGTAAGATACTAACTGGTATATTCTGGTTGTTTATACGTAATACGTGTTGAAGGGTTTCCTCAGAAGAATTTTCATTTTTGCTGGTGGATTTCAAATTGTGAAGTAATGGGAAGTAATATTGTAGTATTACGCTTGCAGTTAGATACCAGTTGGTGTATTCTAACTGTTTACGGGTTCACAGTTTTGCAGGTTATGCCTTCAATCATGTTCATTCTTGTTGGCAGATTTAAATTGTTCACTATTGTGAAGTGCCTTTGCAATATTATGGGTGTAGTTACATGCAGTTGCGTATTTATTGCAGTAGTATAGGCATTGTTAGACAGCTGTTGCCTTATACTAACAGTTGGTCTTTTCATAGGTCATTGAGGACAGATTGTAGAGCCTCAAACTCAGTACTTTTCTTTTTAAGTACTATGTGGCAAACAATATTAGTGTGTCCTTCCACAGTTGTTGATTCTGTGTCTATAATCATTGGGCCATTGAGGAATTGTATAGCAGTGCAACTGATGTCCTCATGGGCCAGTTGGTGTATGCTAAATTGTTCCAGTTCCACAGGCCAGACGGTTATTTTTGTTTGCAGTTACATATCTGTTGGTGGCTATTGGGCAGTAGGCCGTGCTACTTTTGTAGATCAGTGAGTACATTTTGGTTTCAGGAATATTAAGTAGGCATTTGCAAGATTTGCTGGTAATCTCTGCTTCAGAGTAATGGAAGTATCATTGCATTCAAACCACTCACATTTCTTTTTAATGTATGCAGTGTAGTGACCTGCAGTGGTTGTGGCACCATTGTGGTAGAGTACCCCTACTATTGTGAAGGTTTTCTTGCCAAGCAATACTTGCCCGTGTGTGAAGCTATTAAGCTTGGTGTTGTTTTTGGTACCATCTGCATTGTATCGTAAAAGCATTACTATTATGTAATGGCTATGTGACTGTATCTGTAAGGTGGAACGATTGTCTGAATTGCAAGTAGTACATGATATGCCATGATTTGCATTTTGAACCAGCTGTTGAAATGGTTTATATTCACAGTTAGGTAAAGATACATAGACAAAGTGCTCATTACGGACTTGTTCCTGCCCCACATGGCTGCAGAGAGTGCATGTATGTTTCCACATGTATGAAATCTGGAAGATTTCATTTATAGGTATGTATTTGCTTTCCAGTAATTGCAGTAAGTACATTAGAAATGATTGTGGATCTTCTTGTGTGTTTATAGTGAATCGTACCATTCCTGCAGAGTAGTCCAATTCCTGCCTTATTCCTGAGACACTGGATGTGTTGTCAGGATTGTGTGTTGCTTTTCAATTCGAATAGAACATTGATTACTACATTTGCATAGCAATTTACACCAGTTGTATTGGAAAATTTGAATGGACCAGAGAGTTCTGTGTCTTTTGATGGAAGTCCACATGCTTTTTTTAAGAGGTACTTCTCTTTGTTCAGTTGGGTATGCATTTGCCTTTTCAGTACATCCTTCTGTGGTTGTGATAATTGATGGAGTACCAGCTGCTTTCAATTTCTTTGGTGGTACTGTTGGGAGCTCTTTAACATCTTAAAGGAATTAGAAAACCCCACCCCTCCCGAAGATACCTGCACAACCTTGGTGCACAGGGATTCAGAACGCCCTTGCCAACAAAATCTCAATGCTCCAAACTAAAATTGGAAACAAATGGCAACAGCTCACTCATGACCCCACCTCCAGACCCACCCATCCCCCACTCACCGCCACTAGCTCAGGCTTCACCTTCAAAAAGGTTACCACACCTGAAGTACAAAAAATCATAGCATCCTTGAAACCCTCGAACTGCAAGGGGGACAGTTGCCCCGCACAGATTATCAAGGATGCTGCCAGGGATCTCTCCCCCTTCATCACCAAATTAATAAACTCGTCTTTTTCCAACAACATGGTCCCAAGTAATCTGAAACAATCCTGGGTCCTACCCTTGCTAAAAAAACAGACCCTCGACCCAGACATACCAACTAATTATAGACCCATTACCACTGTCCCATTTTTATAAAGATTCTTGACAGAGTGGCCTATTTACAAATTCAGGATTACCTTGAAACTAACCTATTACTAGGTACTCGCCAATCTGGCTTTCGTCCCCAACATGGGACGGAAACGGCCCTTGTTGATCTCAAGAGCCAGATAGACGAAATCAAAGATGAAGGGAGGGCTGCCATCCTGCTTCTCCTCGACCTCTCCGCTGCCTTTGACCTGGTTGACCACAAAATCTTGTGCAACCACTTATCATCGGCAGCACACTTCTCCCACTCGGCGGTCACTTGGATCCAATCCTTCCTGGACAATAGGACCATGCGAGTCTTCTCACCCATAGCGGCAGCCGACCCTATTCCCATTACCTGCGGTGTCCCACAAGGATCGTGTGTTTCACCCACTTTGTATAATATATTTACAAAGCCCTTATTCGATAAACTGGACCATCTGGGTGTCACCTACACCAACTACGCAGATGACACCCAGATACTCCTCACTTTATCAGGCAACTACAACGCGGACGCCAACAGGATCGGCGAAGTCTTCTCCATCGTTCAGGCATGGATGGCCACACATGGCCTCTGCCTGAACGATGACAAGACTGAACTGCTCCTTGTCGGCTCACCCAACACTATCCGTAATCTCAGCCCGAGCTACTCTAGTTTCATCATTGACGGCAACACCATTCCCACTGCCAAAAGTGTAAAAACTCTTGGTTTCTATCTCGACACTAACACCAACCTCGCCAAACAAGTTAATATGACCGCCTCAGCCACTGCCTACACTGGGAAACTAATCAGAGCCTGCAGACCTTTGATATCCCCCAACAATTGCCTTACTCTAGCCAGAGCACTTATACAATCCAAATTGGATTATTGCAACAGCCTGTATGTAGGTGCCAATAAAACGGTCGTCAATAAACTGCAAGTTCTACAAAACAATGCACTCCGTGCTGCCCTTAACATTCCCAGAAGAGAACATATCTCAGCCACAAGAATCACGTGCAAATGGCTCTCCATCCAACAAAAAATAGACCTAAAAACTATCTGCCTCACCTACAAAGCTCTTAACCACCTGGCCCCACTTTATCTAACCAATAAATTCATCTTAAGACAGAATATTAGAACCACCAGATCCTCTAATACACTACAACTGACAGTGCCCAAATACTCCCTCAAAAGAGCCGGTGGATCCAGCTTCCCAGTTCTAGCCTCACAATTATGGAACACCATTCCATTGGACATCAAATCTACCCCTACATTTCAACCTTTCAGAACTAAGATCATCACCTGGTTACTTAACAATTAACTAGCACTGTATGTATGTATGTCATTAATTCTACTATAACTGCTTTCATAACTGATTTTGTAACTATACTTATGCTGCACAACTGTACAAATGTTCTTACCTATGCCTGTAACCTGATGTTTAAGCGCCCATATACCTCTGGGTCAGGAGCGCTATCCAAAATAAATAAACAAACAAACAAACAAACAAACATATAAGATGTGTTTGCACTAGTTTTCTTTTAAAAGTTTTTTTTTTCAGGAACAGGGTACATTATGAGATGGGGTGTGTACATAGTCTGTTGTACTCTACGATGTAAGCAATGTCAACCTTCACTTTGCTTGCATCAAAATGGACTAGAAATAGTCCTTCAAGCGTACGTAGGCGTGACAGTTTAAAGACTGTGCTGCCAATGTCAAGCAATGCTTGATCTAGAGTTAGACCTTGCGATTTATGAATAGTGACTGTGTATGCAAGAGATAGAGAAAACTGTTATCTGCGTACATACATGCCTTTGAAAAGAAGCAATCGGCTGTTGAGCGTCCTATCCTTTTAACTTTGGAAAGTTTGTCAAAGTGGATGTTGACAAACTGAATGCTGTTGTCACGTGGATATGTCTGGAAGCCAACAGCTGTACCAAGTGCTCCATTAACTAAACCTTGCTCCACAGCAAGGTTGTGCTTTAGCATTACTCTACAAGTTAAACACAATGCTAAAATGTTCTCCAAACCAGCTGTGTTGAAATGAGTTTTCTAAGCTATTTTGTCATGCTGTGGCTTGTTGACACATAGGTACTGTCATACCATGCACGTCCAGTTTGTCTGTGGAGTAAATTTGCACTATCAATTGGATTTCTTTTTTCAACATTGTTTCATTGAATTGTGCAAAGCTTGCTAGGGTTGGAATAAAGGACATACATTTTTGTGTGCTAATTGTTCCATGACATCAATAGCAGATGTGTTATGCCCGTATACCTCGTGGATGTGTCTGCTATTTAAGATAGAATGTGCTTCCTTAGAAAGCACACCAATACGAATGGTTTTCAAAATGTTAGCATAGGTGAGGTCTGCAGACTGACACATGTTTTCAGTTAGTTCTCTCTATTGGGAATGTTGCCAGAGATTTACATTTCCTATGCTGCCAAGTGTGTTACGGCACAAATTGTGTCCTAAGGTTTTAAAAATAGGTTCACCTTTCACTGTGGTTAATTGAAGATCACCCGAAACAATAATGTGTTTTCCTCTAAAGAGATCTTCATAGTCCATTTTGAGGACCTCTTGCAATCTGGGGTGAATCAAAGCCAACATTAGGTTGGAGGCCATGCTCACCACATCTATTAGGTGCATTTTCATTTGTTTCAAAACTCTGTGTTGCTCCATAGCAGCATCTGCTGAAAGTTTGTAGTAGTCTAATTTGTTTTGGTGTTCTAATGGAAGGAGTAACAATCAGTGTAAAGTATCACCACCTATGTTGCAGGCAGCTAAGCCTGTAGGGGCAGTTCCAACAGCTGAAAGTTTGTTGTTTGTCAATTGTTGGAGGAACTTTCTGATGATTTTTATTAAGAATGTTTGCCTGAACTAGCTTGACCACTTACATACAGCAGTACAGGTTTATAGTTTTGACAGGTACTAGTTTTAGTTTTACTAAACTAACATGCACACCATGTTACATTTCTTTAGTTACTTCTAGGAAAATGCTACACTGTTCATCATTCAGTTGTGATTTCAGTAGAGCACAGTTTTATTCAGATTGCTCATACTGACACATGGTGTTTTCTAATTCAGTCATGGCTAATTCTGCCTCATTTACTATGAGTAGCTCTCCAAGTGGTTCTTGGCTTCCTGTAAGAGAAGGTTGACTGCTCTCAGGAGTGTCTATATTTAGTTGTGCTTGAAGTACTTCTTCCTGTTGGCATTTATTGACCAACATGTTGTTGTACTGTTTATATCTGTTATAGTGCGTTCACATGCATTGAAAGCATCTTCATAGAAGTCATGGGTGTCCAATAAATTTCCATGGTTTAAAAAGTTGCAGTAGGGACATGTAGTAAAGTACTCTATGTTGAGGATGTTTTAATGATAGCTTCATATGACTAACCAGGCTGTGTTTGTAAAGCTTAACCAGGCTACCCTCACAACTTTTAACTATGTATTTACCTTTTTTTCTCATCTGGTTTAATATTATTTTTGTATGAGACGTTTTGGGCTATGTGGTATAGACACATGGTTTCCAAAGCAGTACTCTTGTTTGGGTAGTATGTGTCCAATACATTATTTTTCAAAATGTCCTGGCTGTTGGGATCATTTTTGGCTATTGTTTCTATATCTTGTTATGATTTGAAAACTCTTTTTCTGGATGCAGCAGGACCAAGGCTTAGCCAGACTATGTTTTTCAGATTTCCCATACAAAGCTGTATAATCATTGTGGCAGTGTTTTGTCAGATGTTATGTCATCCCAAGGGTCTTTTAGCTCTGTTTTCTTAGCTTTGGTTAAGTAGGCTGTGACATATAGTGCAACTGCAGTGGAATTGTCCACAATGTACTGCATATCTATATTTGCATTCCACAGGAGGGCAATGATTGTATTGTAATCATTGATGTACTTTGATGCTTCAGTTCTTTTTATACAGTATGTGCTCTTAGGCGATTTGCCTTTCAGACTGTGTCTAACAGAAGACATGGAGCTGTTTACTTGTCTTTTTGCTGAAACTGGTCCAGGGAAAACAAAGTGGCATTTGGTGTAGTATTTGCCTTTGTTTTTATATCTGTGCCGACAATACTTGCCCCATTTGTGTCTTTTAAACCGTAAAATGGGTGCATGTAGGTCACTATGTGGGCTTTCTGAAGGGCTTTTGCAAGTGACATATTTGTGAATGAACTGCAAAACAGTGGAATCACTGCCCTGACCAAATTTAGGAGCATCTTTAATCCACAAAAGCATGTGGATGTGTTGTGCTCCTCTAAATTGATATTCTTTTCTCCAAAAGAAGTGTTGCACTTCTCAGAGGGGAGTAATTGTTTTATTACAGAAGTGCAGCATGGCAATAAAGCGCTGTTGGAAGTACCTTGGCACATTTACAGGGTCAAGAGAGCAGAGTTCTCCTGGTGTTTTAATGTCTATCCCTGCTGTTTTAGTTTGCTATGCTTCGGAAATCGTGCAAGTTTTCCCATGCATACTCTGCATAACTTAAAGTGACAAACCATGTGGGTGGGCCAAGGTTGTGTAGCATACACCGCACATCTGCGTGACGTCGGAACAGTATTCTTTCATACCACGCATGTTTGCAAAGAGATTTGTAATACTTGACTGTAAAACTTCTTCTTACTCTTGCACGTTTTGAAGTAGCTGCGTAGCAGGCATGTTAAAAAAAATTGGAACCTGTTTTCAATGTGTGTGTAACACGGTAACATAGAGTTGCTAGGCACTTTCAAAGAGGAGGTGAAATATGTATTCAACGTTTTGTCTGAATCTGGGGTCAGAATACATTTTTAAAGAGTGGTATTCTGTTGCTGTTATTTGTGTGTATCTTTCATCATGCCATCCACCTTTTCTAGTAGGAAAGAGTAGAGGAAAGGCTTGTGCTTCTACACTTTTTTCCCTTATGCTGATTGGAGATACTTTGGCTTGCCGCATTTGATATATTTCTTCTTTCGTCTATGGTGTCTTTGGAGGGCCGTGGGTGAATTGTATACTGGTCTAAAATATTGGAGACTGTAGTAGGATCTAGAAGTTCAAATTGGCCAGTTGATGAGAAATCCGGAATTATTTTGGTGGTTTCTCTCTGGTTTTCTTTAATGTTTATTTCTTTGTAGTTTTCACTGTTCTCTTTAAGATATTGCAGGGCTTCTCTAACTTTGTTTAAGTCTAGTAGTTGCTGCCAAATTCTTTTGTTTTTTGTAAGTACACCATTCACTAGGACAATCATAGATTTATCTATTGGCCGTTGCACTCCCAGAGTTTATACATTTTCTTTAAGATCCAATGGCAAATAAACTACTTTGCCACAAATACCTTTCAGTAATTCAGAAGGAGGCAACTTGGCTGTTTTCGGTTGAATGTGTATTATCGCTTTAAATGGGTGCACTGTTTGGATTACAAGTGAAGGCATTTGGTTATTGTCAAGTTTTCTAGTGCAGTATGTGCAAAGTATTGAGGGGTTAGTAATTTCGGATTTCTTTTCTGCTATAAGATAGAGAGCTAATTGGAACCATTGGGATTCCTCATTATCTTCTATTTTGTACGTTATATCTACAGTGTTGGTGCTCTTTGTATAAAAAGTTCTGCAACCACACACACGTACTTGGTTTGGTACTTCAGCAGATGTGCTTTTAAACTTTGCTATTTCTTGTTTGCATGTGTGTAATAGAAGGTTGGCATCTGCAAGGTTGTCGCTACTGTCTTCTAAAGTTACACGATTTTGTAAGTGCTCTTCACTTCCAAAATATTTGCTTTGGATGTGTTCTATTTCTTCCAGCAGTTCTTTGGCTGTACCATGTAGGAGAATGTGATTTAAATGCTCCAGTGTTAGAGCAGCACTTTTTGCATAGTACAGTCTCTGAACAAGATTTTGTATAGTAGAATGGTGTGTTGATAACATTTTGATGTGGTGGAAGGTGCTTTTGCAAGCAGACATGGAAATGCAGGCTAATGAATGTCCTCGTAGTCCTGTGTATTTGCACACTGGACAGGGGTCCATGGTTTGTAATATTTGAATTGCTAATTTGTCTTTGGCTTTCGCATACTGACTGAGGAACTGCCGCAAAGATTTGAAGGATTGTTTTCGTACGTTACACATTGGGGTGCACGGCCATTTGTAGATGGGACAGATTGGTTTGGTGAAATGGAGAGTTTATTGTAAGTTTGTTGGGGATATTCTTGAAATCAGTGTTTCTTCTGAGATAATGGTATTGTCTACCTTTTCATGCCCTCAGCCACTGCGATGTATGGCAATTGGGTTTGTTTGCTCTTGTTTGTATGCCTCTTCATTGAAATATGGCTATGTGCTGGTTGTGTGAATCCACTCACCTGCACAGACATTTGCAGAGGTATCTATGTTGATATTGCACATGTTGAGAAGTACATTTTGTAGTTTACTAATTAGTTTTGTTAGTGGTTTCATTCTGCTTAAAGGTAATATAAATAATTTTCTTTTGAGGAGCATTGCACTGTCTATGAGAGCTTCCAGGATCAATTTTCTGCAGTAAGTTTTAAGGGTTGAGCATGATTATCCCCTATTTTTATGAGGCTCTGAAGGATTCTATGGTGGAACATATTTTGTAAAATATTTTTTTTGGAATGCTTACTTGTGGGTATGTTAACATTGGTAGATGTAGTGTTAGCACTACTTGTAGTTGCATTGTTCTTAATACATTTAGTTTTAGTTTTACATTTTGGAAGAGAAGGCACACTTTTTATCCTGTGACCTGATTACGTTTTTCTCAGTGACTGGATTAGCTGTTTTGTTTCAACCTTTTGTACAATGTCTGCTAGAAGTGGGTGGCCATTTTGCTTGGTTTGAGTTTTATCTGCTCTATTTCTGCATTGTTTTCTACGGAGTTGCTTTTTGGTAGGCGTTGTCTTGTATCTGTTGGAGAAAAAAGGAAAGTGTGGGTTTGGAAACTGTGCAATGTTTTTGTGTGTTCTGCACATGAGTGTCTGAATATGAGGATAGGTATACATAGAGGAGTGTGATTGTGCAAAGGGCTGTTACTTTTGGTTGGGAAGGTTGTACTGGTATGTGTGTGTGTTCCTGTGGGAAAGGTTTGCTTCAGTGTGTATGACAGTGTAATATGCTTGAAGAGCTAAGGTGTGGTATGAACATACTGGTGTTATGATGACAATCGAAACAGTGGACCTGGCAACATGCAATGAGTAAGGGTGAAGTGAGTGCTGTGGGATTGTATACAATTGTCTAGGCTACAATACAACAGGACTGCACTGTCTGAGTGATAGGCAGAACACTACAACAGTACTACACTTACTTTGTTGGATGTGAAGAGTAGGTTTCTTCTGGGTTTTATCTTCCAGCAGAGACATCACTGGCTTTTAGTAGGCAGTTCTTCACTGCCATTGCAAAAAAGGAAGTTAGTGGGTATGTTTGTTAATGATACAGTAATAGCAGTAGGAGAACACATTATTTTAGGTTGTAGGAGGATATGTTGGCAGGAAGAGTTAGTATGTGTGTGCAATTATACAGCTCTGCATATGAGTGGGGACTTGGGAGTATTAGCATTGTTGGTATGGGGGCCAGTGCTGCAGTGAAGTTTGTGAGATGTTGTTGCACTACTTGTTTTGGAAATGTATTAATGCATGCACTAGAAGAGTGATGAAAAGGGCAGAAAGATGTAGAGATTGGAAAGGAGAATGTTTACCATGTGTGGAATTTTGTTAACTTTCTCACACATAGATGCTTCCTACATGAGTGCAGAAATCCCCTTCTGTCCTTTCATTTATTTATCCAAATTTGCAGATAGCACGGTTTCCAATGTACACATGCATTTTCTTTGCTTTCCTCCCAATGGTGCATTTTGTCTGTTGTTCAATGTATGTACTTGCCATGTTTTCCTAACTTACATGTGGTCTGCAGCTGTTATGCTAGTGGGCAGTACAAGAAAACTGTGAAAGCAAACAGCATTGTAAGTAACTGCCAGCTGATGTGAGGAGATGGTACAAATGAGAGTATGATTATTGAGTTGGTTATGCAGGGCAAGTGGCAGGCACCCTGTGTTCAAATGCATGCAATCTATGTACTTGCTATGCTTTGGTAACATACATGCAGTTTTCATTTTCTGTGTGCATTACAAAACATATGCATACCTGTAGTTTGTGTTGATGGATGTAGATGTGGATGAACCTGGAAGTAAAAATCTTGGAGAGCTGTACAGTACTTTGGATGCAGGTGCTTGGGAATCATAGAAAATCTGTGCTCTGAGTGTTGAACAGTACATCTGCAGTGTTGTACTGAGTTGATAGAGTTAGATGTAGAAATCTTGAATGTGATTGATGGATGGTTGTGGGACTGCTTACCAGTAGCCAATCAGAGAGTGCTGCAAAGTGTGAAGTGGAAAGGGAAGAAGGGCCGCCCCTGTGTTGTTACAGGATCTGTGAACACTGCAGTAGTTCACGGATCACACGTATTACATCCGGGGCTTCTCAGCATGCCTGGCATGGAAATGGGACTGTGGGGATTAGCCAATCAGGTGTTAAGGGTGTGCTTTACTGGAAGGGATTGTGACACTTTTTTCATTGATGTGTTGGTTGTGCAATGAAGATGGTTGGAGTTATTGTATGGATAGTGGGAGATTACTTGTATGTGATCTGGAGAGGTATGCAAAGGCAAGAGGTGTTTCTGCAGATCTTGATTTTCCAGGCCTGGAGGCTTTATGGTGCAGTGTGCCTGGCCGCAATTTGCAGGCACTGCTTGCTCTTTGCAGAAACATGGCTAGTTTTGGAAGTCCTGATGTTTTGGTGGTACACTGTGGAGGAGAGCATCTTGGCTACATCAGTGCTCCACGTTTGGTTACTGTATTGAAGTTGTTGGTGGAAGAACAAATGTGCTTTTCCCTATTGCAAAGGTGTTCTTTTTCTGAAATACTACCAAGAGAACAATTAGAACAACCCCAATGTCTTCAATCGCCCGGAAAGTGTTGGAAGGAGCCTTGTTAATAGAGGCATGGGTATAGTTTTGTGATATGCTGAGATGTCTCTTTTCTCCAATGACAACATTAACTCCTTAGTGTGCACTATTTTACCTCAGACAGCATTTCGTTGTCCATTCTTGGAAATGCTTGTTCTTTCACAATCTAAGGGATGCTTTGCAGCGGTTGATGTAAGGCAGTAAGGAGGAAAAGAAGAGAAAGAAATCCCCCCAAAAATAGAAAAAAAGGTGTTTGTTAAGTAGCAGCTTCAACAAAAAAGGCTCTTTTCAGAGCCACCACAATAGAGGAAATCTTTACCCTGGGTTAAATGTCTCTCCCACACCTTGAACTGGCCGATTTATCCATGGACACCGCATAGCTCACAGATCACAGGTGTCACATCTGGGACATTTAAGAATGGCAGGCAGGGAAATGGGACTGTGGAGGCCAGTGGATTGGTCAATAAGGTTCCCTGGGTGTGGTGTACAAGGAGAGGGTGTGGGAGAGGCTCTATTTGCTGAGATGAGTGCAGATGGATGTGGCTATTGCTGTGTGTTTCAGGAGGCAGGGTGTCTGGATATTAGGGGACTCGGATACATTGGTTGCAAGTATATGCAGACCACTATGGAGTGGCTGCACATCTTGGATTCCCTCATGTGGATGTGCAATGGTATGGAGTGTGTGGCATGAAGTGGCTGGATTTGCTTCCCCTTTGTGTCACTTTGGTGACGCAGCATCATCCAGCCATTATTATTGTTCATTGTGTAGGGAACAGTTTAAGCCACTTTACTGGAATCTCTATGCAGTTTGAAATTAAGGCGGCACTTGGGAAAGTAATGGACATTTTTCCAAACTTTCGAGTAATTTTTTCTCACATTGTCCAGAGACAGATGTGGCTGCGCTCTTCATCATTTGGTTTGCAGATGGAGAAAGCCAGGCACATGTCAACAAGGCTGTTTGTGCATTTTTGCAAGATGTTGGTATGTCTTCCTTCCACAATGAAAACATTACATTTCATAGCACCAACATTATCCGCAGAGATGGCGTCCATCTTACTTTTGCTGGCAATCACCTTATTTTGCGCAATATTCAAAATGCTTTGCAGCCATTCTTGCAATCATAGCAAGCATGTGTGCAGTAGGTGTTGGCCACTTCAAAAGTGATGTCATCTTTGATGTCATGGGTGTTAGTCCTTGCAGTTCACAGTGGTAGCGTGAGTTATACTTGCTTAGCTTACCATAACTGGCGAATTTCTTGAGTTTTGTGGTTTTATCTGTAACCATAATGTTCCTGTAACAATGTTTTTCCATTGAATTTCATAGGTTTTTTAGTAGTGCAACTTAACCATAACATCCCTTTAACAATGTTTTTTGTTAGTGAATTTCATAGGTTTTCAGTAGGGCACTTTAAGCATGAACTTGCTTTAGAGTAGTTTTTTCAGTAAAAGAAAAGATTTTTAGTAACGCAACTTAACCATAACATCCCTTCAACAATGGTTTTTGTTAGTGAATTTCATAGGTTTTTACTAGGGCACTTTAACCATAACATTGCCTTATCATTTTATTTCAGTAAAGCTTATAGGGTTTTAGTAGCGCAACATAACCATAACGTTCCTTTAACAATGTTTTTTGTTAGTAAATTTCAGAGGTTGTTAGTAGGGCACTGTAAGGATAACTTTGCTTTAGAGAAGTGTTTTCAGTAAAGGGAAAATATTTTTAGTAGCGCAACTGAACCATAATTTCCCTTTAATAATGTTTTTTGTTAGTGAATTTCATAGGTTTTTAGAAGGGCACTTTAACCATAAGGTTGCCTTATCATATTTTTTTCAGTAAAGGTGATTGGGTTTTACTAGCGCAACTTAACCATAATGTCCCTTTAATAATGTTTGTTTCACTGAGTTGCATTATTTTTTAACAGGATAGTCTTAGTTGGTATAGAAGTACTGTACAGCATACGAAAGCCGGTGGTTCCATACTAATAGCCAAAGTGGTTGAGAACAGTGCGTGTTTTCACGGACATCGGGTGTAGTTCAACCTGCCGAGAAATGGTGGGATGTCATAAAACACGGTAACATGCAGCAAAGAGAAGAAACATATAGAAACAGCAGCAAGTGAGTGAATGGGAAGGGAAAATG
Source organism: Ambystoma mexicanum (assembly GCF_040938575.1). NCBI lineage: Eukaryota > Metazoa > Chordata > Amphibia > Caudata > Ambystomatidae > Ambystoma > Ambystoma mexicanum. The sequence goes on from NC_090937.1 coordinate 1,298,976,709, forward strand.
CAGTAGCTGTACAAAGTATGTACTTTTGCCACAAACACTGCAAAGGCGTACGGTATGCACTATAATGGAAAGCACCAACAAGAGAAGAAACGTTTGCCTTCATCAATCCTACCGCACACCTGCTTCAGAATCAAAGAAAAGACAAAGAGGTAGAGACGCCAACTACCGAGAGCAGAACGGCACTTCAATGAGGTAAGCACACAAACGTTTATGTTATAATGGAACAGGTCTGGTAGTGTACAATATTAGGAAAGCATGATGTTTTCTGTTTGTGCGCAGCAATGGCTACCCCCCTAGAATGGCTGGAAGAGAATTTTCCACAGGAGTGAGGACGATAGCCCCATTGCTACTTGTTGCACTGTAAAAAGGGAAAGAGTAAGCAAGAGCAAGAACCCTATTTATTTTATTTATTTATTTATTTGCATTTTTAAAGCACACAACTGCCCTCGGGCATCATGGCGCTGTTACAGAGGGCTCACTTGACATGGCAACAATATTGGCGTTGGCATAGGTACAATATTGAGGAAAGAGTAAAAGGATTGGTTATGGACATTACTCGTGTTCCAAGGTTACATGGGAACAGTGGAGCAGGACAGAGCTTATTTGAATAAAGTGGTGTTCAGTGCCTTTCTGAAGGCCAAGAGTGATGTTTCAGATCTCAATTTAGGTGGTAGAGAGTTCCAAGATTTTGGGGCTAGGACTTCAAAACTCGACCCACCGGCTTTGGTTCTGTTAAGGTAGGCCCTAGAATGACTGGTGGACAATTTCCCGCATGACGAAATGCGTGAGCATAGTAGCCCCATTGGTATGGAATGCAGTGTGAAAAATAAAATAATTGCAATATAGTGCTTCATGTAAATTAAGCACATTTGTTGTTCTTTCACAGAACATACAGGAATACAGAAGAGTACACCAGAAGGGGCACCTTTTTCACACCAACATACGGTCACTGTAACGGAAGGAAGCACTGTACATACAAAAGTATTATGGGGAAAATAAGATATCACTGCTTGACTTGCACATGCCTCATTCCCCATTTCCCAGCCCCCAATCCCCACAAATTGTGTGTCATGAGAGATGCTTCGATGAGACCTCAATCCCTTCTTCCCCTCACCACCAACTTCTAGACATGCCGATATCCCCAGAATATGTGTCTGTTTCTGGTCCCCCCTTCCATTTACGAATAGTGCCTACAAATGTGTGCTAATAAAGATTCATATGTTAATTTGTACTGATTGTATATCTGCCTTTTCCTTTCTTTTAAGAAGGCCATTGTAAGAGTGAAGGGAACAGCACTAGTGGGCATGATTGGAAGTTAGGAAAATGTCTGAGTCGTACGACCGCCACACCTGGCTGCCCTATTCACAATCACAATGGACCAATCCTTAGGACACCACTACGAGCCGCATGTTTGCAGTTTGCATGCACAAAACCGCCTGCAAGTAGTTGTAGGACCATGCGCTTTTTGATCGCACAACTTTGCACATGCGTATGTCGTCCTGTGATGCCTGGTAACACCGTCCCTGGTCAAGATATGCGAAGAAACGTGTAATATAGTTGTAGTAGGTGGAAGTGCGCACCCACGTCCTGCGAGTACCTTTCCACATAAACATTTCACCTACTGTATCGTGCTCACACCAACGTTATCTACAAAAGGTCAATGCACGTGTGCCGTACATTTAAGTAGTCCGGGGATGGAAAGAGCATGCGTTGGAGAACTATGCACATGGCCACAAAGTATTACAGCCAATATACGTCCCGCAGACAGGTGTCCAAATGGAGAACAATGGTGACGTCACCATGGTAATGGAACAACGCTGCGCATGGTCCCTTGTTTGGTGAACACAAGCCAGATCCATGCACATCGAAAGAGGGCAATTTTCTGCAATTTATGGAGTGTTACAGTGAGAGTGCACCCTTACAGACATCCTACACTCTTCCTTCTGCATGTAGATATTGTAGGGAAAGACTTAGGCCCACGTTGCGGCAGCAAATGTTCTAAAACAGCCTTAAGAAAGGGAACACCCCACAAGTGCACTCCAATCCCTGTTTGACTTTCCAGAGAAGCACAGCAGTGCACATTGGTTTGTGCAGAAATTGCTTTGTCACCAATTGTGTGCCTGCAAAGTACTTCTACAAGTAATGGCCACCAGAGCCTCTGCTAGTACCTCTAACTCAGGAGCACCCATACCCTCACCACCAACACCTCCTTCTGAAGGTCCTAAACAAGGGAACAGGAATCATAATGTTGAGGGACATTGAAAAAGAAATGAGAATTAAGTAGAAGGAATCCCCATTACCTGCAGCCAGCGTGAGTCGTGGGTGTGGAAACTATTTAGGACCGTTGGTGATGTGCCAAAATCTTGAGCAAACCAGGTACAATGCACTGAGTGCAACATAGTTCTCAGTCGCAGAAAACCTGGCTTGTACAGCTACGGCACCACCTCCATGCGGCGTCACTTGAAACCTAACCACCTACCAGCTGTTGGGAGGCATGTCACCTTCTAAGCAGGCAGTAGCTTATTTTCCTGTACAGCATCCTCCGCATCTGCTCCTGCTACCACTAGGGACACTCCAGTGGGTCACCACGTTCTGCAAGCAGCCTTGGAGGACTGACACACTGCAACAGACCTGTACCTTTCAAAGGTGACTGTATTGTACATATACTGCGATGCAGTACTGTTTAGGGGGGATCATTTGCGAAGTGCTTTTGAGGCTTCAGGCCAGGAGCATGACAAATAGTGCCCCATACTCAAGTCAGCTGCACTCCACATTTTCTGCTCTCCACGTACGATTTCTTATCCCTGTGTTTGGTACCCTTTGCTAACTATCCCTTCCAGTGCTGGCTTTTGTAGCGTGTCTTATAACAACAGGAAGAATGCTACACAACTAGAAAGAGGGGGGTGGACAAAAAAGCTCTTTTCAGAGCCAGCTTGCACTGTTGAAAAATAGAAGTTGAATGAAAGCATGCAGGCAGTGGCGCTGCCTATGAGCGCTGCGTACAGAGATGGCAACAATGGGCGGCGGGACTCCCTCAAAAGCATTGTACGCATTTGCAAATTGAAGTGGTGTCTCTGAAAAGAGCCTTTTTGTGCTGTTTTTGTTTGCAACGTTGGATGTGGTGAACAACTACAGGGAAAAGGCTTGCTAGACTTGCAGGAAGAGTTGCACTGCATTTTGGATATTACGCAGAAACAGCTAATTGCCAGCATCAGTTAGATGAACTACATCTGAACGAAAAATGTTGCTACTACGAAACGTAATGTTTTCATGGTGAAAGGAGAACATGCCAACATTGTGCAAAAAAAGCGCAAACAGCCTTGTTCACATTGCGCTACGCTTTCTCCATTTGTGGACCACACGAGGAAGAACGCAGCCACATCTGTCTCTGGGCAATACGAGAAAAAATTATGTGTGATTTTGGAAAGTTTTCCATGAGTTGCCGAAATGCCTACTTCATTGCAAACTGCAGCGAAATTCCGCTAACATGCCCTAAACTGTTCCCTCCACAATGAACAATAATAATGTCTGGATGAGGAGGCATCACCAAACGGACACAAAGAAGACCTACATGGAGCTACTTCATCCCACGTATTCCGTACCAGTCCAAATGGACATTATGGAAACCAAGGTGTGCTGCCAGTGCACAGCGTTCTGCGTAAACATGTACCCAATGTACCCAAGAGTCGCCCAAAAGCCATATAATGCACCTACTGAATGGCACACCCATCCCCGTAGCCATCTCCACTCCTATTGGCACAATGCGTTGGTACATACCACACCCAGGAAATCATATTGACCAATCCCAACTCCTGCAAAGTCCCATTTCCATTGCAGGCACCCTGAAAATACCCGGATGTAGCATGTGCGCACCTCCAAATGGTGTGGCTTTGGCTAACATATTTCCCTGTGTGGGGGGGTTGCACAAACACATTTTAAGCGTCATAGAAAATGGACGTCTTAGGGGAAGTTGCAAAAAAAGTTTTTTCTAATGTTGCTAAAGCGACATGTAAAGAAACACCTTTTTGTATGCTCCTTTTTAGGGGTTGCTCTCTGCTTTTCTTCCTTACGTTACTACACAAGTGTCTGCAGTATACATTGTACATAGTGCAACAGTTGACTAATTTCAATATGAGGAAAAAAAAATATATCAACGCCACTTGCAAATGTCACACTAAAAGCACTAAGGTTCTCATCGGCACAGAACATCCTAGCATGGAACAGAAAAGCAGACATACACCTGAATCGATAATGCGTAGTCCCATTTTCATGGCAACCACATTAAGAAGGACAGCATGTAGCATGTGCGATTTCCCCAACTACCACGAGGGCCGTGCCCCAGTAAAGCAGGGCCAATCTTTCGTCCCTTTCCAGTACTCTTTCACCAGCACTCCCTGATTGGCTACTGTTAAATGATTGCATACGCATCCACCAATTACATCCAGGATTTGTGCATGTAACGCTATCAAATCTATTGAACAGTCCATACCAACCATTAAACACGCAGAGGTCAAATGTCCTGTAAATCAAAAGCACCCGCATGGGAAAGCACTGTAAAACGATCCACCAGTTCTACACCCACATACATAGGCATTGCTACCCATCACCACAACTAGTAGGTATTACTATTTTTTATTACAGTACAGTGGCAACTGTGTTATAAGTTTGTAGCAACAGGGTACCTAGCAGTTAATCTCCATAAGGTACTGAAAATTCCTCCTGTTATTTCTCTCATCACCTACCATTAAGTGGCTTCTACAGTGGTAGGCGGTGGGAAAGTTGCAATTTGCCCATAAAAGCCATTGGTATATGGACACGTTTACTCTGTTCTTTTGTTCCGTCAATTTTACAATGCTTTGCCCCATTAATGCACCTCGTATCAAATTTGTAAAAAGCGTGCATAAAATGCTCAGGCAGCCTTTCCCACCACACTAAGCCAAGTGCATACATTGCAAGCATAGTGCCTGTTTCCTGCTGCAGGTCATAGATAACAACAGTAGCTAAGAAAGAAAAAAATGATGTGTGCATTTACAAAAATAACATTCATAAATGTGCTTAAGGAAATTAAAGCCCAGAAGCAATGCCTGCACTCATTTAGCAAGCATACATATGCAGAGAAGTACATGCAAATGCACACACAAAAACATCCTGCTTTGCAATCTGTACATCTTTCTGCACCTTTTTGTCATCCTTCCACAATGCAAAGTACTGCATTTTGAAAGTAAATAGGCCTACACTAATACAGACACTTGTTTCATAACAAGTCATACAATACACTCCCAAATAACCCACCTACCCCCTTAACAAACATGCTCATGTTCCCAAGTGCCCATTGATATCGTAAGCCTTCCTTTTATACACACACTTTCTCTTCCTGCTAAGACATACCCCTATAGTTTTGAAGAATGTATTGCACAAATGTAAGCACTATCCTATTAGCCAACATATGTTCTTACCATCTTCTTATACAGGTGCAGTACCCACCTCTCTCTGGAAAGCCACTGGAGTGTGCACTTCAAAATGCATCCTACAATAAACATACTCTCAGCCAGCACAAAATAAGTACAATACCATCATACTGTTGTATGTCTTACTAGAAAGGTGAACTATTGTTGTATTGTAGCATATAGATGTGCGGCCATCCACCAGTATGTACTTCATTGTTACTGATGACACCTCTACAGGTGCTCAGTGTTTGATATGTCGCCACCATTAGACTAATCCCCAAATAGTACGATACTGTCCCCTACCAAAAGTTAGAGACCACTGCACAGTGACACACTTGCAGTTAAATGCGTACCCTCCTTTTCACCCACACTTCCCTTTCTTCACCAACAGCTACTACACAATGCCTACCAAACTGCAACTGCGTAGAAAGTAACGCAGAAAGAGAGCTACGCAACCTAAAAACATAGAAATTAGCCATCCACTGCAAGCTGAACATGAACAGAAAGTTGAAGGAGAAGAGGTAATTCAGTCATTAAGGAAAACAGATGCATCTACCAGTAAAGACAGTGTAGTTGAACTGTCAAAATGTGAGAATGAAAAGAAAAACACTAAGTACAGTGCAACACACCCTACTACTAAGAGAGCACATACAAATGGTAATGTACCCACAAGCAAGCATTCTAAAAAAGTAATTTTACAAAAAAAGTTCCACAACATAGTCCTTCAGAACCTTATAAATAGAGGGCAGAAATCAGGTTCAACCCTCAAAACCTACTGCAGAAAAGTCATCCTAGAAACTCTTGTATACAGTGCAATGAAAGTGAAATGGAAATTGCTTATAGTAATTTTGTACAGAATGCTTATAGTAATTTTGTACAGAATGAAACCACTAACAAGTTTAATTGGAAGCACTACTTCAAAACAAATGCAATGTTAGCATAGATACCTTTGGCCACATCTGTACAGGTGAGTGGAGTCACACCACCAACACAGAGCCATACTTCAATGAAGAATCGTACAAACAAGAACAAACAAACCAAATTGCCTTACATTGGAGTGGACAAGGGTATGCAAAGATACACAATACCATATGGAAGAGGAAACACTGCTTTCAGAAATATCCCCATCAAACTTAGATGTCACTCTCCATTCCACCAAGGCAACACGCCTCACCTACAAATGGCCTTCCACATCAAACATGTGTAACATTCGCCAATGCTTTATCAAATCTTTGCAGCAATTCCTCAATCAGTATGTCAAAGGCAACGACAAAATAAAAATAAAAATACTCCAAACTATGGACTCCTGTCCAGTGCGCAACTACACTGGAATACGAGGACATTCCTTAGCCTGTATTTTTGTACCCACTTGCAAAAGCACCTTCCACTGTATCAAAATGTTAGCAACCCACCATTCAACAGTCAGAAATCTAGTTTACAAACTGTACTATGCAAAAAGTCCAGCTTTAACACTCTAACATTTAAATGATATTCTCCTGCACGGCACAGCCATACAAGTGCTCGATGAAATAGAGCACATAGAAAGGAAATATTGTGGAACTGAAGAGCAGTTACAAACTCTAACATTTTCAAACAGTACTGACAACAGTGCAGTATCAACTTTTTATATCACACATACAGAAAGGAAATACAAAAGTTCAAAAGCACATCTGCTGAAATGCCAAACCAAGTATGTGTGTGATGTCGTAGAACTTTCAGTAGAAAGAGCACAAAACTGTAGATATAATGCAGAAAATAGAAGGCAATGAGGAATCCCAATGGTTTCAATTAGCTCTGTACCTTATAGATGAAAACAAATAGGAAATTACCAACACATCCATACTGTGCACTTACTGCACTGCAAAACCTGACAATAACCAAAGGCCTTCATAAGCAATTAGTAATCATTTGGAACTATATCCACTGCCAAACGCATTACAGCAGCTTAATTTGTATGAAAGCATTATAATGCAAACAGTGCACCCATTTTAAGCAATAATACGACTTCAATCGAAAACTGCAAAATTGCCTCCCATCAAATTACTGAGAGGCATACGTGGAAAAGTAGTTCATTTAGCATTAGATCCCAAAGAAAATGTAGACACTCGTTGAGTACAAAGGCCAATACAAGACTCTTTGATTATCCTGGTAAATGGTGTACCTACAAAAGACAACAAAATTTGGCAGCATCTAATGGACTTAACCAAAGTTAGGGAAACGTTGCAATCTTAAAGAAAACAATGAATACTACAATTAAATAAACGTTCAAGAAAACCTGAGACAAACAACCAAAATAATTCAGGAATCCTAAACAACTGGCCAATTTGAACATCTGAATCTTAGTGCAGCCTCCAATATTTTATACCACTATACAATTCACCCACTGCACTCCAAAGACACCATAGACGATGCACTAGAAACATATGAAATGCGGCAAGCCAAAGGAGAGCCAATCAGTACATGGGAAAAAACTGTGGGAGCACAAGCCTTTCCCCTACTCTTCCCAAATGGAAAAGGTGGAAGATATGAGGAAAAATGCACACAAATAACAGCATCAGAATACTGCTGTTTACGAATGTATTCTGAAGACCCTAGATTTAGAACGTGGCGTACATATTCCACCTGCTCTTTGAAAGTGAACTAGCAATGCTATGTTATGGAGTTTCCCACACATTAAAAACCGGTTCCCATTTTCAAAACATGTCAGCTACACAACTATTTCAAAAGGTGCAAGAGAAGGACGAAGTTTGACAGTGAATTATTACAAATTTCTTGGCAAACATGCATGGTACGAAAGAGTGCTGGGTCCGACGGCACGCAGATGTACAGTGTATGCTAAGCAACCTTGGCCCACCCACATGGTTTGCCACTTTAAGTTGTGCTGAGTATGCATAGGAAGACCTCCACATTTTGCTACACATATCAAACAAAAACAAAACATGTGTAGACATGAGAACACCAGGAGAGTTTTGCTCTCTCGAACCAGTAAATGTTTCACGCTACTATCATCATCGCTTCCTTGCCCTGTTGCACTTCATTTGCAATAAAGTACTTCCTCCCCTCGGAGAAGTGCAACATTTCTTTTGGAGAAAAGAATATCAAGCTAGAGGAGCACCACACATCCACATGCTTGTGTGGATTAAAAATGCTCCTAAATTTGGTGAGGAGAATTATGAAATTGTTTTGCGGTTCATTCACAAATATGTCACTTGCGAAACCCCTTCGGAAAGCACACATAGTGACCTACAAGCACACATTTTGCAATTCCAAAGACACAAGTGTGGCAAGTATTGTCGACACAAATATAAGAACAGAGGCAAATACTACACCAAATGCTGCTTTGGTTTCCCTAGACCAGTTTCAACAACAGGCCAAGTGAACAGCTTCATGTCTTCGGTTTGACACAGTGTGAAAGGAAAATCTTCTAAGAACACATATTGCATAAAAAGTAGCGAAGCATCAAAGTCCATCAATGATTATAATGCAATTATTGCCCTCCTATGGAATGCCAATGTTGATGTACAGTACATTGCAGACAATTCCACTGCAGTTACATGTTATGTCACTGCCTACTTAACCAAAGCAGAGAAAATAGAACTCAACGATCTCTGGGATGACATATCCTCTGACAAAACACTGGCACAGAAATTGTACAGCTTTGGCATTAAAATGCTTAGGGAATGTGACAGCTACGAAGCTTCTGACCGTTTACCCGGCACCGCCTTATATAGGTAATTTGACAACATAGTGTGGATAAGCCGTGGGCCTGCTGCATCCAGAAAAACAGTACTTAAATCATATGAAGACATACAAACAATAACCAAAAGCGATCCCAACAACCAGGACATTTTAAAGAACAACCTATTGGACACATTCTACCCAACCAGGAGCATTACTTTGGAAGCCCTGTGCCAGTACCAGATAGTCCAAAACTTTGCATACAAAAAAAATATTAAACCAAATGAGGAAAAAGGTACAAGGACACAGTCCAAAGTTGTGAAGACAGCCTGGTGAAACTTACCAAATGCAGCCTAATTAATCATATGAAGTTGTCATTACAAACTTCTCAACACAAATAACTGTACTACATGGCTCTACTGCAACTTTTCAAACCATGAAGAAAAGAAGAAGATTTATTAGCCACCTACACCTCTTATGAAGATGCTTTCAATGCAAGTGAAAGTACAATTACAGATACACTTTACACGGTACAAAACCATATTAGAAAATGAATGCCAACAAGAAGAAGAACTTCAAGCACAACTAAATGTAGACACTTCTGGGAGCATTAAACCTTCTCAAACAGGCAGTCAAGAACCACTTGGACAGCCACTCATAGCAAATGAGGCAGAATTAGCCATGACGGAAGTAACCACGACTATGCTTCAGTATGAGCAATCTGTGGCAGTTCTGAAATCCCAACTATACAATGAATAGCGTACCATTTTGCTAGAAGTAAGTGAAACCATTGAACATGGTTTACAGCACGAAAGTAAAACTTGCACCTGTGACAACTACAAACCTTTACTGCTATATGTAAGTGGTGAAGCCGGGTCAGGTAAAACATTCTTAATACAAATTATCAGTAAATACCTCCAACAATTAGCAAACAACAACCTTTCTGCTGTTGTAACCACCCCTACAGGTTTGGCTGCTTACAACATAGCTGGGGTCACTCTACACTGATCGCTACTCCTTCCAGTAGAACACCAAAACAAATTAGAGAACAATAAACATTCACCAGAATCTGCCATGGAGCTATGCAAAAATTTGAGAGAAATGAAAATGCTCCTAATAGATGAGGTAAGCATGGTCTCCAACCTAATGTTGGCTTTGATTCACCTCCGATTGTAAGAGGTCCTCAAAACAGACTACGAAAAACTCTTTGGAGGATAACATGTCATTGTTTTGGAGATCTCCTTCAATTAACACCAGTCAAAGGTGAACCTATCTTCAAAATCTTAGGACACAAACTGTGCCGTAAAAGTCTTGGAAGCATCTGGAATGTAGATCTCTGGCAACATTTCCAATACAGAGAACTAACATAAAACATGTGTCAGTCTGCAGACCTCACCTACGGCAACATTTAAAAAAATATACCGATTGGTGCACTATCAAAGGAGGCGCAGGCTACCCTCAATACTAGATGCATCCATGAGCTGTATGGGCATAACACATGTGCTACTGATGTCATGGAACAATTAGCTCAGAAAAGTGTCAGCTGTATGTGCTTAATGCCAACTCTAGCAAGCTGTGTACAATTTAATGCAGCAATGCTGAAAAAATAAAAACAACCACTAGTGAAGATCATGCCACTGACAAACTGGATGTACACGGTATGACAATATCTATGTGTCAACAAGGCATTGCATGACTAAAAACCTTAGAGAACTCTATCTCCAACACAGCTGGTTTGGAGAAAATGTTAACATTATGTGTGAACTGTAGAGTTATGCTAAAGCATAACATTGACGTAGAGCAAGGTTTAGTTAATGGAGCACTTGGTACAGTTGTTGGCTTCCAGACATACCCACGGGACAACAGCGTTTAGTTTATAAACATCAAGTTTGACAAACTTTCAGAAGTTAAAAATATAAGACGCACAATGGCATGATTTCTTCTTTTCAAAGACATGTATGTACGCAGAGAACAGTTTTCTCTGTCTGTAGTTTATGTAGTTACTATTCATAAATCGCAAGGTCTAATTTAGATCAAGCATTGATTGATATTGGCAGCACAGTCTTCAAAGAAGGCATGAGTTACATAGCACTGTCACGGCTACGTACACTGGGAGGACTGTATCTAGTGCATTTTGATACAACTGCAGTTAGTGCAGGCATTCCTTGCATCATAGAGTACAATAGACTGCGTGCACTGTACACACCTTATCTGAAAATATACCCTATTCCTCAGAAACGGAAAGGTTTGAAAAAAAGGTTAATTCAATCAGAAGTTGTAAATGATGTGACAACAGTACCATCAAAGACATTGAAAGCAACTCATAGTACATCAACTACCAAAAGCACATACAAAAAGAGTAGAAAAAGACAAAATATACCCAACTGCACCCACCAAAAAATTTCCTCTTCAAAGACACCACGTACCGTTCCATCCAAATGCTCAGACACGGAACTACCTGGTCCATTCAAATTTTCCAATACAACAGGTGTGAACTGCTAGGCAAATGTTAAAATTTATGTTCTATTCCAAATGCCACCAATTGTTGAAAATATGTATTTAAATGACGCAGACCAGTTGTGTTTGCAAATGCTCACCCTTCACAGAAATGCAGTCTCTAATCCTGACACCATTTACAGTGTCTCAGGAATAAGGCAAAAATTGGACTACAGTGCTGGAATGGTGAAATTCACTTTAAACCAACAAGAAGATCCACAGTAATTTGTAATGTACTTACTACAAATACTGGAAATGAAAAACGTACTCATAAAGGCAATGTTTCACATTTCCTACATGTGGAAACATACATGCAGTCTGTGCAACCATGTCATTGAGGAACAAGTCCCTAACAAATGTTTTGTGTATGTATCAATACCTAACTGTGAGTCCTTTCCATTTCAGCAACTTGTGCAAAATGCAAACCATAGCAAGTGCTGTACATTGTGCAATTCTGATATTTGTTCAACTCTACATATACACTCACATAGTCAATACGTAATATTAATGCTCCTAAAATACAATGCCGATGGAGCCAAAAACACCTGAAAACTTACTGTCTTCACACACGGACAGCTATCACTTGTCAAGAAAACCTTCACAACAGTAGCCATAATCTACCACACAGGCAACTCAACCAATGGAGGCCACTATACTGCATACATTAGAAAGCAATGGTCATGGTGGGAATGCAATGATACTTTCATCACTCCAAAGCAGAGGTTACATGCAAATCTTGCAAATGCCTTCTTAATATTCGTGAAGCCAAAATGTACTCCTTGATGTACAAACCTACTATACCTTACTCCCCAGCACCAACCAGTACCTCCGTAAGTGGACAAATAAAAAATGTCCTTCCACACTGTTGGCCTAAAGCAACTTAGCATTGACGAAATACACTAAAGTGTGTGTTGGACAATTTTATCCCCAATGAATACACTCACACAGACAATAACTGTACACAAATCACAGTACCAGTATTTTCCACAGGATATGTGGAAGGGAAACGACTATGTATGAGGGTTCAAAACTATCCTCAGTAACCTCTAAAACCACCACGTGCACAAATCGGTCACCAGCTCTGTAAAAATAGTCATACAACTGCAACAGGTATGGACGTCTCACCACATACATCCATAATGGTGCACTACCATTTCAGAATGTACATAAATGTGAAAATAGCAACAGGAATGCAAAAGCTTCTAAACGTACCCTGTACGAATGGGACACTGTAAACAGTTAGAATACGCCACCTGGCATCTAACTGCAACCAGAATACGACAATGTTCTTTGCAGCATTAAAACAACCCAATGCAACCTTCAACAACTACTGTGCTACAAATATATCATAAAACACTTCCAAGGTATAAGCAGTTACAGTACGCCAACAGGTACGTAACTACCGTCACAATTTTGCAGTAGCACAGTACAATGGCACAATATTTGCAAATGACCAGCATCAACCAAACGCATAAAGAAACAGTGGTACAAAAAACAATCAGTTAAACATTTATAAAACACCACCTGCTATACATTGCCACCCATCCTACCAACATGTATAGGTCAGAAATCGTAAGCCATTACATTTCCTCCTTCTTCAACAGTACACCTTAAAAAGTGCTATAACCACTCCAAATGTGACTATCATTTATTGTTCACCATAGTACCAAAGAAAAATGGAATGGGTTGTTTTAATCCTGCATGGATTTTTTTTCCCCACAGATCCAATGATTGTGCAAATAAACACAGGAACTGCACTGATTTCACAGTACACTGGTTCAAAGCATAGTGCCTAGGAAGTACTAGTTATGAGGGTCCACAAAGTAAAGAAATATATGCTATGTTGTAGACTGCAAAATATCTAAATACCTGCTCTAACATGCTGTGTTCTCTTTTCCCACAGATAATGCAGCAACCAGTACTACAACATTTCACATTCGATACACAAAACACAGTACTGCCCCTCCTCATTTCAAACAGTAAGCATGCAACTAGTGTTATTATACTTCTCTACAATGTGCACAGTGCAATGTGTGCACTTTGGTCTGCAATACACATGGCAATGCCACCATTTGTAATGCACACCTACATTACACTATGCAGCTTTCACCTGTGCCCGACATGCTTCACTACACCAAGTACAGAGTAGGGGCTCCGGCCATGCACTCAATATTGTACACCCTTCCTACAATTGGCGCTACACTCTACAACTATGCATACAAACATCCATGCACGTACCACTAACCCCACATATAACACAGCCATCTACCCCTTAGCCACTGCCGTTCACATTGGCTGCCATTTCTTCCACACAATACATAACCAGTTTCCTACATAACCTTTTCACCTAACCCTGTAATAAGTGGACACACAGAATACACTTCACTACAGTAACCCTACCCAATAGTGCTGCAACATTTCCCTTCTTCCTTTCCACTGGCAGCGTGCGTGCAGACCATTACGGTTCTTTTATTGTTAGGCATACCATTAAAAAAAACCTATCCAGCACATATTTCACTGCAGCACATAGGTCATAGCTCGGCTGCCACATTGCAAACACTGTGTTACTGCGTACGTTTCTCAACTTCAGTTTCCCTTTCTTATTGTACAAAGAAAACACCATTTCAACACCATAAGCCCCTTACAATGTTTCAAGAAGGTATGCTGAAATTCCTTTTCTTTGCTGAACGGCAGCCCAAACATGTTCATGCTGCATAACACCAACTGCATACGATGGACTACCCACCCACGTATGCTGAGGCAGTGAAGACACGGTCTGCCATTGCCTCATAACACACTCCACATATAAATGTTCCCTATAAACTGCATGAGCACATTTTATGTATGTTGCCATCTCTGCATTCAGGGCAGCATATGTATGGCATCATCATCTCTACTTATACGTCATAGTACCTTCACCGTAATGACACTACCAGCATTCAGAAATGCATGCTACAATCGAAACACGTTGCTGCCGGATTCCTTTTTTTTTCCAGCATCATCTCCGGAAAACCAAACTTAACATAGCTGTCCTTGAAGAGGACTAATGTTCATTGTAAAACAGCCTTGAGGGGGAAGCATGTTTAGCTGCAAGGTCACACATTGTATGGAAGTGTGGCAAAAAAAGATATATAAATTACACTGCAATTTCTCTGTCCATGTGCCCCAAAGGTAGTCTGCAACAATTTCATACGTTGTACACTGCAATTTCTCGGCCACCCACTACAAGTATAGAATTTGCCACAAGATATTTAAGTACAACTATACATCACATGTGCATTACGAGTAAAATGTATTAAAGTTCAGTTTTCTATGCATATGTATTAATTTAAGGTACAGCACACTTAATCTTTGTACATTTTACGTAGCTTTGTGACAGCAGTAAGGATGCGCCATTACGTTGCCATGTCTCCACCATTCCCCGTACATTGCAACTGTGATTGTACTTCCATTTGTTGGCATTCTTCTCCATGCCCTACAAATCTAGACATAAAGGATAAGATGAAAGGGGAACGCAATTCGTACACTAAAGTAGCACACCTTCTGTTCACTTGTGCAGTTCTACAATCCCTGTTTTGCCATTACTATGCTCTTTCACACAATTCACATTTCATTGATTCATTTCTTAGTAAACCATCTCATGCATGCTCCGCCAATCCAAGGTGACCGCCATGAGGATTCTTGTTGTATTAATTTGTTTGCACACACACAGACACATTGTGCCATGGGTCTACCAACACTCCCTTCCACTGTAATGTTTTGAACAAAGGAAACACATTACAACAGCATCGCTGGCAACGTTTCAAAGACATTTTGCTTGTGTGGTGCTGTACAATCACAGTATCACCTACAAAACAGAGAGTACGGCAGTGAGTTAACATATGATACTACACACTAACACACAGTGCATGGTCCATGAAGCAGCCATCTATTACGCCATCCTTCCTGCAAACTGTTGTCCTGTACGCTTCCACTAATACCGACTACTTACATGGACTCTTATTCCTCTTTCCTCTCAGATATCTTGCACCTTACTGCGCGTGCCATACCTTCCACATTCCAATAGACGGGTGGTGGACCAAGCATTTGAAGTTTACCATAAGCGATTTCTTTTCCGTCGTTATTATATGGGCTGACCGATATGGGCCTGTATGTCTATTTGCGGTTCCGTTTCTACGAACCAACCTGCAAACCTTCATGCTATAAGGCATCCCTGAGTCACCAGCTGCTACCTTGTGTACCTTGCAAAGAAAAAGTTTTGTTCCACACTACCCACCCACCCACGTATGCTGAGGCAGTGAAGACACGGTCTGCCATTGCCTCATAACACACTCCACATATAAATGTTCCCTATAAACTGCATGAGCACATTTTATGTATGTTGCCATCTCTGCATTCAGGGCAGCACATGTATGGCATCATCATCTCTACTTATACGTCATAGTACCTTCACCGTAATGACACTACCAGCATTCAGAAATGCATGCTACAATCGAAACACGTTGCTGCCGGATTCCTTTTTTTTTCCAGCATCATCTCCGGAAAACCAGACTTAACATAGCTGTCCTTGAAGAGGACTAATGTTCATTGTAAAACAGCCTTGAGGGGGAAGCATGTTTAGCTGCAAGGTCACACATTGTATGGAAGTGTGGCAAAAAAAGATATATAACTTACACTGCAATTTCTCTGTCCATGTGCCCCAAAGGTAGTCTGCAACGATTTCATACGTTGTACACTGCAATTTCTCGGCCACCCACTACAAGTATAGAATTTGCCACAAGATATTTAAGTACAACTTTACATCACATGTGCATTACGAGTAAAATGTATTAAAGTTCAGTTTTCTATGCATATGTATTAATTTAAGGTACAGCACACTTAATCTTTGTACATTTTACGTAGCTTTGTGACAGCAGTAAGGATGCGCCATTACGTTGCCATGTCTCCACCATTCCCCGTACATTGCAACTGTGATTGTACTTCCTTTTGTTGGCATTCTTCTCCATGCCCTACAAATCTAGACATAAAGGATAAGATGAAAGGGGAACGCAATTCGTACACTAAAGTAGCACACCTTCTGTTCACTTGTGCAGTTCTACAATCCCTGTTTTGCCATTACTATGCTCTTTCACACAATTCACATTTAATTGATTCATTTCTTAGTAAACCATCTCATGCATGCTCCGCCAATCCAAGGTGACCGCCATGAGGATTCTTGTTGTATTAATTTGTTTGCACACACAGACACATTGTGCCATGGGTCTACCAACACTCCCTACCACTGTAATGTTTTGAACAAAGGAAACACATTACAACAGCATCGCTGGCAACGTTTCAAAGACATTTTGCTTGTGTGGTGCTGTACAATCACAGTATCACCTACAAAACAGAGAGTATGGCAGTGAGTTAACATATCATACTACTCACTTACACACAGTGCATGGTCCATGAAGCAGCCATCTATTACGCCATCCTTCCTGCAAACTGTTGTCCTGTACGCTTCCACTAATACCGACTACTTACATGGACTCTTATTCCTCTTTCCTCTCAGATATCTTGCACCTTACTGCGCGTGCCATACCTTCCACATTCCAATAGACGGGTGGTGGACCAAGCATTTGAAGTTTACCATAAGCGATTTCTTTTCCGTCGTTATCATATGGGCTGACCGAAATGGGCCTGTATGTCTATTTGCGGTTCCGTCTCTACGAACCAACCTGCAAACCTTCATGCTATAAGGCATCCCTGAGTCACCAGTTGCTACCTTGTGTACCTTGCAAAGAAAAAGTTTTGTTCCACACAGCCCACCAAGCACCACTAAGTACTCCTTTTCCCACTTTGCTAGATGAGAACAGAAGTACAGAAGTGCACATACTCCATTCCTCACTGCATTGTGTTTACAAAATAAAGAGCGGTGAAAGCAGACAACGTACATGTTCTCGTTAACATTCTGTAGCAAAATAAAGTCCTTCGAACAAATCACTGTCTTGTTGGTAAACTATTAGAATGTTCTAGAACTGAACGTTCTCAAAATGTGTTGTTCCACACGGCCCACCAAGCACCACTACGTACTCCTTTTCCCACTTTCCTAGACGAGAACAGAAGTACTGAAGTGCACAGACGGCATTGCTCACTGGATTGTGTTTCCGAAATAAAAGAGCTGTGAAAGCAGCCAACTTACACATTCTTGTTAACATTCTGTAGCAAAATAAAGTACTTCGAACAAATCACTGTATTGTTAGTAAACTATGCGAATGTTCTAGAACTGTATGCTCTGTGTGCGCATATCTGCTTTTGCTTTTGTTTATGCTTCTGTTAATGTTATTCCTTTCCACAGCTATGTCCTCACATGACAGAGTGCACTACCCTTAGCACACACATAAACAAAATAACTCTAGCGTACGCCGTGAGCAACAACTCTCCACAAGTAAAGTCAGTGACACCAGTGAATGTTGCGATGGTATATGCCGCACACACGTATAGGCAATGGAAGTGATGCAAACATTACATTTGCACACAATACAAACGCCAACCACGTTCGTTGACCATCTCATCAAGTATGCAAAACAAAGCTAACAGTCAGATGTTCTGCCCTCCTGTATATGGCTGCACTTAACGGCGTTGATGATGTAGTCGGCTACAAAGGTATGTGGGTTGGTCTGTACATTACCCATACTTTACATGTGGTATGCCTAGTAACTTGTGTCATGTCACTATATCTTCCTTCATTCTCAAAACACAGCTTACTATGCGGGGCACACCATACCAAACATAAATAGTGGCATGTCAGTCCGTGAACGGCATCAAGGCCAATTACGTCCTCCATATTGAAGTACTGCCACTCCACTCCACCTCTAGTGCTGTACCAACTGCAAAATGTCCTCCACAACCATTCTTTAATGGTGAGCACCCACAGGAGGCATACATATTTCCAAGAGTTAAATATCAATATATAAACAGACAGAAACAAGGCAACATTGCCAAACCAACTTCCAACCAGTATCTAGACTGTTAGGTTAAAGGGCCCTAGCCATGCATAGAAGGCAGTAGGAGCTTTCCAGGCACAACACAATATTGTACACCAACTCCAAATACCCTCATATTGTCTCCAATGCACTTCGCTTCCCCTATGGACTGTGCCTGCACTGACCAAATTATAATAGTCGTCTGTGCACCTAACCAACCATAAAGCATATCTCAGTAGCTGTGTGAATGGTCCACATAACAAAGGTTTGCTCCGAAAAAGTTCCTTCCATGTGGCATTGTCTTAATGGCCTTCCTTTCAGTACGGTTGCGACCCAGCCCTAGGCTCTTCGCTGCATGCAGAGGTCTACAAGCTCCGCCCATGCACCCAAAAGCCTAGTCCTTGCACACCCGCTACAAGGCAATAGACTCATGCATGGGAATATGTGACCACGTACCTTTCCTGACTACAGGTACGTATGTGTACAATAGCGGACTCATAAAGAAGTGTACATTCTCCAACTTACTTCCAACCAGTGGCCAGACTGTTATATCCATGGCCCCTAGCCATAAACACAACCCAGTAAGGCTTTCCAGCCACAACACAACATAGTACAGTGACTGCAAATACCCTCATATTGCCTCCAATGCACTCCCCATCCCCAATGGATTTTCTCTGCACTCACCAAAAAATGATAGTCGCCTGTGCTGTTAACCCACAAAGAAGTGTAAGTCAATAGCTGTGTAAAAGGTCCATATGGCAAATCTGTGATGTCTTAATGGCCGTTTTTCAAGTATGGTTGTAACCAAGCCCTAGGCCCTTGGGTGCATGCGCAGGCCTAAGGCCTCCGCCCATGCACCCAAAAGCCTAGTCCTTGCACACCCACTACAAGGCAACACAGGCATGCATGGGAACATGTGACCACGTTCCTTTCCTGACTACAGGTATGTAGGAGTACACTATTGGACCCACACATGACAACTTTCTCACACCTACTTTCACCCAATGACCACACTGTTAGGGCCTAGAGCTTCCGCCCATGCACCCAAGAGCCTAGCCCTTCAACACACCCACTGGAATGCAATAGAGGCATGCATGGGAAGATGTAGGTACAGAGCTTTTCTGACTACAGGTACGTATGGATACACTAACGGACTCAAACAAGGATACATTCTCCAACCTACTTCCAACCAGTGTCCAGACTGTTACATTCAAAGCCCCTAGCCATTAACACAACCCAGTATGGCTTTCCAGGCACAACACAACAAGTACGGGTCTGACCAAGCCCTAGGCTCTTGGGTGCATGCCAAGACAACCCAGTACCGCTTTCCAGGCAAAAACAGCAAGTACGGCTCTAACCAAGCCCTAGGCTTTTGGGTGCATGCGGAGGCCTAAGGCCTGCGCTCATGCACCCAAAAGCCTACTCCTTGCAAACTCACTACAATGCATTAGAGGCATGCATGGGAACATGTAGCCACGTACCTTTCCCGACTACAGGTACGTATGCGTACAGCAATGGACCAACACATGACAACTTTCTCACACCTACTTTCAACCAATTACCACACTGTTAGGTCTAAGGGCCCTAGCCATACACACTAACCAGTAGGGGCTTTACAGGCACAACACAACATGGTACCACAACTGAAAATATCCTCATAGTGTCACCAATGCACTCCGCATCCCCACTGCAGTCTGCCTACATTAACCAAAATATCATAGTCGCCTCTGCAGCTACCCGCCAATGAAGTATATGTAAGTGGTTGCGCGAAATTGCCTCGCTGCTCTCCCATACATGGAGGCATTGCATAGTGGGGGTGGTGCCAAAGCCCTAGGCTCTTGCGTACAAGGGGAGGCCTACAGCCCCCGCCCATACACTCAAAAGCCTTACCCACAACCACTACACAGCAAGGCAGGCAAGCATGCAAACATTTCGCCATTAACACACTGCCATTAAACTATGCAAACGCACATGGTAATCGTACCCACCAGCAGCCCTAGGCTACAGCACATGTCAATGTCTTCGCTGCCCCCTCTTTCGCCCACTTGATCCTGAAAACCTTGTTTTGCAACCCCTTCAACGCGGCCCTATCCTCCGATGCACCATGGCGGCGATTCCCGAAAACTTTGACGCACAGCACGCTTCCCTCCAGCCAACCACTGGCCGTGTCCAATGTTCGCCGGCATCACGCTGTACTTGAAACCACTTAAGCTTTGGTCCGTGGAACGAACAGGGAAATGGGTTTGCGGTGCGGACCCAGATATCACACATTTTTTGACACATACATTTCAGTTCTTTGCAACAAAAGTGCTGGTCGGATTTCCACCAAACACACAAAGGCACACTTTCTGACCCAAGCCCCAGAACCTGGCGCAAATTTGGTGCTAACCCGGCCTGCCTTTCAGGCTGTAGCCATGCATTAAGTTTTTCCCCATTCAGTCTATGAAAAAAAAACATTATTTAGGACCCCCCTATAAGTTTCCCCCACCCCTGCACGAAACCTACCAAAGCTGGCGAATAAATTCAAAGCGGGCCATATACTTATTTTGCAAAGTTTGGTGAGGATTCATCCAGGCGCAGCAAAGTTATAAGCTGCCGAAAAAGTGCTCTTCCTATGAGTTTAACAACTTAACCATAACTACTGCGGGCCCTGTAATTGATGTTTACTTATGTATTCTAATACACTATTTATCATTGTTATGATCTACAGTCCCCTTTCCTTCTCTCTTCTATCTCCTCTTGTGCTTTCCTCACCCTTACCTATCAGCTGGTTCAATTGATGTATTCTTTTATAAGGTAATAATTGTTGACAGCACACCAAAGTATTATTATTCCTCATTCATATGCAAATCAACTGCTTAATTGCTTTGTGTTATATTTTTCATTTATGATTAGATGGTTGACTATTGGCTATAGTGAGTGTTAAAATCATTTCCTGGAATGTTAAAGATCTCAATATTCCTATTAATAGACACAAAGTCTTAAAAATTGTCTCACTGGTAAATTCTCATGGACATCGAGCTATCGTAGACTAAAAGTGAGTTTTTGTCTGTGGTTTTGTGTAATGGCTTTACTTTTAGTACCCTTTCAACATTGTCAGCGTAAATAGTGATATCTAGAAAGTTCAGCTTATCCTTGCTACTATTCATAGTGAATTTCAAATAGGTATTTACTTGATTCACCACTCAAAAAAGGCTTCAATACTTCTGACATTGCCATGCCACATAACTAACAAATCAACGATGTATCTCTTCCAAAATATGAGAGTTAACATACAAATTTGCTAATGTGGGTGCCACGGCAGACCCCATTGTGGTGCCATGAATCTGTTGGTAGTATCTTTTGTTGAACTGGAAGCAATTTTAATTTAATGCCATGTCAGTACCAAACAAAATAAATGAATTTGGGGTAATCCCACCTTGTCTTTTAGAAAGCAAGAGTTCTTCTATCATGTTGAGTGTTGCCTTCTGTGGTTTTTTTGGTATATAATGTGGGATGCATTGACCCACAAGGCTCTGCCCTGCAACATCACTGTGTGCTGCTTTCACCAGAAACAACAGAATGGCCACCAAAAAGCCCTATGCGCGCTAAAAACCTCTGAGAAGTGCGCAGGGAAACCGGAAAAATAGGCTGCCAATCTATTTTGCCTGTGTCAGTTGTAGAACAGGAGACCACACTGCCCACAGAGTGAAATGGAACTACCTGAAAAGGCAGTGCTTCATTGCCAGGAAAACCCAGAAGTGCTATAAAATCAGTTTTTCCTTGCCTGTTGAAATTGCAGAATAATGACTCCCAAACATCAGAAAAGAACCACATCCTTGCTGGGTCTTAACCATCACCTTATTTAAGGAATCCCCATAAGCACAATGACAGGAGAAGCAGATTTCATCACAAGAATATCCAGATTAAAAAAGGTGCTTGCCTGAGAAAATCTGTCAGATATGGGCACAGTACCGCTGCCTGCCTGTATCAAAGCTGTCATTTGCTTACAGTTGGAGTTTAAACTGGTACATTAAAACCAAATTGTTGAAAAGAAGAGACTTGCCATCAAAAGCAATATAGGTTGCTACTATTCAATTTCTATGTTTTAAAAAGACTGGAATTAGAGATTTGTGTGTCTACTTGTTGAAAATGTAAAGTCTATTTTAGCAAAGACAATTTTAAACCAAGTGTTTTAAAGTGAACTGATGCCAGCCACAGAGCTTCAAAGGCAAATTCCACAGCGTGCCCCAAACAAAGGTGCCTTCCTTTTGCTCTCTGCCCCAGGAACTCTCAGTTAGATGCTAATGAAAGGATGAGGAGATTTTGCTCTGCTTCTCTGGGGAGAGACAATAGGCTTAGTGGACTGAAAGGGAATGAAAATTCAGGTGTCAACAGAAACTATTGCCAGCAGGAAGAGAGGCCTGGATTGCTCTGGCCCAGCAAAACCATGGGGGCGGGACCAGACAGATATGTGTATCTGTAAACCACAAAAAAAGTATCTTTTGAAAAAGACTCACAGAAAACTGTGCAAATTTTGTACAAATCTGTAAAATATAGGTTGTTAATATGAAAATTCTGCTCACAGTTTGAAACTACTCTGGACTCTGTGCTATGTTCAGAGACAGGACTACAGAAATTTTGATTTTGTAGCAATTGTGATAATGCTAGAAATATGAAACTTCACAGGATTATGCCCAAATGTCATGCGCATATATGTAAAAAAAATGTGGACAGATCTGACATTGGGTACCCAACCAAAAGTGCAAAAAACGGTCAAATCTGAACTAAAGCTCTCACCGAGATGGGACTCGGACGGATACTTGCTTTACTAAATCTGTGATGTAAATATGTATTGTTAGCAAGTTGGTTATATTGTAAATATGCTTTATGTGAACAATAGATTTACTGTACAGAAACAAAGGGGAGGTACTCCCTGGATTGTAAAACACAGCATCATCATGACACCAGAGTTCATTCTCAAATCAGGAGAGGGGAAATACTCTAACCAAGAGGACTCATAGAGGGTGTGCTTAGTATAATTCAGCCTACCCACCCCTTAGGTAAATACATAAATAGGGACAGCTTAGGACCTAGAGACACACACAAATTCACCCATCAACTGATTTACTGGCGAAGCACTTTGCAGGAGAAACCCATATCCAAGACTCCAGAACTTTGAAAGCAGAGAGGCCCAATTCAAAGCTGAACCCTTCTCAGCTTGGCCCTTAATCCTGTCCGGTGGGCTAGCAGAATTCCAGTCCTGAAATCTTTGACCAGTTCCCTGACGGGCCTATTCCAAACAGTAGTTTTGAGTATCTACAGCATAGAATTGTCCATAGCCAGTATCTTATCCTTAAGTAATCCTATCCAACCCATTCTATCATATCCAGAACTGCATTATAGAAAATCTCTTTTGTTTTTCCTGAATCTTTCCCTCATCCATATAGTCCTTTGGTAATGGTAGTGATAATATCATCTTTGCGCTAATATATTTGCTGAAGAAAGACAAGTGTCTCAGCAGGTAGAAACCATCCGGAGATGTTGCTGGATTGGTGGCTGTGCTGTCGTGTAGCTTGTGGCTTCATAGACTCCTTAGTGTAAAGAAATTCCTGTTTGTAATTCAAAAGTGCATCTTTCATTTGAAATCTTGACTCTTTCTGAGAAAAACCGACCTCTATTAATTTAGGTGTCAAATTGAAGCTAACATCCTCAGCTTTCCAGCGAATCCAAAACCGCATTCCAACTCCTTCTAGTTTTCCCGCAATCACATTTCTCGCACGCGGAAAAGTTTGCCGCAAATCTTTCGTTTGGCTCAATTTCATCACGTGTAAAACAGCTGTTCTTTGCATCCGACCTCAAAATTCAGTTTTCAATCTGCTAGTTCTTCAATCATCATTGCTAGTGTTTACCTGAAACTATACAAAGCGGCTCCCACTGGTTTTGAATCCAATTTAGTGAATTATATCCATTTTTCGGTGTTTTTAAACATTCATTCAAAGCCACATTCAAAAAGTATTTGACCTGTTTGCAATCATTCATGTTTCTCTCTATGCTCGCTGGGGGAAATTGGGATTGCAACTGTATTTGTTGAGTGTTTATTTCCTGAAACCTGGTTTCTCTCCTTCCATCTCTTTATCTTGCATATTGGGGGGGATTGAGCAGTGTACAGGGGGAAAGAGTGACATTGCATTTGACTGAACACACACAAAATATTATTCTATGCTGCCTTATTCTTCCTATCCATACTCCTTCTGATTAAAGAGATTGTTGATTGTCACATCACCCAATGGTGATCCTTATATACATATTAAATAGTGTGATATATATATTTTTCAAATTCATAAAATAAATCTTTTAACTTTGCAAAACAGCCTGCTTCCTTATTCAGTGAGACCGGGGGGATTCAAATGGAGGGGCGTGATATAAGGGTACATCATTCAGAAATAAAAGAACTTATAGACAAAAATATATAATTAAGGGTTTCAATTGTGCATCCCACGCCAGGCATTGACTTAGGTGAAGTGCTGGGTTGAAATCACTTACAATAACGAGATGATGTCCAAACTCAATAGGATCTCAGTTTGGTTGTCGAAGGGATATCCTTTGATTAGACTGATCATACTTGTAGTATGCTGCAGAAAGGACGGCATCTCTGTTACAAAATCCTTAAGAAATAAATCAGCAAATTTTGCTAGTGGTTAGAGTAAAGAGCCTGTTCCTAACTCTATTGGCCTTCCTATGGGGGAGTTGACCAACGATTTATGGATATTTGGTGGAGTGTACAATTTAGGTAGGCTCAGGTTTCTTACCAACAGGTATTCCGCTTCTTTTTTCTTGATAATCCAGTGACAAGCCCATGCTTTTTTCTGCATTCATCGCAATGAGGGATTGTAATCATTTTGTTGGATCTGTCTTCATTTCTTTATAGAAAGAAATATCTTTTAGTTGTCAATCACATTCTGTGATCTATGCGTCTTTATTCTGGAGTACTATCGCCCCTCCTTTATCAGATTTTCTAATAACCAATGAGCAGTTAGACCTTTGTGAATGCACTGCTTGTCATTCCTCTAAAGCATAAATTATGAAAAACCTTCTTTTTGTTTTAATTTGCTTCAAGTAGTTATATCTCGACTAGTACTCGCTTTTCAAATACAATGGATTCAGGACTAAAGCCCGTTGTCGGTGGACAAAATGATGAGACATTTTGAAACGCACTGTTAGGATCATGGTCATTCGATGGATTTTTGAAGAAGTTTTGTTTCAGATGCATCTTCCTGAAGAGTTGTTGTAGCTCCATCCTGGTTGTAAAGCTGTCATAATTATTTGTTGGTACAAAGCCAAATCCTTTATTTTACACTGAAGTTTCATCTGGTGTAGGGGAATACGAGAAAAGATTAATGTCTGACTTCTTCTTTGTCGAGGTTCGTAATCCCAGGTCAACTGGTCCATTTCCAAAAACCAAAAAAGTCGCTGAAGAGCCTCTAAATCTTTCATCTTGACGTTGCTGTGGTCTGCGTTGGTTATTGAATCTACCTCTTTCTCTCGACCTCCATCTATTTATTTTGTTACGACCTAGATCACTAGTTGTACTATCATGCTATCATCTCCAGAGCTGCCTGAACTGTACGAAATATTGCTAAAGCGTACTTACTTGGTATTCCCATTATTAATATCATGTGCGTATGTAGAAACATAATCATCTTTGATGTACCTATAAACTTTTTTGTATGTAAAATCAGTCAGATGTTTTTTTAAACTTCTAATTCGATACAGCATGGTTTGTTCTTTGACCTCTTCCATTACTTTGAGAATATTGTCTAGCTATTTTTTAAAGACATCTAGATTAACCAATTTTTCAATATCTTCTTCGAATGTTGTCAATTCAATGGCGCACTTCGGTCATCTCTTTCGCTGTGTCGATTATCAAAATGAGCCAGTCTCGCCAACATTTATTAGCTATGTAACACCACTGAATCACAAAGTTTTTGTTCTCAAGAAACGAATGCGGTTTGTTTCGGACTACTAAACCCTGTGGAAGTGCCCCATTTCTAAGGTACTCCAACATAATGGTGCCATGTAGTTCGGTTCTTATAATTCATTTCCTTAATTGGAGCAGCTTATCCCAATTACTAACATTGGTAAAGGGTGAGTTATCAGCATCGTAGGAAAATAGGGAGGATCTTGCTAATGATTCCTCTACATATTTTTCATCATAACTTTTGGTTTTATCTACTGCCATGTTCATACAACACCCAGACGCTAAAAGAGTTAAGTGTTGTATGTTAAATTTGGAGGACCTCTCAGTCTACCCGTTATCCAACAAGGACTCTCGAACTCACGTGAAACAAATGCTGCTGATCCAACACGTATGTCTCCGAAAGGGAGCACAATGATGAAAAAGTTCCATGACTGATAGCCGTATTCAAAACATCTTTACAAAAGGGGAACTACAGGGGTATTAGCAATCCGGTCAACCCTGGTTACAACCACAAAAGAACTAAAAAAAATGGATGGGGTACTATAGTTCACTCTTATACAGGAGACCACATCAGAAGCAATTATAAGAGGAAAATAATTCAATTTAGCCTTATTGGCATTCATACAGTCCTACTTTTTCCAAATCTATCTCCCTTTTATACTCTACGCCCTCAACTACAATCTTTATCAATACTAGCTTTACCAAATCATTCCCTATATCCCGTGGAACCAGACAAGGAGGTCCACTATTCCCACTTCTTTTTATTTTAACTTTAAAACCACTTCTTCAAAGCATCTCTCTTAATGACTGCATTAAAGGCATTGTGATGAAAGATCTCCCTATGGAATTCTCCACATACGCTGATGATATCCTCTCATATCTCTCAGATCCGATCACCTCTAGCCGAGCATTAATGCATAACATTGATTAATTTGCTTGTGTCTTTGCTTACAAATAAAATCTTGTTAAATCCAAAATGTTACCTGTTACTAATTCTTGTGTATTATCTGATACCCCCCATTTGGCATGAAGTGGTGCATTTCTTCTATTAAATATTTGGGGATATATTTTTCCAAAGATGTCACATCTATTTTGATCCTAAATCAAAACCCAATTGTAGAAAAAATAAATTCCTTTATCAATCAATGGTCCCCTCTTTACCTTTCTTGGCGGGGCAGATTGGAGTCCATCAAGATGATTCTTGATCGATATCATAACATCTTTCTATGATTCCAAACTTACTACCAAGCTCTTTATTTAAAACAATTGACAAAAACATGTCCAACTTTCTTTGGAAGAATAAAACCCTGAAAATAACACTCAATAAAACTCAAAATCTGCAAATCTCTTAGTGGAGTCAAATTCCCTGATTTTCTCAAATATCAAAAATCATTTTTACTTGGACAACTTACCATTTTCTTATCTTGCAAACCCCATTTTATCAATGGCCCTTCTTGGATCATTTTAGAATCAACAATTATTGGTCCCCTATCCTTTTCACGTTTTCTCAGAACCTCCTCATGGCATGGTATAAAAAAACAGCCACTTTTATATTATTTTAAGCAATCTTGGATGTGTTTAATCTCAATATTCCCTACTATCCAAAATTACACATGCACATTTTTATGGTTTAACAAATCATTCCAGCTGAAGATCATACATGATGCATTACAGAAATGGCATTCTGCTGGAATTCATTTAGTAACTCACATATTACATAAAAATATGCCAATACCCTTCCATGAATTATGCATCCAATTTAACATGAATGCTTCTGACTTCAGAATCTATACTACCATTACTAAATCCCTTCAAAATATATAGAATTAATCTCATGATCTCGTCTTACCAAAACATCCACATGTTATATTGTCCGTAACCAACCCAATAACAATATCTCAAAACTCACTACATAATGGAAAACCGACTGGGATATACAAATCTCCCAGGAAACATGGATTAAAATCTGGAATCAATGCTTCTCTACTTCTATAGCTGCTATCCTCACATTATCACATTATTTTATTTTGCATAGAGCTTATGCCTCATCGAATGGCCAAAAAACGGAATTCTAACCATGATGTATGTTGGTCCTGTAAATCTCCTACTACTGATTTTACACACTCAAACCTTTATTGTAAATATGTCTATTCCTTTTGGGCACAAGTATGCAATGCTTTACAAAATATGTTTTCTTTCAAGAACCATTGTCACTCTGCGACGTTATGATAGATGTGTTAGCTAACCCTTACATGTCAGCTATCCCCTCACCTGAATTGTTTAGTTTTATGGCTTCTGTTGCCTTTTACCTCATTGTGTCCAATTGAAAAAATGCACAGAAGCGGTTTTACGATGTATGGTGGGACTCTATATGCTCATATCACAGAATTGAAAAAAATGTCTGCTTTACCCTCCAGAATGTTACCTAAATTCTATAACAAATGGAATGTCTTCAATAATTATTTTATATAAGTTGCCACATAATTAACTGTCTCTTTCATTGTTATTGCATTTTCATATCAGATGATTAACTTTCAAAACTATATATCAAGATAAGAATTTTATGTATCTCACATTCTGGTTGTATCAAATGTATTGATCTTTATATGTGCAATTGTATTTATGCAAACTTTCAATATAAATCAGTTAACAAAAAAAGAATGCAAAAAAGAAAAAAAAAGAATGGATCACCTTATGTATCATTAATATCAGTGTGTATTAGCACATTACCAAATCACTGTGAATGCAAGCAGACGTCCAAGGCCAAATAATAATGATTTGTTATTATATAACACTTACTTTTAAGTGCTTCATATAGAGAAAATATACATACAATATCACCCAACCTGTGTTAGTACTCATTTATCAACCTCAGAAGGATGAAAGGCTGCGTTGGCCTTGCCAGAATTCGAACCTTCGACCTGCAGATTGCACACACATTGCAGCAGCGAGTACTCAAAACAATGAGCAGACTTACTTGCTATGGCTAATTTACAGCTATAGTAAACGAGCAATTACATGTCTTAATGTTCTCAAAGTCAGAAAGCAAATTACACTCTGTGGTGGATACCATTAAACTGGTAACTGAGATTTAATAGAAGCCCATTTCATCTGCAGGTGGTGCAAAGTTGGTCACATGTCAAACCTGCGTGGATCTAGTTCAGAGGTTGGCAAAATACATACCATTGGGAAGGTTCATACCTGTGTATTATAGAATTTAGAGTAGTGCAGGGAGGGCAGCGCACTCACACAGCATCCCATACTCTGGGCACTCCTTACCTCATACATGTAAACAAACATCCTGAACAACATTCCATGGAGATAGGAAAGATAGACACATTACAACAAAGCATTAATTGTGGCACAATGAAATCAAGGGCCACTTTATGTGCTAGGGTCAAACATTTCTACACAGTACACAAGCTTTTAGGCACAAGGAGTTTGTCAAGTGACTGAGGACACCGAGATGGAATGTCTTGTGATGATTGTAACAGAGACAACAGGAGAAAAAAACAGGCTCTAACTGCAAATTGCGAAAAGCAAACTACATAGGGCTTCATTACCACTTGGTCAGGTGGAATTTTCAGCAGATTACAAGTGACGCTGGCGGTGTAAATCCCTGTTTATTTTGGTTCCATTGGAGCACAATTGCCAGTTCTGTCAATTTGTTTAGGCATTTTTTTTTCGGCGTTCAGTGGGAAGATTTACCTCCAGGGTTTCCTGGAGTTAAACCTCCACTCAAACCCCAACCTCATAATTTTACCACCTAACTCGTAGTGAGGTTGATAGTCTGAAATAGATGCTTATGCATTTTGGAGGTTTTTGTCTGCATTGTGAAGTCGAGGTGTTTAAGAACTCACCACATCAAGTGAGTCTGAAATAAAAATGTAATGAGTTTAATAATTATCTTATAGCATTCCATAAAGACAAATGATTTGTTATTCCTATTCTTTCCTATTTACAGTGTCTGCTCAAAGTGTTTCATGTGTGGAACCCCCTGTTTTTTTAAGAGGCCCGAACAAGAAAGCCAGCCACCCCAGAAACAAAGAACCACATCGCACTAGCCACAGCCCAGGAGCTTCAATTTTTTAAATATATATATATTTTTGTAATTTCTCTTTTCAGGGGTAACAAGGGTGACCACAGGGGACATCCCTGCTAGAGTCTTTTCCGTCTTTTAGTATACTTAACAACAGAGGAAAACATAATTGTTACCCCTGTCCAACAGAGATGACTCTTTATTGAAGTTATTTTACGCTGGGAAAAGGCATTTGTTTGGGCTTCTTGTATTGGTTTTTAGAAGTTGTTGGGTTCTCTAGTTCAAAAATCCTCATAGCCTGGGTAACGATCCACTCGAGTGACATTGAGTCATCGAAATCACAAACTGATTTACTTCATATTTTGAAAGTGCATGCAAGAAAGAAGTTGTGAAATATAGACACTCAATATCTAGACATTTTGGCAAATGCATACTGGAGTTTTTGAGAAAAATCCCTGGGAGATTGATCCTCAGGACAGATTAAATTATAGGCTATTTTACGGGCTTCGCTGGGGTTTCTATGAGTTCAAAAGTATTTCAAAATGAGCACCTTATGAGTGGGCAATTTGTGATAATGTTCTCATCAAGCCCAGAAAGAAAAATAGAAAACTCAGGAGAAAATGTACGTTTTTTAAATTCAATATGTTTGGGGTAATTCTTCACTCCAAATGATGCCATTATCTGTTTGTACGGTTCTAGATGTTACAAAACAGAATGTGTTGCATTTTTATGATAATAGGTCATGAAGTCTTTATGTCCTTAATCTGTTTGATTGGATCATTCACAACTGTATTTTTCTATGCCCCCTTACTTGGGTCCAACTTCCCTCATCAGAGTCAGAGCTGCTGCTTGACCAACCATCAATGCTTGCATGTTTGCCCCTCATTGTAATAATGACTGTAGGGAGCTTTCGTATGGGTATGGTATAGGGTGGCCCATGCTTTCTCTCTTTCCAGTGGTCTTCTGGGTTATAGGTCTCAAATCTTTCTGAGGGGCTGGATAGTATGGCATTCCTTTATATTGTCACTCAAAAGCAGCATTTCCCCATCTACATAGGGGTTCAGGGATATCCCCATAATCCTTGGCATGGATAGATGGTCGTCAAAATGCCCATTGTGGAGTGCATTTTCTGGCTCCTTCAATGTCAGCCAGTAAGGATACATTGCCTCTCTTTCGGACCCTAGAGTGCAAATCGTGTTCTCTTCGCTCATGTTCATACCTTTGGTCACTGATTTTCCATTCAGGAGTGCTCTCATTTCCTCTCCTGTCCACCCCAGACATACTAAGTGCTCAACTCCCTCTCTTTTCACCTGAATGTCTTAATATTCCTCTGTGTCTGAGAAGGAACCCAAGCTTTCCTGTCTATTTTGGTTTTGGAAAGGGGAAATGGTTTGTCTGGCAGGATCTATAGCCATGCTATGACTAAGTGTACCAGAGCCACCAGTATGTCTCTGAGCAGCGGACAGTTAGTTTCAGAAATAGGGGAGAATCTATTTGTTTTCCATTCAACTAGAACTTTAGCTACTGAATGCAATGCACTCTCTTTATTTTGAATTATCATTTGCTGCTTAGTCTGTACCAATTCTTCCCTAGATTCAATCGGATTAGCCTGGCTAATGCTGAATGCTCTAGTCTTGAAGTGTTTTGAAACTCCTTCGGCTAAGGGATATTTCTCTTGCTAATCAACATGTATTTCTTCCTCTTGGTTTATGGACTGTCAGTTTGCTTATTCTTACTTCAAGTCTTCAAAAATCTCCCTCAAAGTCACATTCTGTTCAATCTTTTACATTAGCTTTCATGAAGTCAACTTACTCTGTTCATCTTGTCTGTGTGCCTGTGTCAATTGTAAGGTGAGCTGATGTATTTCCTGAACTTGAGGAGAACCATCTCCGGTTCCGGAAGCACCTCAAAACCTTCCTCTTTGCTTCTGCTTTCTCTCTCCCTCTCCCCTGCTAATTCTTCGCTGAAACTGCATTGAATCTGCAACTGGGCCACTCTCACCGACCCCGGTCCTGGGCCCAGCCACTCTCCACTTGCACTGCGGGACTGTCTCTGTATCCCTACAGCCCCCCCTTCCCAGCACTTGTCTGCACTTACCTTGCGCTTGCCACCAGCTGGCCCACTTTATTTATTTATTTTATTTTGTTCTGCTTACCTTGTACTGCACTTCCCCCCCTCCCCTTCCCCATGCACTTTCTCCCTTCCCCTGCCCCTGCACTTACGCGATCTGAATGACACCTGGCCTATTAGGATCGTTGTCTGTCCTCCCCTTGTTCCCCCCTCCCTGCCTCGGTCGCGCCTTGAAACACTTGTGTATAGGCGCGTTACTAATGCCATATCATATCATATCATAACAGTGGAGCCTTTTTCCTGAGCTAACTGGTCCTGTTCCTATTTAATGATTTTTATATCCTCGTATAACTGATCATATTGAGCCAGTGAATCTACATCCTTCATGTTGATTTTTGCAGCTGCTTCCCTACTCTCTTTGAGTTCATTTTTATATTCATCATGTCATCTACCAATCCATCTGTATAATCGTTTTTTTCATTTAATTTACTTTTTTCTGCTTGTCATGCGTCTGCATATCCTGGCTATGAATGTAATTACTTGATTAGTGATTTATTTATGTTAACAATGTTTGACTTCCCTGCACACATTCAATTCATCGTGTATGGCTTCTAGCTGTGTTATTTCTGTAGAAACACTTGCTTGACACCCAGAAATTAATTAAACTGTTTTATTTCTTGCTCTTGTGTTTCATGGTGCCAGGAGAAAAGCACTGTGAAGCAAAATCTGCATTTCATGGTGCCAGAAGATATACATTTTGAGGAGAAATGTGTGTTTCATGGTGCTAGGAGAAAAGCACTGTGAGGAGAACTTTGTGTTTCATGGTGCCAGGAGAAACGCACTGTGAGGAGAAACTTGTGTTTCATGGTGCCAGGAGAAAAGCACTTTGAGGGGAATGTTATGTTTCATGGTCCCAAGAGAAAAGCACTGTGAGGAGAATCTTGTGTAAAACCTTGCATTTTATGGTGCCAAGAGGAAAGCACTGTGAGGAGAACCCTGTGTTACATGGTGCCCAGAGAAAAGCACTATGAAGGGAGCCATAGATGAAGTTGGTGTGTTTCATGGTGCCAAGATGGAAGCACTGTGATATTTTCTGAGTCAAGAAGTTATTGTGTTACGTGGTGTTATAAGAGAAGTACTACATACTGTTTAAATAACTTGTTGAACTTTATTTCCTGGAGGTGAGGTATCTTCTCTGGGTTGAACTGTGATGTGTTGGAAGTTTTCTTCAACAAGACAGACTTGATTAAGAACTGTGCTGAAACTCTGCTTCACCCTTGGATTTCTTTGTTGTTTTGTGTTGGACAAGACGTTGGGCCTTATTAAAAGTATGGCGGTAAGTGGGAAAATCGGCAGTAACTCTGTTACTGCCAACTTTACGCCAAATTATGACCTACAGAAAATTTAGCAGTAACGCCGCCAAGAATTGGCGGAATTAGCACAGAGGCTAAATCCATTGGCGGGATTATCGCCAAAAAACAGAAACTGATTACCGCCACATTACAAGTCAAAATTCTGTGGAATTGCCTCCAAAAACCATCTGTAATTCAACAGAAAATACAGCACTGTTACCTCCACAAAAGAGGTGGAGGTAAATACAAACAGGTGTCACAAATCAAGGCACAGGTGCACCAGAACCACTCAGGAGGAGTATAAAAGGGACACACCTACCCCAAACACACATCCAAGCAACATGCAGCCGCAAGCAGATGTCCATTATGGGCTCCACAACCTGCTACTCTACATCCAGCAACAGTAGCATTCTGGACAAGAGCATGGAAGGAGGCAGGCACCACAAAGGCACAGGAGACGTATGCTGTGGAGGGCACCCATACCACCTGTCCGGCCATCTCCATGGAGACTGGCAGACAGCCAACTAGTGACCTTGTACCAATTGGACTGTCCCAGCATCACTGGACTGCTCACCCTGATACAGGCAGAACTGCAGAGTGCCATTGCCATCATAACTGCACCTCCCCTGCCCCCCACTGAAGCTTGTGCCAGTCCTACATGTCTGTGGCACGGGTGGATTCCAGCACACAGTAGGGACACTGCATGGGATGTCACAGCCACCTTCTTCAAGATGCTCAACCTATTCCTGGATGCGCCTGTGAAGCATACCCATCTGGCACAGGTGTATGCAGCAAAGGTACATTTGTACAACATTGCCCATTTCCCCAATACCATAGCGTCATTGGATTTCACACATGTGGCATTGTTACCCCTCCCAGGCAACAGAACAGGCATACAGGAACAGAAAACAGCGCCATTCCACGAATGTGCAAATGACCTGCAATGCCGACATCACAATCAGCTACTGCTGTGCCCAATACCCTGGGGCAACACATGACTCAATGTTACTGCGGAACAGCATCCTACCTGTGTCCATGGAGAAACACAGAGGACAGCTCACCTGGCTTGTGAGTATGTAGCACCCAGACCTGACTGCCAAAATCCCCAACACACACCTGGGATACGTAAGCATTAGCAAAATGAAACAACTGCACATAACAGGCCCTGAAGCCTGACTGACCCACCCCAGGACACAGACTTGAACCATGTGATGACACAGGGAAGCTGCCATGCAATGCAGCACAACGATACACAACCACTGAGTTGTGCACATATGGGCAGACATGTCAGGACAATAATTTTGTTCCCCTTCCCACACACCACCATGTCTCACATAGTCTATTCCTGTTTTTCAGGTGACGCTGGATACCCGTAGTTGCCATGGCTGATCTGTGAGGAACCCTGATACCACAGCAGACGGCCTACAATGAGGCGCAGAGGAGGACCAGGTCATGCATTGAGTGGACATTTGGACTGCTGAAATCAAGGTTCAGGTGCCTTCACCACACAGGCACCCATTTACAACCCAAGAAAACTGGAAAAATTGTAGTAGTATGCACAATGGTGCACAACTTGTGCAGACATTGGAACATTGAACTGCCTGCAGATGGGGACCATAACCCCCTAGCTCAGATGAGGATGACAATGAAGCTGTGAACAGGGCACCACAGGACAAACGTGGGGTTGTGAGAGAAGGATGAATGGTCCGCCAGGACTTCATAGGACACTTCTTTTGACTTGGGACACATGTCGTCAATACATGCAATTAATGCAACTGTCTCAATTGCATAGAATAAAAAACATCAATATAATCATTATTCAACAGTGTTCATTTCTGGTAACAGGGAAACCCCAGCTCCAAAACTAACTAGCACCCCTCACCCCCAGGCCCAAGACCAAGTAGCACCCCACACCCCAAGGATGAACAGCCACCCCCCACCCACATCCCCAACAGCAACTACCACCCCTCACCCACAGTCCCAAGAACTACTCCCACTAGGGCTTGCGCTTTTCCCCCTTGTCTGCAGGCTTTTCGGCATGTGATGAAGCACGCTGTTGTGAGCGCCGGGGCGGGTTGCTCATCAATGATCCTGCAGTAGGGGTAGCAGACTGGGAGCCCCCCTGCACACTCTCCTGTAGGTAGTCCATGCTAAGGTGTATGGCTCTGGTCATGGACTCATGGGACAAGGACAATTGTTCTGCCAGCACTTGCCCCCTCTGGCTTGTGAGGCACAGGCTTGTGTTGCAGGACACTGTGCTCCTGCAAAGATAGTCAATGGACCTTGACAAGTGTCTAGAAGTGCAATCATGCATGGCCTGAGAATGACCCAATTGTTCCACGGCCATGGCACACATCTCTGCCTGCCTCTGTTCCATCTGGTCCAGATGGTCCCAGAAGGCCTGGAGTGTAGGGCCATGCACTGCCTGTTGGGAATGTCCACTGTCAAGGTCGTCATGGCGCCCTGGACAGTGAACATTCTCGACCTTTTGTTAGGCGGAAACCTGTGCAGTTCCCTCTGGGACCACTGCAAAAGATTTAGGACTACAGGCGTTGGCGGTGAACCCACTTGGTAGCAGTCTGCACCACACAGATTCACGTGGTAGCTGTGGCTGAGCAGTCAGACTTCTCTCAAGAAAAGTTGAGCAGTATGTGGAGTATACAACATAGGGCAATTCTTCACAGCAAGACAAGCAAACACGCAACAAGGCTTAGTGTAAAGATATTAAGTTATTTATTTATAACAAAATGTCTATGAAAAACACTAAGGCAAATCACGGCAACAAAATCAAACACAATTACTCTACGGGGTAGACGATCAATCCCCCTAGCAATATCGACAACTCTAGGTTCTACTGGTACCACTTATTTTCAGACAGAGGTGTATACCTCAACCCAGATGACACTCGAATATTAGTTAGGACGGGAGAGAAAAAGATAGGCAGGTTACGAAATCAACACAGTTCGATCCTATCGGATAAAATGCAAGGCAGGAAGGCAAGAATCACAATAGATCGTAAAGTTCAGAGGCCAGGCCCACTCGGAGAGAGGCAAGGCGCGATGTCCCAAAAAGTCTCTAGCGGAGATGCATTTAAGTCTGTATTGCAAATTGTTATCGGTGGATTGAACCAGTTCAGATCAACGAATGAGAAAAGCTTGGAGGCGACCCAACGGAACGGAGAGGATTAAGACACCTCACTCGAACCGATCGAAAGGGAAGCCAGGCGGACACGGCACCTTGTTGTGGAGGGCAGCTCCAGCGGGGGCAGTTGTTCCTGGTGGTGGATGCACGTTGGTTCTTTGCCAAGAGTAGAGATGATCTCGTCGTCGAAGAAAATGAAGTCCGGTGCACCACCAGGGAAGAGACCAGCCGCGGAGTGCTCCGTCACAAGGCACCACCTTTTGGTCGTGGTTCAGGGGTAGTGGCTATCCGGTTGCCGAGGTGCTTCTGCACGGGCAATACGACCACCGCATCCTGAGGCGAATAAAAAGCAAAGGGGACTGGTTGTTCCCACCAGTCAGGGGAAGAGACTCTCCGGCAGGGAGATCTCCTCTGTCGTCGGGAAGTGGTGAGTCGGTTCCGCATGGCTCCACCGGAGGTGTCGTCGTGCAGGTCGGCTCAGCGTTACCCTTATCGGATTCTTAGGTCCTGTGGCGACTTCTGAAGATCCAGTCCCAAAAGCCCTGCTTTTATGCAGAAAACCCCCATTCATTCAGCCTAGCTGTCAATCAACACATGCTAAGTGGTGAGCGGGAAGGCTCACCACCTGGGCCAATCACTCCAGAGTGCGACCGGAGTTGGCAAGGTAACTCGGTCCAGGGTGCCTAAACCCCCTCCCACGCCCCTGTGGTAACCCAGACAGAATGGCACCACTTTGGAGGGTCTCTGTACAGAGGCCCGCCAAAAGTGGAACAAAGGGCTCAACCTTTGGTTTAGGAGTCACAGAGACGAACACAGACGCCATTTTACAAACCGAGTTCTGGCAGAAAATACCACTCGATAAACTTATTTAAGATAAGTAGATCGGTGGTACGTCAGAGATTAATGAGAAAAAGTATCAATCTCCAACAATTGGACGAGTCCCATAGGGTTATGCTCGGGGACGAACATAACAAGTAGTTTCCACTGCCACCAGCCAAAGCTCGACGAGGGGGGACGGGGCAGTGCCCCCTCGAGTAACAGATCCAGGAGTAATCGAATTACCCCTACTAGTACGTCCACAATAAGATGGTTTGTACTAGTTCTGTTAGTAAATTTAGGTCTAGTAAAGCCAATGGTGACTTTACATGCCCGGGGAGACAGTAGTCAGTCCCCGGGTATGGAGTCTATGGTGGGGGACCCGCTAGGGCGCCCCCGTGTTGCGGCACGTAGGGTGCAGTGTAACACACATAGAAAAACATATGAGACCCTATGGAGTAAAAGACCCCATAGCCCATCGAACACATTGACATTTCAAAAGGAATTACACACATACATGTCCAAGAGTGGGAGAAAAGAGTCTCACTCTTGGCAGGATGGGAAAAAACAAACTCCAGAAATCCAGCAAAGCTGCTGGGGGACTCACTAGGTTAGGAAATTCAGCCTAAACAGAGAATTCTCCCTAACACCTGTTAATCATAGGACTCCTCTGCATAGTGTAGAGCGCAGTGGGTTGCCCGATGCGATGGTGGTGTGTGCGGTGGGGAGAGGCTGCACATGGATGAGGATTCCAGTGAAAATTGCCAGATGGGGAAATGTAGCTGGCTAGATGCAGGGGATGCACACTCAGATTGTATGTCTGCTGTACCTGCAGTGGCCTGCTGAGATTGCAGTCTGTCGTTCCCAGTCTGGCCCATGTGTGCATTCACAGTCGGGCCAGCTATGGTGTGTCTTGGCTTGTTGCACTGATTTCACAATAGAGGTCTGTGCTGGCCCTGTGACCATCTGGACGGTCAGTGTGCCCGTCGATGGCCTGATGGCATAGTGGCACATGGTCACTCCCCAACCTGCCTTGGGTGGCTACTTGCTGGCAGTGATTGGTGCAGGTGTTGTTACCTGGGTATCTTGCATTCCTGTTGGGGCAAATTGATATGTGCGTTACCACTTTGGTGCTGTCATTCAGGTGGCCAGGACACGGCCATCGGTTTTGAATCCAGTTCCTATGGGTGGACCAGTGCGGGAAGATCACCTGCTGATCCATGCTGATTTAAAGAACTTCATTCAGACATGTGAAAAATTTCAGGAAACCAGTACGCATATTCACTTGCCTGCCCCTCTGAACCCTTTACAAAAAAAAGAAGTCCCTTTCTCCCGAATTGGGATGGACAGCATTGGACCGTTGGAAACCTCTACAACATAACACTGCACATTTTAAAACATATTTTGCCATATTTCTCCTGTGTTGGTTTCCCCAAGGAAATTCTAATGGATCAGGGATTCAATTTTATGAGCAACTCATAGGTGAAGTCAAAGAATTGCTCCAAATTTCCACCATAAGAACCTCGATTTACCACCCCCAAATGGACTGTTGGTAGAAAGATTTAACAAAACACTTAAGTCTGTCCTAAGAAAGTTAGTAGACAAGGACTGGGATTGCATGATTCCCTGGGCCATGTTTGCAGTATAAAAGACCATTCAGGCATCCACCGGATTCTCTCCTTTCAAACCACTTCATGGTAGAGAACCAAGAGATGTCCTTGGGAAGGCTCCGGGAGACCTGGGAAGAAAGAGAAGA
Source organism: Ambystoma mexicanum (assembly GCF_040938575.1). NCBI lineage: Eukaryota > Metazoa > Chordata > Amphibia > Caudata > Ambystomatidae > Ambystoma > Ambystoma mexicanum. Next base: position 1,299,016,429 of record NC_090937.1, read on the forward strand.
AGAGGCACCTATTCCCCCCTAACAAACAGCTACCCGATTTCAAGAGCTTATGAAACTTGTTTGAAATCTAGTCTATACGCACATGGAAAAAGCCCAAGCACAACAAAGGTCCACTTATGACAATAAGGTAAACTTATGATCTTTTTAAGTAGGACAAACTGTATCAGTCCTCTAACCAGCCTCTGAAAATAAACTTCTCTCAAACTTGCACGGGCCATATGAAGTACAGGAGCAAACAGGGACCTGTACCTATAAAATAGCCCAGCCTGACAGTAAAAAAAAGACACACCCCTACCACATAAATCTCTTATAAGAGTGGAAAGAAAATGCATTGCCTAGATACTGTCTTGTTTGGCCCCAGAGGAAATAGATCATTTGCAATGAATTCCCCAAGAGCTATCTAGTAAAGTATTTAGTCACGACTTTCCTCAATATATTCTGCATGGCACTTATCATTATATCAGAACTCGAAAGAGAAAAGTGATCCATTTGAAATCATATAGACTCCTGGGAACCCGTAGACAGTTAGTGGTTGAGGAAGTGAACTAAATGCTAAGAGCAAACATTATAAAACCCTCTACAAGCTCATGGCCCTCCCCTATTGTGTTGGTCACAAAACCTGATGTTTTGCATAGACTTCCGACAGGTGAACGCCTTCTCTGACTTCGATGCCTATCCTATGTCGCGCATCGACACATTGATTAACTCAGAAAAACCACCTCCCTATCAACCCTAGACTTAACCCTAGTCTTAACAAAGGGGTACTGGCAGGTCCCAAAATACATAAACCTGATAAGGAAAGGACAGCTTTCTCAATGTCCAGCTCAAAGTCCTCCCTTTTGGGCTACAAGGGGCCCGCCTCATTCCACTGGCTTATGGACAGGATATTACAGTCCTACTCCGATTTCTGTAGGGCTTATATTTTGACGACATAGTCATTATATAAAGACTTGGGAACCATCTTTTCCATCTCTTTACTATTATGAGAGCCCTCATAGAAGCCGGCTTAACTGCCAATCCATCCAAATGTAAGCTGGCTCAATCAGCGGTGAAATACCATGGCTGCTTTGAAGGGAATGGCAGTGTCTAGCCGCAACAAGAAAAAGTGAAAGCCATACTAGATACCCCCACGCCTAACACCAAGAGAGACGTCAGAGCATTTTTAGGATTAATCAGTTATTACCATAGGTTTATCCCTAATTTCTCGGACAGAACAGCTAGGTGGACAGACAAATTAAAGAACGCCGAACACCAGAAGATTCATTAGACTGACGAGGATGATGTATGTTACAACAGCTTAAAACAAACCTTGTGTCAGAACCCAATCCTAAAGATAGTAGATTTTTCAAAAGAGTTTAGGGTTAGGAGCAGTTTTGTCACATGTTTGTGATGGATTAGAACATCGTATCCTGTTCACTAGTAAAAACCTCTTCCCACGTCAAAAAAACGACTCTGTGTTACAATTAGAGGCCCTTGCCATCAAATGAGCCATCACCCATCTAAGATACGATCTACTAGGAAGGAAGTTCACACTCATCACAGATCATTCTCCATTAGTATGGCTACACCAGCAAAAGGACTCTAACTCTTGAGTGATTCGATGGTTCCTAGACCTGCAACCCTACGGTTTCACTGTGTAGCACCGAAAAGGGGCACGCCGATTTTCTTTCTCGGTTTCCCTGTGAAACAGATGCAGCTACATCACATATGGGGAAGGGCATGTAAGAAACCAGACGGTGTCTCACCCACAAGTCTGCTGAGATCTGTCATCCAGGTGGCCAGGGCACGGCTATCGCTTTTGGTTCCAGTTCCTGGGGTTGGACCAGTGTGGGAGGATCACCTGGGTGAGGGGTCTTCTGGGAGTGTGAGTGGGGCAACGGATGGTGAGATGCATTATCCCCATCCCTATAACACCTTTATGCTGAAGTGGGAGTCCTGGTCCCGAGGCCACCCCTCTCGACATTCATGACGAGGCAAAAGGCCAGAAACGCTCGCAGCCACCCATTTTATTTTGGACAGATCCCGAGTGCGCCAATGACTGATAAATACACTGAAAGGTATCCTCTCAGCCAGCCAGCCATACAGACCGAATACAATGCAAAGCTTTCATGTGTGGGAGAAGAGCCGGTGATCGTGGACAGGGAAGCCTATATGGACAGCCGCAACTGAACACTAAGAAACCATGGTACTGACGTCTTTAGTGACACCACGACATAGCAGCGTTAGACATGAAGCACACTTGCCGTCTACACTGCACCACACAAACACACACTCGTATACATGAAGAACAGAGCACACAGTTCTATAGCTAGAGGACAGATACATATACATAGTGTCAATGCTTTTATTATTTTGTCATTAGCCAAATGCAGTAACGCAGAATTGCAAGGAACAAGAGATCCTGAGCAAGCTTACTGATGCTTAAAGCCAATAGTCGTGTGGACATATAGTAGTGCTTATGGAACCTGTTCGAACCACGTATAGCTAACACATAGGGAACGTAGTACAACATGGACAATGTAGAAACCACATTATGAGGTTTAGGAAAATTACTGCCATCCACAGTGAGAAAGGGTAGCCGATCCCAGCAAACCAGACGCAGACCGCAACAATTGTTGCAACATAAGGATAATATTATCATAGGCAAATGTGGTGTACACAAGTTACAATACAGACAGATAATCTTTCACATCACCTTGACGAGGTGCACAGTGAGCTGAGAACTCGATCGATTCCCATGCCTGGGGGGATCAGCTCTAACCAATCACAGTTTAGAATTCCAGGGTGGTGGATGGCAAGGGGCAAGAACCAATGGTAAGCCATAAATAGTGGATTTCCTGTGGGTTGGTCGTTTTAGCTCGGTTCATAGATGACAGTATCCCTGTAAAGGTTAGCGAGGGAAGCTGCAGAAGGTGAATCGACTGGTTAAGTCTCCTAGAGTGAGACATTTTGCACGCAAGGTGATGCAATAGGTACAGTTTGATCACAAGGGATTAGTGGTATACTCTGCTTCGAAGCAGGAAGAAAGCTGTGGGATTTTGTGTTGGGGTTTTGTGGATTCTGGGAGCAACGGATTGTAGCATTGTGTGCATGGTATTCAATCTCTCAGCACTACACACTTAGTAGGTGGTAACACCACCCATAGGTTTGTTCATAGGACAGGTAGAGCACAAGACGGTGAGTAGCTAGCATTGGAAACTTAGTATTGGCATACGCGGTGAACAATTGGCGGTGGGCGGTGAGCAGTGGGTGGTGTGCAGTGTGCGGAAGCTGCATGCGCAGGACTTTGGGTGTGCCTGAGCAGGCAGTGAACTTGTAAAGGGGTGGTGCGCAGAGCACGCCTGGTGGGAGCCAGAGAGGTTTGTAAGCAAATTGATAACATTGTGATTATATTGTGTTTCTCCCTTAACAGTGAACTGTCGAAAGCCTCAATTTGAGGTCAGGTAAAAGCAAAAGCAATGTACCAAGGTAAGTGCGAGGGGATGCGCTCCGCCCTAGAAAGACACTCCCACCCTACAAAGACAACATCTGTAAATATAGCATAGAATGGTCTGAAAGCACTGAGGAAAAGGTTAACTAAACCATGGCCACCTTGCGGAAGTTTCTCCAAAGATGTGCAGCAATCACTACTGATTACTGCACATCACACTAGATTGAGAGACAGGGAGGTAGCAGAGCAGGAAAAACACAAGTTAATTGAGAGGGAACTGAGGAGGTTGCAGGTGGACAGATTGGCAAGGGAATGTGCACGCAAGGAGGAGGATGAGGGAGCAATAAGGGCTGTAAATACACAATGGACAGCAGATTGGGGAAATAACAGACTTGAGAGGGGCAGGCTAGCATAGCTTTATAGCACACAGGACAGGGGTACCACTGAACGGGAAAGAACGTGCCTAGGCCTGAGGGGGAGGCAACAGATACGACTTGCGGCATATCAACATTAACATGAAAACTAACATGGACACAACAACTAGAAGATTGAGCTTCGCAGACAACTTATGTAGTAACATTGGCTTGGGGGAACAGTGGGGACGAGAGGGGAGAGCTGCATAGGCTCCAATCCAAAGGTACAGGGACAGATAAGAGGGTCTGATATGATATGGCATTTATAATGCGCCTATACACAGATGTTTCAAGGCACGACGAGGCGAAGGGGGGAACAGAGAGAAGACAGACAACGATCTTACTAGGCCAGGTGTCATTCAGATCGTGCAAGTGCAGGGGAGGGGGAAGAAAAGTGCAGGAGGGCAGGTGGAGGCTAGAGTGCAATACATGGGATAATATAAGCAAGATAAATAAAAGAACGGAAAGTGCTTTACATGGGATAATAAATAAACCAGATAATAAAAGAGCAGCCAGCAGGTGGCAAGTGCAGGGAGAGTGCTGAAGTAAGTGCTGGTGGGGGGACTGTAGTGACACATAAAACAGTCCCCAGGAGCAGGGTTGCCAGGGAGGCAGTAAAGGCATGCAACTGGCTGGTGGACTAGGGCTCAAGTTCAGAAGGGGCCGGGTAACCAGTGCAATCTCAGTATCAGCCCGGTATTCAGCAGGGGAGAGACGGATAGAGAAAGCAGAAGAGGAAGGTTTTAAGGTGCTTCCGGAACCGTAGGTGGTTCTCCTCAAGTTTCAGGGAGGCAGGGAGGCTGTTCCAGAGGGAGGCCCTAGCCGAAGAGAGAGATCTACCACCAACTTGTTTCTTGCAGAAGCGAGTGACCCTGAGGGAGTTGGAGGCTGAAGAGCGAAGAGCTCGAGAAGGAAGATATTTAGGAAGAGAGAGTTGAAGTTATTGAGGCCCCAGGCCCCTGAAGGCCTTGTGCGTAATGCAGAAGTGTGTTTTGAACTTAATCCTCGCAGCCACCGGGAGCCAGTGCAGAGGCTTCAGTCCTGGAGAGATACGATCCCTGGGCTTGAGGCCAAGGACAAGTCTCGCAGTCCTGTTCTGGATGAGTTGCAGAGGGCGGAGGGTAGAAGCAGGCAGATTTAGAAAGAGGCTGTTGCAATAGTCCAGCCTAGAGAGAACCAGAGCTCTGGAGACAGTGAGCTTCTGTGGGAAGGAGAGGAAAGGGAGAATACCTCTGAGGAGGTGCAGCTGGTAGTGTGACTTCTTAGAGACATCAGAAATGTGAGGAGAGAAAGAGAGTGGAGTCGAAGATGACGCCGAGGTTTTTGGCCTTACAGGTGGGAGCAGGAACAGAGAGCTGGAAGAGAGGCCGGCCAGAGAATTACAGGAAAGGAGGGAGTTGGTGTGCCGATGAGGAGAATCTCAGTCTTACTGGCATTAAGGCAGAGGTTGTTGGTGGCACGCCACTCCTGGATAGCAGACAGGCAGTCAGCAATGAGGTACGGAGAAGAGGTGGCCGAAGGAAGCCTGAAAATGAGCTGAGTGTCATCCGCATAGCACTGAAAGTTGGGGCAGAGAGAGGCAATGAGGTGGGCAAGGAGAGCCAGGTATTGGCTGAACAGCCAGGGAGAGAGGTTAGACCCCTGGGGGACACCACAGGTAGAGAAAAAGATAGCAGAGAGGAAGGACCAAAGTTGAACCTGGGAGGGTTGGTCAGAGAGGAAGGAAGTCAGCCATGCCAGGGCCTGGCCGGTGATACCCAGTTATCACAGAGACAATTTAGCAGGATGGAATGGTTTACACTGTCAAAGGCAGAGGAGAGATCAAGCAGGATGATGACACAGGGGGTGTAAGAGTCGAGTTTGGAGAGCAGGTCTTCACGGATGTTCAGGAGAGCAGTTTCTGTGCTTCTGGCAGCTCTGAAGCCAGACTGATGGTCATGTAGACAACCAACAGATTCAGAGTGGAGATTAAAGGAATGGTTCGCCCAAAATTTTGATTGCAAAAAAAGTTGGGCAATAATAAAAAAAAATCGATTGGCACTTTTTTTTTAAGTCCCTATGTAAAATTTTGAGAAAATGAAACTCAAAGGGAAGCACATGGGGGCATCCATTTTGTGAAATGGACGCCCGCCGCTGTGCTTGCTTTGGCGGCACTAATGAAGGAAAAGCCAGCCAGCTGTAGTAAACAAAAGCTACCACTGGGTGGCTTTTCCTTCATTGGTGCCGGGACTCGGAGGATGGAGACCGGAGACTACAGGCAGAAAAGCTGCAGCTGCATCTCAGTAAGTCCTATTTTTTAATAAAAATAAACAGTGGCTGCAGTTTTTTTTCTAAGTTTTCTGGGCTGGAGGAGCCCAGAAAAGAGCCAGAAAAACTGCAGCTTTTTCAAACACAATAATGTTGTATTTATGTGTACGGTAGCTTCAAAAGCTACTGCAAACATAAATACAACATTTTTAAAGCTGCAGTTTTATTTCTAAGTTTTCCGGGCTCCTCCAGCCCGGAAAACGTAGAAAAAAAAACACAGCTAGTGCTTTTAAAAAAATAAATAAATAGCATTTACCGAGATGCAGCTGCAGCTTTTCTGCCTGTAGTCTCCGGTCTGCGTCTTCTGAGTCCCGGCACCAATGAAAGAAAAGCCACCCAGTGGTAGCTTTTGTTTACTACAGCTGGCTGGCTTTTCCCTCATTAGTGCCGCAAAAGCAAGCACAGGAGGGCATCCATTTCACAAAATGGATGCCCCCATGTGCTTCCTTTTTAAAATTTTGAGCTTCATTTTCTCAAAATTTTACATAAGGACTTAAAAAAAAAAGTGGCAATCGATTTTTTTTATTATTGCCCATCGTTTTTGCAATAAAATTATTTGGGCAAACCATTCCTTTAAGCTGGGAGATGGCCAGTTTCTCCAGGAGCTTGGCCATGCAATGATGGAAGTGGCTTGGCATGTGGGGTAGAGAGGGTGAGATGGGAGGAAAGGAGAAAGTGATCACTCTAGGAGAGAGGAGTGGTGAGAGTGACAGAAAGGGCAAGGTCTGAGGAGAACAGAACATCCAGAATGTGCCCTGCAGAGTGAGTCGGGCCAGAGGGGAGAATAGTGAGAGAGAGAGTCGCAGAAGTCGCAAAAGAGTCCAGCAAGAGGACTCTTTTTGCGAAATTCCAGGTGGATGTTTAAGTCTCCAAGAAGGAGGAGTTGCATGGTCGAGGCCAGGAGTGAGGAGGAGAGGACCGCCCACTCAGAGAGGAAGGAGGAAATCTGACTAGGTGGCCGATAGATGCTAGCCACAGTAAGGGAATGGCTAGGGGAGAGAGAGAGCCTGCAGATGAGGCATTCAAAAGAGGAGTAGGCCTGCGTAGGAATTACAGAGGCAGGAATCCACTCGGGGAAGATCAACGCTAAACCCCCTACGAAGCGGTTGGACTGGGTGCAGACAGGATCTTGTAGCGGTCAGGGAGGAGCGTGTCAAAGCTAATGACAGAGCTGGCCGTGAACCATGTCTCAGTGAGACCGAGGACATCGAGGTCAAGTTCTTCCAGAAGGCGGCAGATGTTGGAGGAGTGTTTGACAGCTGAGTGAGAGTTAAGAGTGGCAATGTGGAGAAGGTTGACATCCTTGACGGACTTCCGGGGAGGGGTACAGATCAGAGGTATGCCCTGCGGAGGAGTGGAAGGAGCCTGAGGGGGACAGAGAGAGAATGAGAGAGCAAGGTAGCCGTGGGGGAGGCAGCGATGGCAGGTGAGGAGGCCATGGAGGAGGGAGAGGGGAAAGCAGGAGAAGAAAGGAAATTGATGAGGTGCGGGAAGCGTCTATCAAAGAGTTGAAGGTTGGCCTGAGGGCCTTGGACAAGGACGGCCCTATTCGAATAAACATTAATGATGACCTTAGAGGAGTGGAAGGAGGCCAGGAGGGCATCCCACCGGGTGCCGCCATTAATGGGAGAGGAAGAGAAAGGAGAGAGCACAGAGACCATATGTAGGGTCCGTAGGTCTGGCGGGGGAACGACAAAGAGGATGTTTGGTGAGAGTTTCCTTGGAGGAGGCACTGGTATAGGTGTCAGTGATATGGAGGCCTGGGTTGGAGACCAGGATTTCCTTTTTAAACTTCTTCCTACCAGATTTAGTGAGAAGAGCAGGATAGTCAATAGAGAAGCAGTTAGAAAAGATAGGAGAGACAGAGAGCACCATGGAGTAGGTAGGGAGAGGGGAGAGGAAGAAGGGAGAGGGGGCTGGAGGGTGGGAAACTAGGCAAGGAACCCGGGCAGGGTGCAGGCAGACGAGACAGCGAGAGGCAATAAAGTTCAGCAATAGGACAAGATGACAACAATCAGGATTAAGAACTATCCAAAATGCACGCTTTATACAGGAGGAGAAAAACCACACCTAAGTTTGAGAATCCTGAATAGAGGGAGAAAGGCCTAGGTTTCACAATGCAATTTAGATACTGATATGGTGCAAATTATAACAAAGGGGGAAATTCACACCTAAGTTTGAGAATCCTGAGTAGAGGGAGAAAGGCCATGGTTTCACAATGCAATTTAGATACTGATATGGTGCAAATTATAACAAAGGGGGAAACCACACCTAAGTTTGAGAATCCCGAATAGAGGGAGAAAGGCTGAGGTTTCACAATGCAATTTAGATACTGATACGGTGCAAATTATAACAAAGGGGGAAAAACGACACCTAAGTTTCAGAATCCTGAAAAGAGAGAGAAAGGCCTAGGTTTCACAATGCAATTTAGATACTGATATGGTGCAAATTATAACAAAGGGGGAAAAAAACACACCAGCAGGTGTGGGGGGTAGCAGAGAAGCCTGAGGGATGGAGACTGGCAACTGGCGTCCCCTGCGGACACCTGCAGACACAACCAGGATCGCCTGGATGGGAGCCGCCCTTTACCTCGGAGCCCTTAGCAAAGGGGGCTGCCCTGGACGACTCCCAAGAGGGCCCAACGGGCCAATGGGAAGTGCTTTCCGGGTGGGAGGCGGGTGGAGAGAGGAGAGGTTGAACAGGATTTTAGGAAGCCTGACAGGGGGAGAGAAGGCCAGGAACAACAAACAAACACACAAAGAAGGAGGAAGGAGCAAGCAGGAGTGGAGCTTACCACACGGCCACAGTGATCAGCGGGCACCCAGAAGTATGGCCTCACAGGCGGCGCTGCGGTGCTGCATGTGTCAAACACACTGTTTAAGGAGCAGCAATGGGGGACTCAGGTCCCCAGTAGGAGTAGTATCCGGGCCCAAGGGCCAATGGGAAGTGCTGTGCGGGGTGGGAGGCGGGTGGAGAGGGCGAACGGGATTGGAGGAAGCCTAACAGGGGGGGAGAGAAGGCCAGGAACAACAAACAAACACACAAAGAAGGAGGAAGGAGCAAGCAGGAGTGGAGCTTACCACACGGCCACAGTGATCAGCGGGCACCCAGAAGTATGGCCTCACAGGCGGTGCTGCAGTGCTGCGTGTGTTGGACACATGGTGTAAGGAGCAGCAATGGGGGACTCAGGTCCCCAGCAGGAGTAGTATCCGGACCCACGGGCCAATGGGAAGTGCTGTGCGGGGTGGGAGGTGAGTGGAGAGGGGAGAGGGAGAACGGGATTGGAGGAAGCCTAACAGGGGGGAGAGAGGTCCAGGAACAACAAACAAACACACAAAGAAGGAGGAAGGAGCAAGCAGGAGTCAAGCTTACCGCATGGCCACGGTGATCAGCGGGCACCCAGAAGTATGGCCTCACAGGTGGCGCTGCGGTACTGTGTGTGTCGAACACACGGTTTAAGGAGCAGCAAGGGTGACATGGGTGAGTGGGATAGGGACAGGGGGAGCAGATGGGAGCAGCATGGACGAGCAGGCACCACGGTTGACTGACGACTTATGTAGCCTCAATGATGTAACTACATATGTAGATAGGTTTAGAGACCTCCCAGGCCGAAGGAAGGGGGAGACAGCTACACTATGCTTGAGAGAGATGGTAACATGGGCACATGATGACAGTGTCCAAATACCCATACCATAACCACTAGACTTATACTCGAGCATTGGAGACGCAGACATACAGTTCAGGCTGACCACTAGCGAGCATGGGAAAGTAGGGTTCACACAGATGCCCTTATTGGAAAAGAGAGGGGGGCGACCTCAGTTTTTACCCTGGAAACACACTGACAAGGAAAATGTGAGGTGTAGGCTATCATTGTTGAGCGTGAGTGCTGAAAAATGGATTTCAGAAATGGAAAGACAGCGGGACAGAGGTTAGCAGTGGGTGATGTAGAGGGACTGCTAGTGGCGAACCTCGGGGATGCTGCTGATGATGTATGGAAGAAGGCAGGGTTCACCCCAGAGTGACAACCCAAAACACGGCTCACAATGGATTGCCGTTTGCAAACTGCTGAGCTGCTTTATGGTGAGCACTAAGGACACAAAACCCAGACTCATCAGACATTGGGACCATTTTGTACCGAAAAAGGTGGAGGACGAAGAACCCTTACAGTATATTTAGCAGATCAAATAGCTTTGGCACCTTAAAACTCGAGAGCCGTGAGATAAAACGGTAGCAGTATTTTACCACATATTAGTAAAGGGATTGCCAGAACCACCATACTTTACATGGAGCATGCCCTTTTCGGGATACTGCAGAAGCCAAGGAGCACACTGAAAACACAGAGAGCATTAGTGTATGAAGTGCTACTATCAAATGAAGCACTAAAGATAGTGAGGTGCCGACTTGTCAACCGAGTGACCTTTCTAACAGACATTTTGCAAGAGGTAGACTATGCACATGACTGTGCAGAAAACATACAGGAATTCAGTGACACTCGCATGGTACACAGGGACGCACTTGAGGGGGGAGACGTACTGTACATTGACGGGTCTTCGACAACTGACCAGACAGATGGGGTCAGGCATACAGGAACTGCAGTGGCGAGGTTAAGGGAAAATGGAACGAGTGAGGTAGTGGCAAGTGCGCGCCTGACATCACATTATTCATGTCACGCTTCCACAAGTACACTTACCAGATCGGGTCACTGATGAGCTAACTGTCAACAGAGGGTCTTTGCCATGGCATTACAAGCCACGATTACATTCCGGCTCCTCTTCCGCCCACCTGTCCAGAAGACCTTGCACACCATGGCAATGCTGGTGCCGATGGCCGCGATCCCATTGGAGGTTGCCATGGCGCTTACAGGCATGCCGGAATACCTCGTTATCAGCTCTCCTCTCACCTGACATGCATCTCTGGGCTACACTGCAATGCTCCACTCACGTGACACCTGCACAAGACGGAGGGCTGTCATGTGTTTGGCGATCAGTGAAATAAAAGACTGTCACTTACTTTGCTCGTAGCTTCTCAGATGTTACCTACAGCGTTTGGCATTTTGGGCTCCGTGTTGTTCTGTTTATGCTTCTTAGACCTTGGATCTCGCTCTTTGGACTTTTGGATGCTTCTGGTTTGTTCCTTGGATTTGGCGCCTGATTTTCGGACTGATTACCTGAACTGCTGTTACCTGGGATTTGCTTACTCAGATTGCTTCTGCTGCTACCTCCGGCCTTGGTATTACGCACACTTTAACCTCTGCAAACTTTTCCTGGATCACTGTCTTCAGCATCACGTTGTTTCGTTTGGCCTTTAAACACCTGGACCACTGTGGACCTTGCAAGTGTCACTCATATACAGGGGGTGCTTGACTTCTTCCTGCTCTACACTCCACAACACCGTTCAGGGGGAACCGTTAGGGAAACCAGCTTACACCGATCTTCCCAACGGGTAGGTGCCCTTGTATGTTTATTGTTGGGTGCATCCTTAAGTTCATATTCCTGACAGACTGAGAAGCCACATTTCCACTGAGTTATGGATACCTCCACAGGAGAACCGGTAGTTGCACTAGTCCAAGCTATCACGGTATTGAGAGCAGACATGACGGCCGCCACAGCGGCCATACATCAGCATCTTGATGCCATACAGAGCAAAAGACATGCTTTGCCCACAGATGCTGAATTTGGGGATACACCTGCCCAACCTGACCCCTCTGCTGGGGCGGTATCCCCAGCCCCTGTTTACGTGCCCACCCCGTTTCCGTTGGCGGCACCCGAAAGTTTCAGGGAGATCCTCAGTTTTGCACTTTTCTAAACCAGTGCAAATTGCACTTTCTATGTCGCCCACAGGATTTTCCTGATTCCACTATGAAGGCGGCCTTTACCTTGTCCCATTTCAGTGGTATAGCAGCTACCTCGGCCAATCCATTATTAGAGGGTGATTGTCCCGTTCTGTATGATTTCGATCAGATGGTGGCTGAAATGACAATGGTATTTGATACGCACCACAAAGCACAAACCCGTGACCTGGAACTGCTCGAAGACCACGTTAATTGAGTATATCACACAGTTTAATCAATTGTCAGTAGAAACGACCTGGCCTGAAAATAAGAAGGTGGTTGTTTTCTACAGAGGCCTTAGCAATCATACGAAAGATGCTCTGGCCGTGGTGCCCGCATTGCTTACTCAATACACAGACTTGTTAGACCTCTCCCTGCAAGTAGACGCTCGGCATGAAGAACGAAAGACAGAAACCAGAAAAGGGTCCCCTTTGTTTCCTTTCGGCCTCTTCTACCATTGACCCTCCCAGTGAACCTATGCAGATTGGGGGCATTTGCAGTCCTATAACACCCATAGAAAGAGAACGCCGAAGACAGGCTAATGCCTGTTTCTACTGTGGGGTCAACGGTCACTTCGTAAAAGAATGTCCCAGATGACCTAAGTCCAGGCCATCTGGTTTTCAGAAGGCTTGTCCCTAGGAAAGGGGGCACGGTCTGCAGTCCCAATGTGCCTCCTCCCTTACCTGATTCTACTAGGCCCATGTTGCTCCATGCCTTCCTATATTCAACAGACAATGTTAGACATCATGTACAGTTGGTTATTGATTCTGGGTCACGTGGGAATTATGTCAATATCTCCCTGGCTGCCTTCCTTAACCTATCATTACAAAACAAGAAGCACCCCGATCCGGTACAAGCCGTGGACGGATTGTCTCTGGTCTCTGGTCCCATTAAACAACAAACCACCCCCTTGACTTTGCTCTTGCAGGACACCCACAAAGAGACTATCTTCTTCGACCTGATTACTACCCCACAATTTGGTCTTATCCTGGGCATTCCCTGGTTACGAATACACAATCCCGCTATTGATTGGTCCCAGGGTGTTGTCTTCTTTGAATCTGTATTTTGTCAAGAGACCTGTCTCATAGCCACTGAGAGTGAGATCACACCCTCTCAAGTCCTGGGTGCGCTAGCTCGTTTAACCATACAAGAACCACAAACCATGGATCTCGATATCCCAGGGCACATAGTGGGTCTCATTGCAGCAAATATACCATTCTAGTATCATGATTCTGTGGGGGTCTTTGATAAGGGTTGTGCAGAACACCTCCATCGGCATCGCCCTTACGATTGCCCCATTGATCTAGTCCTGGGGACAGTTGTACCTTGTGGGCGTATCTACTCATTGTTCTCATCTGATGATCAAATCTTGAAGGAGTACCTGCAAAATTCCCTTGGGACATATAAGACCATCACAATCTCCTGCTGCCAGCCCCATCATTTTTGTACCCAAGAAGGAGGGTGATCTCCTCTCTTGTATAGACTACTGACGACTCAATCACATAACCATCAATAACTGCTATCCCATTCCCCTCATCACCCCTTTACTTGACCGATTAACTCATGCCACGATCTTTACCAATCTAGATTTAAGAGGTGCTTACAACCTTATTCGCGTCAGAAAGGACGATGAGTGGAAAACGGCTTTTTGAACCCGGTACAGTCTCTATGAATACACAGTCATGTCTTTTGGGCTCTGTAATGCACCCGCAACCTTTCCAAGGTTCATGAATGAGATATTTCATGACATCAATGACACCTTTGTCATCGTATACTTGGATGATATCTTGATATTTTCCCACCCCTTACAAGAACATGTCATACACGTCCGGGAAGTACTGGCTCGGCCCCGGTCTCACGCTCTTTATGCTAAGCCTGAGAAATGCTTGTTCCACGCACAGGAAGTGAACATCTTGGGGTTCCACATCACTCCCGGGGTTTGGCCATGAATACCATCAAAATCCGAGACGTCCTCGATTGGCCCGTCCTAAAAACCATCAAGGAGAGCTAGTCTTTTTGGGATTCGCCATTTTATACAAGCGGTTAATTGCAGGGTTCTCTGCTATTGCGGCACCTCTGACCAAGCTCACTAGTCCACACGTCCCCCTCGTTTGGACACCCTTGCAACAAGAAGCATTTTTGGCCCTGAAAACAGCCTTCACCTCTGAACCCATATTACAGCATCCCAATCCTGAGCTTCCCTATGTTGTCGATGCAGATGCTTAATCCTATGCCCTGGGAGCATTTTATTCACAAACCTGTCCCTCCACTGGACTATTACACCCAGTCGCCTATCATTCACGTAAGTTCACCCCTGCAGAAAACCACTACATTGTCACAGTGAAGGAACTCCTAGAGGTGAGAGATGCTTTTCAAGTGTAGAGACATCACCCGCTAAGGGCTAAACACCATGTTACCACCTATACCGATCATCGCAACCTTCAGGATCTAGCCACGTTTAAATGTACCAACAGTCGTCAAGTACGTTGGCACTTATTTTTTTTGGCTTGTGAATTCATTATACAGCATCGACCAGGCACTGCTCATGGCAAGGCAGACGCTCTCTCCCATATACCAGGAGGTGTTTCTCTCCCCGTATTTCCTGAAACCCTGTTTGAAGCCAAACACGTGATTTTCCTTTGTACCCCTCCTACAGACATGTTGTCCTCGATTCGCCAGTGGATTTATTCGCATTCTGAACAAGTACGGGATTGGAAAGTAACATTACATGAGGGGTTTCCATTCATACAGGACAGGCTATACCTACCAACACCAGACACACACACACTAGCCCTAGAATGGTCCCACGACACAATCACCAATGGGCACCCTGGTCAAAAATGCACCCTGGCCTTACTGCAACGCTGGTGTTGGTGGCTGTCCATGCGCAAGGATACCAATTCCTAAGTAGCTTCCTGTATAGTATGGGCTCAGTTTAAAAATTGAAAGGGACGTCCTTTGGGCTTACTTCAGCCTTTGCCATTCCCACTCCCACCTTGGCACACTATCACCATGGATTTCATCACAAACATGCCCTGGGTGAAGGGTTTTGATACTATATGGGTGGTAGTGAATCCCTTCACTAAAATGGCACAATTCATACCTTGCACTGGCATTCCCACAGCCCCTGTTTTAGCTAGCCTCTTTTTCCGTCACGTTTTTTGTCTTTTCGGTCTACCCTCTACCATCGTATCGGACCGGGGTTCCCAGTTCACCCCATGTTTTTGGTGTTTTTTTACCAGACTTTTGGGCATAGGCACTCGGTTTTCATCCTCTTATCACCCTGAGACAGACGGGCAGACCAAACGGGTTAACCAAACAATGGAACAATATTTACGCTGTCTCTCTTTACAACATCAACACACCTGGTATCAAGTCTTGCATATAGCCGAATTTGCATATAACAACGCTCCTCACTCCTCCACTGGTTTTTCCCCTTTTTACTCTTTGTAGGGTCAGCATCCCCGTGTCCTACTCTTCCCTGATCTGTCCTCCACTTCAACTCCCGCTGCCTCATCCTGCCTCAGGGACATAAGAAGCATCCATAACCAGACCCTAATCCATCTCAGGGAATCGCAGGAAACCATGGCTGCCGATAGAAAACGTATGAATACCCCCATCCATGGCATTGGGGATAGAGTTTGGCTTTCTACCAGACATCTCCCTATTCTCGGCTGCCGGAAGTTGCTACCCCATTTTGTTGGTCCTTATAGGATCACTAAGGTTATCAACCCTGTAACATATCATGTTTCCCTGCCAGTCTCTTGGCATATGCATCCGGTATTCCACACCTCCCTCCCTGCCCACAACCCTGGCCAACAACTATGCCGATTGTACTGCCCCATACACCTGCCATGCGGGGCTCCTCTACCGAGTATGAGCTTAGTGGCATCCTTGGGTCTCGGGTGTGCAGGGGGCACCTCTATTACCTGGTTCATTGGTTGGGGTATGGCCCTGAAGAAAGATCTTGGGAACCCTCTTGTGAGGTCCACATCCTGCTCCTAGTGTCTTGTTTCCACAGAGATAATCCTTCCACCCCACGAGGACGTGGGTCTTTGGGGAAGGGTTCTGTCACGCTTCCACGAGTACACTCACCAGATCGGGTTGCAGATGAGCTGACTGTCAACAGAGGGTCTTCACAGCGCTATGAGCCGTGATTACATTCCGGCTCCTCTTCCGCCCAGCTGTCTGGAAGACCTTGCGCACCGTGGCAATGCTGGCGCGAATGGCCACAATCCCATTGGAGGTTGCCATGGTGATTACAGGCACGCCGGAATACCTCATTATCAGCCCACCTCTCACATGACACGCATCTGCGGGCTACACTGCAACGCTCCCCTCATGTGACACCTGCACAACACGGAGGGCTGCCAAG
This sequence comes from Ambystoma mexicanum, assembly GCF_040938575.1. Lineage (NCBI taxonomy): Eukaryota > Metazoa > Chordata > Amphibia > Caudata > Ambystomatidae > Ambystoma > Ambystoma mexicanum. Next base: position 1,299,032,784 of record NC_090937.1, read on the forward strand.
TGTTTGGCGATCGGCAAAATAAAAGACTGCCACTTACTTTGCTCAGATCTTCTCTGCTGTTTTCTACGGCTTTTGGCATTTTTGCTCCATGTTGTTCTGTTTTGGCTTCTTAGACCTTGGATCTCGCTCTTTGGGCTTTTGGACTGCTTCTGGTTTGTTCCTTGGATTTGGCACCTGATTTTCAGTCTGATTACCTGAACTGCTGTCACCTGGGATTTGCTTACTCGGATTGCTTCTGCCTCTGGCCTTGGTATTACGGACACTTTAACCTCTACAAACCTTTCCTGGATCACTATCTTCAGCATCACAATGTTTTGTTTGGGCTTTAAACACCTTGACCACGGTGGACCCTGCAAGGGTCACACATATAAAGGGGGTGCTTGCCTTCTTCCTGCTCTGCACTCCACAACACCATTCACGTTGAACAGTTAGGGAACCCAGCTTTCACCGATCTTCCCAACGGTAGGTGCCCTTGTATGTGTATTGTTGGGTGCATCCTTAAGTTCATATTCCTTTGCATACCTAACATACTGCTTTCCCTTGCAGCCATCCGGGATCCGGTGTTTCTCTGTTCCTGCCACCTGTGGCCCCAATAACCGGTCAGAGAGTTATATCAATATCTCTGACTGGTACTTGGGGACAGAGGTATAATAATCCACGTGGACCTCAGTTTCTGACAATTCAGCACAAGCAGCAGAGTTAATGGCCATAATACTAGCACTGGAGCACAGCAAGGGAAAGGGGGTGACAGTGTACTCTGACTCCACACACGGGACGTCAACAGTACATTTAGGATTGTCACGATGGATGAGGAGAGGCTTCAGGAGGGCAGATGGAACACCAGTACAGAACGCACTTCTATTGGAAAAATTGATTGAAGTTATTCAGTACCCTACACAGATAGCAATCGTGAAGTGCCAAGCACACACGCAAGGGGAAGATGCTGTCTCAAAGGCAAATGAAGCAGCAGACTAAGAAACAAAATGCGTATTATATTTTGGGGAGCTACTAGAAATGGAGACTGCATTGAATGCTTGAGATTGCGCAAGTTACATGGTACTGAAGGAAGGATACAATGCATTGCCAGCAACACAGATTATGGAGTTGCAGGGAGCTGCACTCAGGGAGGAGAAAGAGGTGTGGACTAGGAGGGGATGTGTAGTATTCCCCAACAGATGCCCTATGGTGGCAAAATAACTCAGGGAAAGTGGTGACACCCCTCGCATTATTGAACACTGCACTGACACAGTGGGCCTCATTACGAGTCCGGCGGTAACCGAGGCGGTAAAACTGCCTGTTTACCGCCGGACTCATATTACCATTCCGCCTCTATGATTCCCGGAATTACCGGGGCATTACAACCCCGGTGACCCGGGAATTCCGGAGGCGGAATGGTGTAAATCCCCATTCCCATTGAGTCCCATAGGACTCAATGGGAATGGGGATCATGGAAACACCGGCACCATCTTGTGATGGTGCCGGTGTTTCCTCGTCTGCCTACAGGCGGGCAGTGTTAAACCAACCAGGTCAGACCTAGCGGGATTGACGCCTCCGCCTGCAGGAGTCGTGATCACCTGGTATGGAAACAACGGTGGTGGCGGGTTTACTGCCACCGTTGTTTCCATACCGGGTGAGTTGTAATGAGGCCCAGTGACTCTATCCAACACACACGGGGAAAGAGGTCATAGCTTTCCATATTGGATAAACATGCTTCTGTCCTAATTTGGCGAAACACGTGGCCGAATTTGTAAGCAAATGTTTGACATGAAAACAATATACAGCAGGGCATACATTGAGAGTTGTGAGAAGAGCCATATCTCGGCCAGTAGGCCCATTCTAGCATTTACATGTCGACTATGTTGACACGATCCAAGTCTGTCAAGGATACTGCTATATGACAGTGGTTGTGTGCCCATTCTCGAGGTGGATTGAGGCAGGCCCCTGTTCGCATCCTGGTGCTCTCAGAGCGGTGATGTTTTTGGTCCCGGAACCATTAGGGGCATGTGTGAGGTCCTGCGTACTGACAATGGCCCTCGCTTCTCCAATGAGATGTTCAAGCACATCACCACGTTGCTGGGCATTCAACATAAGCTCTCATGTGCATACCACCCGCAAGCAAATGGGAGATGTGAATGCCTGAATGGCCTCCTGAAGGAGGCAATAGCTAAAACAAAGCAGAGCACAAAGAACAATTGGTTATACTGCTTGCCCCTCGCATTGTTCACATTGCGCAATAAGCCTGTGTTCGACCACCATTTAACGCCCACGAGGTGGTGACTGGACGACACATGCAACTCCTGCTGGCTCCTCCCACTAGGGCACTGAAGGTCTGTGAGAGTAGTGCAGATGTATTAGGTCAGGAAATGTATGATTACATTACTTCCTTGATTGCTAGTGCCTCTTTTATCTCTCGCCAGATACAATAGTTATGGACAGGCACAGAAGACAGCGGATAAAGCAACTGTGACAATGGCCCAAAGGACTCTGAGATTAAGGTTAACATTGGGGACTTGGTCTTACTACGTAATTTTGTCCAAAGGTGGGACGCACCAAGGTTCACTGGTCCCCACACCGTGGAGAAGGTGGCAGACCGAGCTGTCAAACTCGAAGGGGAAATGGTCTGGAACCACCTCTCCAACATCAAGCCCTACCAAGGTGCGGCCTCGCTTGGCAACAAGTTCCACAGGTCCAATAAATATCAGCAAGAAGTGGAAACAAACAATTCTGAACGTACACTGCCAAGTGGAGGACACCCAAGGGTTACTCATTTTAGGGCAACCAAGTTAGGGACCAGACTATCGATAGATTTAGAGTGAGGGTACACTGTTTGTTATTTTATTCTCTATATACATTCGTTGAGAAAGCCGACTGTAATTGATGATTGTTCATGTTGCCCGCTGAATAGCACCCTGATAGCTTCTCGAACCAATTTGTCCACAATGTGAGAAGACCCAGTAGTTTCCGGGCACGATCAACCAGAGTGTATTATCTTGTCTTCGTGGAATATTTGGCCCAAGCTTACCCACAACTCAAACAAGGAGACCCTCCTGTCCTCACCACATTGAGAGACCCAGCAGTAAGGGCAGTGTGGGAGCAGGTTTTTATTTTTGCAGTGAATGCTTATTGGGTCCACGGAGCTTAACAAATTAACTGAATACTAACAAAATAACACACCCTTTTGCTCATTTCAGGCGGGCAACTATATCTTCAGGCTGCACAAGGATCAGCAGTGCTGGTAAAGATGGATAGAAAAATAAAGAATGTGATCATATAGTTGTGCCTGATTATTCCAAGTGGGGTATTTGCATTTATATTTTGGAGAATTTTGCTGGTTGCTACTGCTACCGCTGTATCCTCTACTAACATTAACCTGACCCCAGCAGGTGGAACGACCATGATATGATATGATATGATATGGCATTTGTAACGCGCCTATACACAAGTGTTTCAAGACCATGTGAGGTAGACAGGAGAGCACTGCAAGCATGATAAGGAGAGGTAAACGCAGTGTTGGCACAGTGTGTGCCAACACTGCGGTGTGAACATGCTCGAGTGCCTAACAACATGTGGTACAAGCACATGACAAAAGTAGGTAAGGAAACCACCGGGGAGAGCTGCTATTTCTGCTCATTAATCCCCTCTGCCATGAGTGCTTAGCATAGCAACTAAAATACTGGCAGCAAGAGCTCAATGTCTGATGTACCTGTCGATGGTAACATCTCGGGGGAGATTTCAAGGGAAGAGAGCAACATTAAAATGGATGTCTCAAGCAACATTCCCATACAAAAACAATTACATAAAGACATTAGACATTGTGAACAATTGTGGGCAGTTAAACAAAACAATACACAATATCACTGATGGGCCCAAGAAGGGAGAGACCAAGACTATAACACTAAAAGAATTGACATGTCCATGGACAAGAGTGAAAGAAACAGGCCAACGGCCACCGCCTTGTCCCAGATTTCTGCCCATATGCTGTTCTTGCGCTGTTGGCTTGTCTTCCTATTTTGTGACCCATACAGTTTCTCAGAGTCAGCAACAACTTGCTCTGCCAAAACTGGCAGAGCTCCTGCTCCATCAATTTCGGCTTGCACAGCCTCACATCAGACACCGTGCATTTGCCTTTCCATACTAACATGTTTGGACTTTCCTGGGTGCTTGGATGCCATTCCTATCTCGAGATATTCAATGAATTGTGATTTTCAAAATGGATGCAACTGTGCTTCCTTATATAGCGATGACGGATTTCAACCGGAAGAATTTCCGCCAGTGTAAATTCCGCTGACCGACATGGCGGTAATGGCAATTCCGCCAATTTTTGATGAATTTCATTGTTACACAGTTTGATCAGTGGCAACTCCACTGGGCGGAATTTCTGTTACCACTAATGGTGTGTGCGAGCGGCCGCTAGGTTATAATCTGGTGGAAATTCTGCTATTGCACACCGCCATAATGTTAATTCTGCTACAGCAGAATTACTGCTGATTTTGGGGCTAACTCGTAATGAGGCTTCTTGACTTAAAACCTCAGGAAGGGGAATTCGCTCAGGTTACAAATGGATCTACGTTAAAATAATGAATTCCTGAAAAGCTTGAGATTCAAAATTGCAAAGCCAACTTGCACCTCAAGCTTTTACAATTCTGTGGTTTTGTCACCCGCTTCACATTTAAAGGGGTATTTCAGTCAGAAATGTTATTGGCCCAGTCAAGAGGGCATGCATTCCCGAGCATACATCAATCGTTCTTAAAAACAATTCCAATGAAAATTAGGCGTGTTTTTTGCACACATGCGAAAACGATGGATCAGGTACTGCCATCTTGTGCTAAGTTCAAGTGCCCTCGCGGCACTAATTCAAATCACCCGGCCCTAGCGCTGACATCACTAGACGCGCATGATGAGCTCCACATATTTTTACGACGTTAGAGGGCAGCGTAGCCAAATGTACCCTGTCATCAGCAACATCATAATGTTATCTAATGCAGAACCAGGAGCATAAACACACACATCCACAACAGATGCTGAACATTTGTTTCCTTTTACAAAAATTATAAAAACTGTTTATTTTGAAGAAAACAGCAATTGTCGTGATTGTAGCAGGTACTTTTATTTTTGACATGACACTGAAAATAGGTATTTAAGTCCACAAAAACATGGGTAACATTTTCCAGTAGTTACCCATATATCGCATGTCGCATGTTTCGCAATCTTATAATGCCGATTCCGTTCATCAATCGATTAATCCCGATCTTTCCATTCTTCACAAAAGTTATTATGTTCCATCAGCAACATTACAGAGAACAAATGAGTGGTTTTAATTACGAATGCAACACTTTAACATCAGCACGTTTTCAGAACCAATAGGCTGCCATGTTGCTCCTTGTCACTGGACATATTGGTGCCTGGTGATCATCCCAGATAATGGCTATAACTGATAAGTTGTTGATGATTATTGTCAAAGTACTGTTGAAGAACCCGTTGATCGGTAGACTATACCCATGACAGGCACAGGACGGTACAAAATAGCTGTGTAAAAACAAGAATGCAAAAATATATTTCAGTACCCAGTTCATAATTGAATAAACACAGTACATATTTATGTGAACTATCAAATTAAGTTACAATTAACATGTATGATGGCTATTCTTTGCGTCAAATTGAACATTCATCCGTTACAATATTAATCATGCAGCATACAGCACACTTGCCATTCTCACTTGCATAAATATTATTTAAATCTTTCCTTACATGTTTGTTGTATTTCCATTCTCCATATGTGACGGACAACCAACCGCTTCTAAAGACAGATGTAATTTAAACTTAAAATTCCTATGTTAGCTTTCAATATAGTGAATCTTATCAATTCTTTGTGTATATTCGACACATTTTGTCCTTCCAAATGTCAGTGGGGTCAAGGACAAGTTATTCACAGTAACAATGGGACCCTACATCCAGCATTCACTGCCTGCCAGAGTGTGTTTCATTTTTGGGAACACATGCCACAAAAATGCAAAATAATCGGTGTAGTGAAAAACAAAAAAATATTTCAGATATCACACGTGAGGAAATATTTACTTCCATTTTAACAGTATGAACCCCGCCTGATCCTACAAGGGGTGATTTCGTACCAGGATGGATGGACTCTTGAACCCAGGGCAACACGTGCAATGAGCAAGAAAATAACATCACTAAATGTCCAGCATGCCTCGAATGAGTGCAGTTTTTAAAGGCTTGCCAGCTTCTGTGTACATCTATTACAGCAGACACATTGATGTCTGCATTGATGCAGGCGAGCCGGGTTGTCCTCCACATGTGGGCCTCCACAGTAATATGTAAATGTGCAAAGGCCAAAGGCGCATGTTGATAGTGCACGTTGGAAAGACATATTCCTTCGCCCATAATTTAAATGTTGGATTGCACTGTGGCACATAAACCTTTGCTCTATTGCAATCTGCAGCCACTTATTATGATTCCAACTTTTCAGCGAGGTTAGACTTAATTTATTTGAATTATTTATTGATCTTTTCGAAAGCGCCTATACAACAAATGGTGTTTCAAGGCGCTGCATGACATAAAGGGGGGGGCAGGGAAGAAAACAGCAATAACGGATCTACTAGGCCTGGTGTCATTCGGATCGTGCGAGTTCAGTAACAAAAAGTGGAGGGTGAAGGGAGTTGGGAGGGGGGTAGGTCAGGGTAGAAGGGAAAATGCTTAGGTGGAACTGAGGTGCAGGGCAAGAGGATGTATACTAATGTAGGGGTGGGGAGGAGGGGAAGATGAGGCCAATGGGGCTAGGCAAGTGCTAAGGGGAGGCCAGGTAGGCAAGTGCCAGGGGAAGCAGGTAGTGAGGACAACATGCTAAGCAGCGTGAGGACGGGGTGGACCAGGGTCAGTAGGTATTCACACCCCACCATGCTTGTCAGGGTTAAGGGCACGGAAAGGGCAAGTGCAGGTTTTGGGGGGTGGGAACAGGAAGACAGTGTGCAGGTGTATACTGGGCGATGAGGACATGGTGCCCTGTGGCGAGCAGAAGGGGCCAGGCAACCAGTCAACGCGACAGATTGAGGGGTGGGGGAATGTATAAAAGAAAAGGTGGGTCATGAAAAGCTTCCAGAACTTTAGGAGATCAGGAAGATGCCTGAGAGGGGCAGGGAGTCCATTACAAAGGGAGCCTGCTGCAGAAGAAAGCAATCTACTCCACACTCTTTGCTTGAAATATCGTCTGATCTGCAGAGAATTGCAGCTATATGGCCGAAGATCTCTAAGTGGTCGGTATTTAGGGAAAGAGTAGGATGAAGTGGGGTTCTAGGCCCCCGAAAACCCTGTGGATGATGCAGAGGGTCTTCAACTTGATCCCCCGGGAGCCAGTGGTGATATTTTTGGCCTTGAGAGATGCAGTCCTTGGGCTCAAGTCCAAGAATAAGTCTTGCAGTCGTATTCTGGATTAGTTGAAGGAGCCAAGGAAGAATTTAGGCAGATTGAGGAAGTGGCTGTTGCAGTAGTCCAGCCTGGGGAGGACCAGGGATCTGTTGACGGTGAGTTTCTGTATGGCTGCTGCTACTATTTTCTGCTTATATTTTTCAGGTATTGTGAGCTCATTACGAACAGGGCTCCAAAATACGATTGGATAAGCAGGAATTTCAAGCAGTGCCAAGCTATCCAGCAGTAACCGGTCACCAGGAGCAACCACTAAGGAACAAGGTGCTAGTTTATAGTGCTACAATAGTTTGAGTGGGGAGCCAAAAGTAGCCCCATGTAAATGTTGGTTTTAAGCTCACAAAATCTCTTCTACATTTGGTTTGAGTCACAGACTTGAAATAATCTAACTGACATTTATTGGTGAAATATAAATCAATTATATTGATGGTAATAAATACACAAATCAAAGACAAATAGAAATGTTAAGGCCTATCTAGTGACATTACTTCACAAACAGTAATGAATTAAAAATACATTGTTTTTCAATTACATGACAAGTGACATACTATTCAATTTATTGTACAATGACAAAATTTCCGAACACTGCCCAAAAGCTTGAAACTGTCTTTATTAAACATTGTGAAGAGAGCACACATCATTTGAATCTTGAAGTAAACCTTTCTATCAGTTCAAGTGTGTGAGGGCAAACCTCTTTTGCAATGTTCTGTGGCTTAGACTGGGCCTTGGAAACAAAATCTGGATGAATTCCATGTGTTTGCATGAATTCCATGTGTTTGCATGGCCAGCACAGTCAATGTCAGATCTTTCACAATTTGAAAATCCATCTGCTGGAAGATTGGCTTTGCCTTCCACTATTTGCTTATTTTGGTGAACTCCTTGTTGTAACGAGGCATCCCAAAAATTCCTGTCGTTTTTGCTTGTTCCCTTCCAACTTTCTCGTTGTGTACAATGTGGGGAAGGCATGACATCACAAGTATTGGCGCTGACACAATGGATACAAATTGTAAAACCTTCATTGAAAATGTTGCAGTTGGAGAAGCTCCTATTTTGCCCTATAAATAAGATGGGAATAGTATCGAGCATTAAACAATAAACAAAACAGTCCTAGTGAAGTCTGTCAAATCAAAATGGGCTATGCTAACAAAACCTAATATCTGCACTATCTCTTGTACAAAAGTGTAAAAAGGAGAAATGTATGCAAAAGGAAAAATCAGTGTTCAATGATAATGTTGCAAAGGGCTCCCTTCCTCAAGCTTAGTATACTTTGGGTCTCCCTCAATCGGGTTCTAATCCCTTTCAAATGTTGAAGTCTTTTGAATGAGCATGGTTTTCTTAGAGACCACCACAGGACAACTTTGACTCAGCATTCACTATTTTACTTTCACTCTTGCCGTTTATTTGCCTTTTAGCTTAAAGCAATGTACCTTTCACTGAGACTTTCAAATGGGCTACTCCCTTTCACCTGACAACTCAGTTAATTAGTATCACTGATCTTGCAGCTGCATTTTACTTTAAAGTTCGTTCACGGGTCTGCCTTTCTTCGCGTCTCATCCACGAGCGTGTAGCCTTCACGTGTGATATGATGTTGCTACTCACCGGCTGTGTGTGCTTCTTTCTTGTTTAGCGGTTTCCAATTTTCGAGTCAAGGTTAGTATCATAGGCTTGTGCTCTCCTCCCCATCTCTGCCGTTCACCCGGGAAGGTCGCTGGCATTCTGGAAACACAATGCAATCTCTGGCCTTCTCTACATGTCATTCAGGGTCTGCTGTAGGCAACGGTCTCCAGTAGGGAAGGCTTGGGGTTTTTGGCCCGCTCATCTAGCCGCTTTGGTCTGTCGCTCTACTCCAGTAGGTGTGCCTTCATCCCGAAAGTGCTGCTCGTTCTTGTGTTCTGCCTTGCTCAAAGTGTGTCTTTAGGTGTTGCCTTTTATTCATGTGAGGAAAGCTAACTGGTATCAGATGTGTACAGGAGCTAGTCAGACCCCCCTCAAACTGAATGTCGTGGAGATAGACCCCCTCCACCTCAAACCGAATGTTCGTAACTTGTCGGGTTGACCAATGACTTTAAATGTTATAAAAATAAGAAATGTAGTGCTTTTCAGGAAAGCACTTTGAAAAATGATCTGTTTTATAGGGTTAGAATGTCTTGTGTGATAGAAGGCTTGTTAAGTAGTATATGCTAGTATAAAATACTGAAAAACTAGATTTGAATCAGAGCATGTATCGAATTATGACCAGGAATAGGACAATCCACCATTTTGTGATGAGCCGGCATGGTTAGGCAATTTCTAATATGGTGGCTTTTCTGCTAAGTCATTATGACATCAATGGAGAACCTTTTTGTAAAAGTTAATCTAGAAGACACTGATGGAGGATGAGCGAAGCAAAACCTATTTAGGCTGGGTCTGAGTGGCATATAGGCCAACCAATCACAAGCAGGAAGAGAAGTTGTGCATTGATCATGCCATTAGAGGCCAACAAATCACAGGCAGGAGGGGGGTTGTACTTTTGATCAGGCCATCACCTCACCTTCCTAGAGTGTATATAAGACAAAGAGAGCCCAGAGGTTTTAAGAGAGTTCCAGAGATATATTTGCTCTATGATGTGTCCTGCCCGCTGGAAGAAAATTAAAACTTGATGTCTTTGAAAATCCTGATTCAGTTACCTGATGTGGTTCAGAGTCCCTTTCCTCATCCAGGAGTGCCAGGGCCCAGAGAGATGATGTTGGGGCAATCTATACATTTGGCGAGCCACGAGCCAGGAGGCTTAAGATGATATCTCTTCAAGCCCAAAGAATCTGAACATACAGCATGTACATACATGCTATGGGGCCTGGAAGAGGGGGGTTTTGGTTGAAAACTGCAGATGTTCACACATCATTAAGGGAAGGCATCTCCCAGACCTGATAGCATGGATAGGCCTTGACACCTATGGATGGGTGGGCTTCCCAAAAAATTATTTCGGGGACATTTTTAGAAAACAATTATTAATTAATTAGGTGATTATTTTTTAATGATATTTTTAGAAAAAAAATTGTTGATTAAGTAGGTGATTATTTTTGGATGATTTTTTAAGGAAAAACCTTTAACTATTTTTCAAACATCTTTTTAGAAAAGCTTTAACTATTTCTGACGGAGGCATTTTTAGAAGAATATTTTTCTTTGAAATAACCAATGGTTTATAGTGTAAATATAGTAGGGGTAGAAGAAGTAATGAGAAGTGGGATGGTCAACTCCAGACGATAACCATCGAGTTTAAGTGGGAAAATAACTCGAGATGGGGAGTGTAGAGTTATTAAAAAATTTACTTCAGACTAGGAGCATCAAGCAATTAAGGGCTGTCAGATGAGGAGCGTCACAGTAGAGTAAGCCCAGTTTCCTGCGTTTTAAAGAATGGTCAGAGGAAATCACACCTAAAGCCCTATGTATGGGTGACGTAGGGGACAAACTCTGTTTAAAGACAGGTTTAAAGTGGCCGGTTCATATCCCAATCGGGATATTTATTAGGGGTAGAAGAGAGTCTCGATGAGCGTAGGCGATGGATGATTTATGTGGCCGGCCAGTATTGTTATGTTTGGCGAAAAATTGTATTTACATGTTGTATTTTGTGTTCTTTGTGTGCACTGTACATTTGTTTATCATTTGGGATTGAGAAAAAAGCATTTTTATTGAATTTGAAAAATGTACATTAAGCAGAAATGAATGTAATCAATAATGGAGAAAAAACATATACATATGTGCTATGGATAAAAGTACACAGGGGTGCATTGTTTAAAAATATGGCAAATGCAATGTTTAGTGAGAGAAAGCAGAGATTTGAAAAAGTGTCCATCTTTGAACTCGTGTAAAATCTAAAAACCAGTAAATACGAGGTTAATTCTTGTATTTGCCAAAAGTAGACCAGTAAAGCTGCTTAATTAACCCCATACGACAGAAAACTGCACTGATTTTGTTAGAAATGAAGGAAAGATAAAATCTGACAAAATGTGAGAAATGTGAGAAATTGTGCTTTAATTTAGTCTGTAACTCACAGAAGAGAGAGCTGTAATTGTGCTAGTGCATTTCTTTTTTGCGTAATGATTAGGAGTTGAGATACGCACAGGGCTTAAGAAGTAGCTCTTGTGCAGGAAATGAGATTTATCTTTAGAAGTACATAGCATGACAGTTTGCCAAGATAAGACCGCACACACTGCTAAAGGACAGTGTTTGGTTACAGCTGACACAGATAATTTATGTTCGTTGTAGCAGTCTTTTTGAGTATAATGCATTTTCAGGCAGTATGTGCAGAAAACCTGGCAATGAGTAAATGATGAAAAACAGATGCAAGGGAAGCTCGTGTTTGTGAACAGACCAAGTTAACTCTTTTAAATGATTAATAAGTTGAAAGAATTGATGTTTTTAGACTGGGGAGAAGTGAATAGTGGAAGTTAAAAGCCATGTGTGGAGAAGGGGTAAACCACGCTGACACAGAGTTTAAGAGTTACAGAAGCTGTTTTGAATTAAAAAAAGGTTGACTAATTAGGTGGTGAAATCATGATTGAAGTCTCATGGTTATTTGAATATTTTTGGCATAATTGTGTTTCATTGTGAGGGCAGTGTTTTCGGTCATAGTAAACTAGCTGGCAATTAATGTTTTTTGATAGGTGCATGTTTGAGAAATGCCCATGAGTTGTGTGTTTTTATGTGTGACAACTGACAGTATAAATAAGAAGAGAAGGAGGCATATTATTCTTTTTAATAACATGGATTTTTATGTGCGCTATGACCGGGAGTTGAGAATGAGTGATATATTGTTGTGTAATGATAGCATGAAGTGCAAAAAATATGTCAATCTATAAGGTTGCACAAAATAAATGTTCGCAGTAGACAGGTGTCAAGTGAGGAAAATATGTTCCCAGTCCTATATATTATGTCTGAGGATTTTGAGGACATTTGGAGACAAAAGTGGGAAAAAGTTGTATATAATTACACAAGTTGAGAGGAGTGTAGCTGAGATTCCAAATGAGGTTTTGTGTGCAAAATATGGCAAAAGGCAGACTAATGAGCTAGTGGACAGTGGTTGGACCAGTCACAGTAAATAAATTATGGGAGAAAACATTATTTGACAGTCATTGTTGAGCTAACATGACACATTTGGAAAAATATCAAGGGGGTAATTCATAGAATTCAGCGCACAAGTGGTGCACACGATTGGCGCACAGTGTGCGTGTGCGATAGTCTGCACCAGCCGCGTGCGCTAAAATCCATTTCCGCGCACAGCGTATTCATGGATTTCAACATCCATCACCAGCTGTGGCGCAGAGTGGCGCAGCGACCCTGCAGCAGCGCCAGTTATGCCCCCAAGAACGCCCCTAGCGCAAGGAAAAGCCATCAAAATCCTCAATCCAGCGCAAAAGGCTGCAGCAAACGCCGAGTGGGTTCGCGGGAAGTCCTACACGCGATTGGCCTGGGTACGTGTATTTCGGGGTGCGCGGGAAGTCCTACACGCGATTGGCCTGGCTACGTGTATTTCAGGGGTGCACGGGAAGTCCTACACGCGATTGGCCTGGGTACGTATATTTCAGGGGTGCGCGGGACATCTTGCACGCGGTTGGCCTGGTTACGTGTATTTCGGGGTTGCGCGGGAAGTTTCATATGCGATTCCAGCAGGATACGTGTATTTCGGGGTGCGCGGGAACTTCCTCACGCGATTTCAGCATGGTACGTGTATTTCGGGGTGCGCGGGAACTTCCACACGCAATTTCAGCAGGGTACGTGTATTTCGGGGTGCGCGGGAACTTCCACACGCTATTCCAGCAGAGTACGTTATTTCGGGGTGCACGGGAACTTCCACACGTGATTCCAGCAGGGTACGTGTATTTCGGGGTGCACGGGAACTTCCACACGCGATTTCAGCAGGGTACGTGTATTTCGGCGTGCGCGGGAACTTCCACATACGATTTCAGCAGGGTACGTGTATTTCGGGGTGCGCGGGAACTTCCACACACGATTTCAGCAGGGTACGTGTATTTCAAGGTGCGCGGGAACTTCCACACGCAATTTCAGCAGGGTATGTGTATTTCAGGGTGCGGGGGAACTTCCACACGCGATTCCAGCAGGCTACGTGTATTTCTGGGTGCACGGGAACTTCCACACGCGATTTCAGCAGGGTACGTGTATTTCGGGGGTGCCGGGGTGTCCTACACATGAATTGGCAGTGTGGGTCCTCCCAGGTGACCCCTCTACACCCTCCACAGCCCCTGCAGGCAGCCCACACCACAGGGGACTACCCCGCACCCCTGGCTATGTCCCGCAGGCAGCCCATCCACCATGGACATGCCCCCTAGCCAAGCCACATGTCAGCTTGCACTACTGATCACCAACGCATGATCCCCTGCACCCCCACCCCCCAGCAGTGCAGGGCACCTGCCAGCAGGCCCCCACTCATGTCCCACTCATGTCCCCTTGCACCCCCACCCCCAGCAGTCAGGGGCACCTGCCAGCAGGCCCCCACTCATGTCCCCCTGCACCCCCAACCCCAGCATTCAGGGGCACCTGCCAGCAGGCCCCCACACATGTCCCCCAAACACCATGCCATGACTATACAGACCCATGGCCCTAATGCCAATCCAAATCCCACCCCTCCACCCCCCAGTACAAACACCCAACGAACCACTGCACCCACTCCCTAGTAAATCACCCATTCCATGATAGTCTGAAAAGAACCAGCATGCCCATCAGCAAATGTCCTACAGAGCCACACAGTTGCAACACATGACTGTGCCAATGCTCATGGAGACATGCACCAAAATCATCACTGTACACCACACCAATAATGTTGAATAAAGAAATGTATTAAAAAGTATAACAAATGTCAAAATGAAAAGCACACATGCAAATGAAGAAATAATTTTTGAAATAAGAAAAAGAAAGTCAAATCCAAGCAAGAAAAGAAATCCAAAACATGAAAAAATATAGGTGGTGCATCCCCAAAGTCCATAGAACAAAATCCAAAGATGGAAAGCATAAAAAAACATTACTCCATGTGAATATGACTAAAAGAAAGTATATACATGTCCTGAAAATTGAAACCGAAAGTCTGAAGGGTCCATTATCCCAAAAGCAAATGAAACCTACCAAGAACCCTATCTAAAATACAACTATATACAAAAAGTGGAGCAAAGTCAGTGGACACCAAATCATAATAATAAAGAAATGAAACCTAAACCTAAACAACTATATTCAAAGGCGGCGGGCTAGTCCGACGGCTCACTGGTTGATGTCATGGGCCAGGGCATCATCGAACTCCTGTTCAATGGCTTGGAGGCGGGCATGTTCCCTGGCCCCGAGGTCTCACAGGGATAATGCGGTGTCCAGCTCCAACTCCCTGCGAATACCCTCGAGGCACTCAGCCCACCTCAGCGCCCTCCGCATGGAGTTCTCCGCCCTGACCATTGTGAGCCCTTCCTCCTCCGCCCGCCGCCGCTCCGCACCTATCTGCTGGCCCAACCGCTCCCACATGGAAGACACTCCCATTCCAGGGCTCTCCTGCCCTCCGGCCGATGCCTGCCCCCCTGATGTTGATGGCCCCGAGCCATGATGCCTCCCACGTCGAGCCTGCCGCTGCCTCCGACGCAACTGCCTCTGCCAGCACTACGGCATCCAGGCTGATGGAATCCACCGACGCCGTCGTGCACGTGCCCTGCCCGATGATGCTGTCACA
The DNA here is from genome assembly GCF_040938575.1 of Ambystoma mexicanum. Taxonomy (NCBI): domain Eukaryota; kingdom Metazoa; phylum Chordata; class Amphibia; order Caudata; family Ambystomatidae; genus Ambystoma; species Ambystoma mexicanum. Next base: position 1,299,047,923 of record NC_090937.1, read on the forward strand.
TCCTCCATCTGCTGGGGTCCATTTGCTGGTGTGTCCACCCCTGCTGGACCTCCGACTCCTGACTGTGGCAGGGATGGGATCCCCACCAAGTTGGCTGCGTTGGTCGGGGCAGTTCCACAGGGGGCCCTGGTGGCATCTGGGCCGGAAGACGGCATGGAGAACGACTGGTGCATAGCCTCCAAAGAGGAGGAGAGGGTCGCCAGAGTAGCCGACACATGTACGAAACCCCCGACCATGGCCGCTTCCAACTGGACCGCGTTGGCACGGTGCTCTTCGTGATGACGTGCATGCTCCCCCCGGGAAGCACGCAGGTCATGACGAATGACACCCATGCGCAACGCAACACCAATCAGGACCTTCTCCATACAGCCAGAGGTCCCCTCGTCCGCAGGTGGAGGGGAGTCAGATGACATGGACATCCCCCTACCTGCGGACGGGCCTGGGATGGGGCATCCTTGCTGGTGCATGGTGGTGCAGTCACAGTGTCAGGGACAGTGACATGCACAGGCCCCTCCATGGCGACCTGTGCTGCCTCCTGCCCCTGGACTGCACCACTTGCACCAGCAGGGATGCCCCCACCAGGCCCCATGTGCGGCTCAGCAGCGGCCTCCTCCTCCTCTGTGGAAACCACCAACCTGGATGGCTCCACACCGTCTTCCGCCATTGCAAGCCCCTGTGGGGGCTCACCCACCCCTTCCGCTGCAGCCGTGGGGGCATCCCCGCCGCTTTGCTCCACAGTGCCGTCTCCGCCCTCTTCTTCACTTGGCACTGTGTAGAGGGAGACATAGAACACAAGCATCAGGGTACTGTACATTGGTCCCCTAGACCGGAAGCAATAGCAGATGAGTGGCACTGTCAAAGATCACTTCCATCATGTCCCTCCACAACACATGGGTCAGTGCAGGCAAAACACATGCAGTAACAGGCATGGCGCATGCTATGGACATTAGCATACATGTCCAAGGGACTCTTGAAACATACAATGTTGTTTTGGAACTCACATGCATCATGGGTCATGCCTATCACATGCACACACTTCACCGTAGTTTCATCCATCTGGCCTCATACACCCCAGACACAGTGGATGCAAGGATAACTAGGCTGCATCAGTGATCTGAACATTGTCACAGACATGTGTCATGCATCCATGGCATTCCCAAATCACAGACACGCAGGTCAGACACACAGACATGGACACCATACATGTACATGGCATCAGCGCCCATCCCTCACCCCCACCCATGTCCAGGAACAGAGACTGGCATGCTCTCATGTGTCCATTCCGCATAGGGCTCCCCATGTTGCATTTAAACACATGCACCAACCGTGTGGTTCACACATTACTGATCTCACATGCATCACCATGATGTCCCTGCACACACACATGCGTACATGGCCTATGTCACACATACAGGCAAGTATCAGACAACCAGCACACTGCAACATGCTCTGTCTCGCATAGCAATGCTTGGCCACTTACCGCTCGACTCCAGACGGGTCTGCCTCTCAAGGATCTGGGCATGGAGCGCTGGGTGTACGCGTTCCAGGACCCTCATCTGGATGGTACTCATGCTGCCCCGGCCCCCCTCCACAAGGCGCCGGGCCTTTATGAGGGTCCTGGACCTCAAGTCCTCCCAGCGCTTCTTGACTTGCTTGATGTTGCGGGTTACCACCCCCTCCGCGTTGATGGCAACCACAAAGTCGTCCCAGATCCTGTCCCGTCCTTTCTTGTCGGCGCGTGATGATCTGAAGAGGGCATCATAATGCCCCAGGACACCAACTTCCTTCTGACTGAAGCTGGTGACCCTCTGCCCCTCTGGCTGGGGTTCGCCAGTGGTCTCAGACGGTGTTTGCCCCGACATGGCGACCCCCGAGGCAGGCGTGGGTGGGCAACTGAGTTCTGGGGCTGGGCTGTGGAGCGATGGTATCCCAGTCAGGAGTCTTCTGTTCCAGCAGGGGTGGGCACCGCAACTGGACCCCTGCAGATGGCTGATGTGCAGGCAAGGCATGGCAGGGCACAAGGGCAGCAGGCAGTGAGGCAGCAGCAGATGGCAGGTGGGAGTGTGCTCGGGGCCCTGGGGGGCAGTGATTCGGCCTTTTGGGCAGGAGCGTGTTCTTCCGTGTGTTTTCGTGTGGCCAGCTTGATACGGAGTGATTTGGCACGTGAAAAAATTGCACGTCAGCGTGTAATTCGAGGAAAGGCCCTTAGCGCGTAAACGCATCTGCACGCATACACGATTTCATTGGACCAAAGGCCCTTAGCGCGTAAGCGCCTCAGCACGCATACGCGATTTCATTGGACCAAAGGCCCTTAGCGCATAAGCGCGTCTGTGACGTATCGCGCATGGGCGTTGCCCTGGCAGGGCTTGAAGATCCCACGTGGATTTCCATTGCTCTGTACGTGCTTTCCGTGGGGTGCAGTGCGTGTGTTTTCCAGGCGTTGGGGTTCACACGCTATTACTTCACAGCGGGTGGGTGCTCGCTACGCGTTCTTCTACACGCAGACAGTGAGTGGTACCCCGCTCGCCCAAGGCCTATCGCATGTGAAACTTCCCGCGCACCCCCGAAATACACGTACCCCGCTCAATCGCGTGTGAAACTTCCCGCGCACCCCCGAAATACACGTACCCCGCTCAATCGCGTGTAAAACTTCCCACACACCCCTGAAATACACGTACCCCGCTCAATCGCGTGTGAAACTTCCCGCGCACCCCCGAAATACACGTGCCCCGCTCGCACAGGCCCAATCGCAGTATGGGACATTCATCATTGCTGTATATTGCCACTTTTGTAATGCGCAGGGACGCTACCGCCTGCCTTCGTGTGGCGGACATGTTTCGGCTTGTGCGTGTCTTTGGCTGTGCGCGGCTTTGCCCTATTCGATTCCATGAATACGTGTGGTTCGAGTGCGTGTGGGCGTTCCGTCTGCTTCCCTGCAGTACATCCCCAGTTACGCCCTTATTTTCGCACGTTGTTCCCCATTCCGCGCGTTACGCCCCGTGTTCCGCCTACTTTCTGGTATATGCGCCGAGGTTGTGCGCTTTCACTGTGCGCATCGCGCACGCCGTTCGGGATGTTGCAGTGACGTGTGCGCCATGCACGGGTTTGGCGCACATCCCGAGGAAAACACGCGCAGGGACTTCCATGAATCGCACGCGTACGCGTGCACCTGTTTTTTCGCGCTTGCGCCTGCTTGCTCCAAGATTTTCGGTGCACGTTTGTTCCATGATTCGGCCCCACAGTGTCTTCAATTATGTAGCCATTTTTCCCAAGATAGGTTCAATTAGGAGTAAATAAGAGTAGCACATTGATGAAAACATGGCCACTTCAAACAACGCAGAACATAGAAGACGTCAAATGAAAGGTGGATATCATTTTATACATTTTAATAGTTGGCAGGATGCACAACAAGGGTAGAGTTTAAACACATATAGAAAAATGTTTAAGAAAGGCAAACAATTAGTGATTTATGTTACAATATGAAGGCCTGTAGTAAGAATTGGTGCCATAGTCTAGAAAAACAGGGCTAGACTAGATTAATGTAGTGGGGTAAGTAGGAGATAATGTGCAGCGAAACGTCTTATTTTGTCTCAACAGGATGAAAATAAAGCACAGAAGAAAATGACCATGGTCCAACACGATCGAATGGAAGATGGCGAAGGAAAAGTGAAGCACATGCAGCAAAGCAGAAGAAGCATTTACAGCATAGCAGGAAGCACATGCAGCAAAGCAGAAGAAAAGTATTAAATGTTAGCCCCAGCATTATACAGAGTAAATGAGAAGTATAATCATATGTGCACCAACGAGTTAGGGAAAGCCTATGAGTTAAATGGCTTGAAAAGAAAACTTAGGAACGGATCTAGAAAACATTTTCTGTTTGCAGAAAGGAGAAAGAAGTTTAGGAAGAAACTTGACCTCCTTGCCAGTACCCAAATGACTTTTGTCTCTATTTCGATTTTCAACTGAAAACAGGCATCCGTGCCAAAAAGATGTCCTCTTCTGCTACGGATGAACCAAGGAGAGGGAGAAGACAACGACATGCCTTTTTAAAAAAAATATTATTTAAATGTTTTGAGCACCTCTACATCTGAGAATGTCGATCTAGAGGAAATAGTCCCCTGAAGGGACAAATACAATGTGTATAAAAAGAAAGCCCAGATGACAGGGCAGAAAATGAGATAGGCAAATGTATTTATTGCCTAAAAATATAGACAAAATTGAATATTTTTATTGTAAACAAATCAAGTTCCAGCAGGAAGACCATGTATAGTAAAATAAATGTGAAGAGGTACAAAGAAAGGGCGAGATCTAGTTGCTTTGGTATACAGAGAACCCAAATGTGTAAATATAGTTTTGTCTAGGAGGCAGGGATGTTCAAAAGTGTTGTCTAAATGGACTTTTGTTTAGGAGGCAGGAGCGTGCACAAAACATATGAGAGTAGATTTTAAGGGTTTGGGTTGAAAGGAAAAAGTGTGATGATAGAGATATACTTATTTGTCAAAGAAAACTCATTCAGCATTTTATTACAGGTGAACAAAGAAGGACCTATATGCCTTAGGAGATTAAAAGCAACCGACCCTGTGAGTAGAGAGAAATCAGAGAGGAACCCAACCAAAATGCCCAGAAAAGTCACCATTGTTTGAAATTTGTTTCTGCAAAAGACTCCCACATCCTTGTGTTCCCTAGCTAAATGCCCCATCTTGTTGATGTTTCGAATGAAAACGTGAACTATGAATACAAGTGCTCTGTGAAAAAGAAAAAAAGAGACACTAAAATGCGACAGGATTGGCCTTTGAATTAAAGGGCCCAAGGACTTGCTTCAAGGCAACCCAAAAAAGGACAAATTCAACAGGACAAAAGACGGTCACAGGATGCCAAACCGAGATGAGTCGGTGGAAGATGTACCAGAGAAAAGAAAAAACTGAACTTTAAAGCATTGAAAATTGGCATGGGGAAGAGAATGGAAGCGAGGAAGAATGTCTTGGGGTGGGAGTGATGGAAAATGTTTTGAATATAAGTCACATGTGTACATTGTATGGTGAACGGCTGGTGGGTTACCTCAAGGAGTGAATGGGCCTCATTACAGGTCAGCCGGTCCGGAAACAAGGGTGACGGTTAATCCGCTGCCACCGTTGCTTCCGGACCGGCTGATTCCGAGTCCTGCAGGCGGGAGGTGTCACTCCCTCCAGGTCTGACCTGGTGGAAGAAACACCAGCCGCCTGCAGGCAGACATGGAAACACCAGCTCCTATGGGACTCCATGGGAACAGGGATTTACTGAATTCCGCCTCCAGAATTACCAAGTCACCGGTATTGTAATGCCCCAGTGATTCCAGCAATCACAGAAGCGGAATGGGATTACCGGTCCGGCGGCAGCCTGCCAGTTTTTCCAGCACAGCTACCGCCAGACTCGTATTGAGGCCCATTGTCTCTTAAAAAATCTCATAGTAGCTGTAAAAGTATCTGAGGCATATAGTTAGTTTAAAGTTAATTGGGCAATGGAGGTGGGGCTCAGATAAAAGTAAATAAAGGTAGTTTTAGGGACACATACATGTTTAGAGTAGGAGAGTATAATGTTCTTGTACTGACATTGTAGAAATGTGTTAGGATTCCTCTTAGGTTGAAGTAAATTGTCGTATAGAAAAGGATGATTAGGTCCGAGATGGGTAGGTACATTGAAAACTGAGGAGGGTGGAAATGGGTGTAGTGATATGTATTGAGTAAATCACTAAATACAATTCAGAGGGGGGAGTGTACAGGAGCTAATTAGACCCCCTCAAACTTAATGTAGTAGAGATGCATATTGTAAAAATAAGAAATGTAGTGCTTTTCAGGAAAGAACTTTGAAAAACGATCTATTTTATAGGGTTAGAATGTCTTTTGTGATAGAGATTTAGATTTATTGAGTAGTATATGCTAGTATAAATTAGTGAAAAAGTAGATTTGAATCAGAGCATGTATCAAATTTTGACCAGGAGTTGGGTAATCCACCATTGTTTTATGAGCCAAGCATGGTTAGGCAATTTTTAAGATGGTGCCTTTCTGCTACGTCATTATGACATCAATGGAAAACATTTTTTTATAACGGTTCATCTAGAGGACACTGATGGAAGATGAGCTGAGCAAAACCTGTTTAGACTGGGTCTGGGTCTGAGTTGCAGATAGGCCGACCAATCACAAGCAGGAAGAGAGGTTGTGCATTGATCATGTCATTATAGACCAATGAATCACAGGCAGGAAGGGGGTTGTACTTTTGATCAGGCCATCACCTCACCTTCCTAGAGTGCATATAAGACAGGGAGAGCCCAGAGATTTTAGGAGAGTTCCAGAGATGTCTTTGCTGTATGATGTGTCCTGCCTGCTGGAAGAAAATAAAAACTTGATGTCTTTGAAAATCCTGCTTCAGTTTCCTGATGTGCTTCAGAGTCCCCTTCCTCGTCCAGGAGTGCCTCACTTTGCCTGACCCGATTCACAGGACATGTCCCGTACAATGGGAGAGAGTTAGTCTGGTTACTCACAGTCACCCTCTTTGTCGGGCCAGTGTTTGTGTGAAAGGGGATCTGGGGAGGGTTGGAACTTCAGTAAATTTGAATAAATAGGATGCAGTAGATGAACAAAAGAAGGAGAATACCACTTCTCACCATCGGCTATCTACCCCTTACCCCCAGAAGACACCTCACCCAGGTGATCATCCCGCACAGGTTCAAACCCAGGGTCTGAATCCAAAGGCAATGGCCGTGCCCTCGCCACCTGAGAGAGAGATCCCTGGGGACTAGCGGGTGAGACTCCCTCTGGTTTCTTACATACTCTTCCCCTATCCAATGTTGCCGCATCTGTTTCACAGGGGAACCAGGAAAGAAAATCAATGTTCCCCTGTTCTTTACCTTTTCGGTGTTTCACAGTGAAATAGTAGGATTGCAGGTCTAAGAACCATTGCATGTCTCTAGGATTAGAGTACTTCTTTTGATATATCCATACTAAAGGTGAGTGGTCCGTGATAAGTGTGAACTTTCCTCGCATATGATAGTACTTTAGGTGGGTGATTACCCATTTGATGGCAAGGGCCTCTAATTCCAACACAGAGTAATTCTTCTTACGTCGGAAGTGTTTACGACTGGTGAAGAGGATGGGATGTTCCAATCCATCACATATTTGCAATAGAACGGCTCCCAATCCTGTGAGAGAGGCATCCGTTTGTAACAGAAACTCTTTTGAAAAGTCTACTTCTTTTAGGATTGTGTTCTGACATAGGGCTTGTTTTAGGTTGTTGTAAAGTGCATCATCCTCATCATTTCAATGAATCTTCTGAGGTGCAGCTTTCTTTAGTTTGTCTGTTAACCTAGCTGTTCTGTCTGAGAAATTTGGGATAAAACTATGGCAATAACCAATCAATCCTAGGAATGCCCTGAGATCTTTCTTGGTCCTGGGTGTATCGGCATCTAATGGTGGATTTCACTTTTCCTTGTTGGGGCTGGACACTGCCATTCCCTACAAAGAAGCCTATGTATTTCACAGCCGAGGAGCCAGATTGCATTTGGATGCATTAGCAGTTAAGCCGGCCTCTCTGAGGGTCTGCATAATAGTAGAAAGATGAAAAAGATGGTCTTCCCAAGCTCTACTATAAATGACTATGTTGTCAATATAGGTCCCACAGAAATCGGAGTAGGGCTCTAATATCCTGTCCATGAGTTGTTGGAACTTGGCTGGGGCCCCATGCAGACCAAAAGGTAGGACTTTGAACTGGAATAGTTCCAGAAGTGTTGAGAAAGCTATCTTTTCCTTATCAGGTCAATATACTGGGGCCTGCCAATATCCCTTGGTTAAATCTAGGGTTGATAAAAATGTAGCCTTTCCAAGCGTATCTATTAACTCATTGATGCATGGCATAGGATAGGCATTGAAGGTGGAGATGGCGTTAACCGGCCAGAAGTCTATGCAAAACCTCCAAGAATGATCAAGTTTAGTTACTAACATAATAGGGGAGGATCATGGACTTGAAGAGGGCTCAATAATATTTACCTTCAAGATTTTTCTCACTTCCTTAACCACTATTTGTTTTCGTTATTCTGTGAGTCTATATGGTTTCAAAAGGACCACTTTTCCCTTTGGAATTCTGATATAATGAAACATACCTTGTACTCTCCCTGGTTTCTCGCAGAATACATCGGGAATGCTGTAATAAGTTCATTCAAATCTTTTTGTTTTTGTCTAGATAGTTCTTGGGGAATACGTTCAGAGTTATCGATCTCCTCCGGTACCAAACAAGACAATATGGAGGAGGTAGCGGAAGGATTTTCTTTCTACTCCTTTAGGAGATTTACGTGGTAAAAGTGATTGTTTTGTTTTCTATCTGGTTGCGCTATTTTATAGGTACAGGTTCCTGTTTGCTCTAGCACCTCATATGGCCCATGCCACTTTGAGACAAGTTTATTTTCAGAGGTAAGTAAGAGGACTAATACCTTCTGTCCTACTAAAAATGATCTCAAATTCACCTTCTTGTCATAGGTGAACTTCTGTTGGGCTTAAGCTTTCTATATATGAGTATGGACTAGACTCTGGAAGAGTTTTACGTGCTCTCATAATCGGGTAACTGTTTGTGAGAGGGGAATAGGTGCCTCTTATCTCACTTCCAAGGTCTCCCGGAGCATGTCTAAGTCATATCTTGGATCTCTACCATAAAGTAGTTCCAAAAGAGAGAATCCAGTAGATGCCTGAGGGGGTTTTCTTACTGCAAATAGGGCCAATGGGAACATGCCATCCAAGTCCTTCCCATCCTCATTTACCAATTTTACAAAATAGTTTTAAGGGTCTTGTTAAATCGCTCTATCAATCTGTCCATTTGGGGGTGGTAGACTGAGGTTCTTAAGATAATAATGTGTATTAATTCCTTGACTTCGCCCGTAAGTCTACTCATGAAATTGGATCCATGATTTTTAGAATTTCCTTGGGGAAATCAACACTAGTAAAAAATGGTATTAGGTGTTTAAATATTTGCTGGGTTGTGCTGTTCCGCATGTGTAAAGCTTCTGGGTACCGGGTAGCGTAATCAACGATTACTAGAACAAATGTATTACCTGGTCTAGAGGCTTCCAAGGGTCCAATGATATCCATCCCAATTTGGGAGAAAGGGACTTCTATTATAGGCAAGGGGTTGAGAGGGGCAGGTAAGGGAATATGTACGCTGGTTATCTGGCATATCTCACATGTCTGAATGAAGTTCTTTAGATCAGTTTGGATACCTAACCAGTAGAATTTCCCACTGATGTCAGCTTGGGTTTTAGATTGCCCTAAATGTCCCCCTGTCAAATGAGAATGTGCAATTTCTAGCATTATCTTGCAATGGGTTTTGGGTATTACTAACTCAGTTTTACTTCTCTGGAGGTTTCCTTTGATAATCCCTATTTCAGTAAGAAAAAGGGCTCTCTTTTTCTTGTCTTTCTTCCTCAGGAATCACTTATAAGAAGGCATCTGCAAGTGCTGGATCATTTTGCTGAGCAAAGGCTAGATCGTGAAGGATGGTAGGTTCTTCTTCCCTCTTTGCCTCAGTGATAGGTGTTTAATCAGACTCTCCAAAGCCTAAACTACCTCTCTCAGTTTCCTTTGGTTCACTTTCTTCCTTAAAGTGAGGAAATAGAGCCTTCTCCAGAATTTCCTGTGCAATTGTGTACCCACGGTGTACTTCAAATGGAGTTTCACCATGGTTCTGTAGGAGACCGTATGTCTCCCCGAACATCCGGGTCTATGACACTTGCCAGGACTTCTAGACCAAACGTCAGGCCAGGCCGATTTTGGGGCCAATCTTATATAACAACCTGCAGGGGGTGTTAGGACTAAGTCCGTGGGAATCATCCCTCTTTTCCCTGGAGGGATAGTGCCTTCTCTGCTGCTACAAATGTTGAAGTCTATAGATTATTTTGTGGCGGTAGAGGGGTCCGTCACTCTGTGACTACGTTTCTGGAATTCTAGGGTTCCCCAATTTTCCTCAATTGAGTCGTATCCCACTGCTGACACCATATATAGGGAAGACATGGCATGGCAAGTATTGACACTGACACAATGGATACAATTTGTACAATCTTTATTGAAAATGTGGGGGTTGGAGAAACTCCTATTTTACCCTATAACTAAGATGGGAGTAGTCTCGACCATCAAAGGTAAAGGAAACAGTCCTAGTAAAGTCTGTCAAATCAAAATGGCCAATGCTAACAAAACCTAATGCCTGCCCTATCTCTTGTACAAAAGTATACAAAGGAGAAATGTATGCAAAAGGATAAATCAGTGTTCAAATGATAATGTGGCTGAACCAGCTCCCCTCCCGATGTTAGGCCTCATGGGCTAAGGCGATCCTTGTAGGCAGGCTGACACACTCTGGCTCGGTTTTCCACAGAGTACACAATTCAAAACAGTTAATAGAGACTCGCCTGGCCTTCCACGTTAAAGTCTCTTTCTCTGACTTCAAGATTTATGTTTCAAGCAAAACGTTTATAAAGGTCCCCCTCTGCCAGGCTCCTTTCACCACACAGTTCTCGTAGTGCCCCTTTCTGCCGGGCTCAGACCTTTCACCACACAGTTCTCATAGGTGCCCCTCTTTCCGGGCTCAGACCTTTCACGATAAAGTTCAATACAATGATGTGGAGTGTGTCAGAGTGTTTGGAACTGTGGAGGCACTTGCGCTACTTTGTTGCACTGTATTCGAGGCCTGCAAACCCCGCTGATCTTTCCCAGTGTTTCCGAGTGTTCTGGAAGTCCTATTTCTATTACAACTACAACTGCTATTTAACATCACAGCAGGAGTAGAGCAACGCAGAGTGCGTCAGAGTGTTTGGAACTGTGTAGGCACTAGCGCTACTTTGTTGCACTATATCTGAAGCCTGCAAGTACCGCTGATCTTTCCCAGTGTTTCCCAGTGTGTCGGATGTCCTATGTCTATTACCACTACAACCGCTATTTAACAACAAAGCAGGAACGGAGCAACGCGTAGTGCGTCAGAGTGTTTAGAACTGTGTAGGAACTTGTGCTACTTTGTTGCACTGTATTCAGGGCCTGCAAGCACCGATTATCTTTTCCACTGTTTCCCAGTGTATCGGAAGTACTATTTCTATTACCACTACAACTGCTATTTGACATCAAAGCAGGAGCGGAGTGACATAGAGTGCATCAGAGTGTTTAGTGTTTGGCAGGGGCCGTGTCCGGCAACACCCACTCTGTGCTTTCATTCCTTCGGCACCTGATGTATCCAATAGTGACATACAGGCTCACACGTAGGTAAGTCACTCCTGGGTGCTTATTGTATTCGTGAGAACACGAATGTCACCCGTACTTTCACATCACACAGGAGTGTGTTTATTTTCGGACGGAACGTTCTTGAGTTCTTTCTTTGGAGCTTTCTTCAATACTAGTACAACAATAGTTACAACTATACCTTCCTGCAAGCCTGTTTGGAAGCAGTGTGCAGTGTTTAATGTACAGAGAGTGGCAGTGGGTGCATTGCCTTTGAGATCTCTGTAACCTATCACGTTGTTTTTGGCATATAGCAGCTATTCATCACCATTGAAGGGAGCCACTTGCAAGCAGCATTTTGGGCTTACTTTACGGAGAGTGTCTGTGGGCAGACCGCCTTTGAGCTCTCTTTAACTTTGTACATTGTCCTTGACAGAACAGTAATCACTTACCTTCTCTGAAAGGAGTCGCTTGCAAGCAGAATTTTGGGCATATTCTACAGAGAGTGACTGTGGGCGGATCGCCCTTGACCTCTACGGCTTGTTCCGGTTTCTTGATTTTTCTCATCGGTTTCTGCAGTGCCAGATTGCAAGAAGTAAATCTCCCACTGCACAGACCCAGCATACCTAGACTGATCCCCTTGCCAGTGCCTCCCTGCTTGCTATGCTGGGTCTGCGCAGTGGAAGATTTACTTCTTGCAATCTGGACCTTATGGAAGCGCAACCAATTGAAGATCCTTTGAAAGTGGGTTTTTCTGATGCTATACAACAATCCATGACAAACTTAATATTTCTTCTTTGTCCACATATTCCCATGCCTCAGATGTAATTGAGACTGATATTCGCCAAGAGGAAGGCTTGCTTCTCTCTTCTACACATACGACTTTAAGGGGGTGGGGGTAGTGAAGTGGCTCTTGCATCCTCATTCGATCCCTATGGTGTTCCAACTAACCTTAATACCACAGTTTGTCCATTGTTACCTCATGTAACACCAACTTTTATCTTGGTTATGGCTACTTTGGATTTTCTGACCTTGGAGGAGAGAAAGAAGTTTTTGCTTCCAGGAGCTGTGTTGGGCGGTCAGCTTCCAGTGCCTGACAGATCCCTCAGGGGTCCAACGAGGGGGTTTAACTTTTTGACTCCCAGTACGCAGTGAGACCATTGAGGCAGCGTTGGTATCACTGTCTGCCTCCCTGCCAGTTCCCTTTGAAGACCCTCTAAGTTATCTCTGTCGAACCTTTAAGGTCAAGGACCTCTATCCCCTAAATAGACAATGGCCCTCATCACAAGGTTGGTGCTCCGGTAAGAACGGCACTGGTAAGGCAATGCCGGCATCCATTACCGGGCCGGTGTATCATGACCCTAGATGCCGGTGCTACCGGTATCGTCAAGGACCCGCTGTGACCGTGCACCACCGTACCGGCATGCAGGCATGCGTGCAGATAGGGAGGCCTTAATACCGGCATCCCACAAAGAAGGGGACACCATGAGACGCATCGAGATGCCGGGAAAAAGGGCCACCATGATGCCGGCAATACCGGCATCACAAACCACCCGTAAACAGCAAACTGCTGTGTAACCAAGTGCCACAGGTGCACACAATCAGCACAGGTGGAGGCAATGGAGCCAGGGCCAGCACAAAAGTAGCACACCCACACACCACACCCCCTTCCAAGCCAAAATGCTACCACTTGTACTTGCCGTACTGGGCCTGGAGGACATGCCTGCACTGCTACTCCTTGAGCAGGCAGTACAACAGGAAACACAGAGGAGACGCAGGAGGAGAAGGAGGGTGAGACATGCCCAGCAAATCCCACCAGTGCAGGCAGTCATCTCCCCGCGGGCAGCCAACAATTCCACGTATAAGGGCCAATCCATTTGACTTAACCCCAGCACAGATCCACACCCTGTACCGCCTGGACAGAGACACCATCACCAACATAGTGAAATTAATACAGGTTGACTTGGTCAGCCTGATCAACATCCGCACAGCCTTCCCCCCTTTGCTGAAGGTGGCATCTGTGCTCTGCTTCCTGGCCACAGGCACTTACCAACACACAGTGGGCCAAATGCATGGCATGTCCCAATCATGCTTCTCTGTTGTGTTGAACCAAGTGCTGGATGCACTACTGAAAAATGCAAGTGCCCACATATCCCTACAAAGGCCACCGAAATAGCATTCCATGCACTGGCAGACATGCCCAATGTAATTGGTGCCCTCCACTGCACCCATGTAGAGTTGGTAGTCCCACATGCCGTGGAGGCGGTGTACTGCAATCGGAAGCTATACCATTCCATCAATGTGCAGATGGTGGGTGATGCCAGCCAGATAATAACACATTTCTGTGCCAGATACCCAGGATCCAGGCATGATGCCATGGTGCTGCGGAACTCCTCACTACCCGCTACATGGAAGGAGACGTTGTGCGAAGTGGCTGGCTGGTGGGTGGGTCTGCCCTCTGGGCCATGGGAGCAGATGGATTGGGGGGGGGCTACATGCATATGCAAGGGGAATGCCCTCTGGGCCATGGGAGCAGATGGATTGGGGGGAATGGAAGTTTCTTGAGTCATCCGCCGACACACAGCCCTCATATTTTCATACAAAATGCCCCTAGCCAACACATACATTGGGTGGCCTGGTGGTTTAAAAGCCTAGGACCCTAGGTTGTGTATGTCACCCAAGTCTCCATCTATGGATTGGCATGCACTGTACAGGGCTGACAGTCATGTGGATGTGGCTGCCATTGACGAGATTGTGCATATGAACTTGAATGATGTACAGGCTGAGCACACTTGTCAACTGAGCCTCATCCTCATACATACCTCCTTTTGCTCCCATGTAGGTGATGCTGGATATCCTCTGAAAGCGTGGCTACTCACCCCTGTTAGGAACCCGCAGAACAGGCACGAGGAGGACTTCAATCGTACACATACACGTACGCATGTGGTCATTGAGCAGACGTTTGGCCTTTTGAAGGCATGGTTTCGCTGCATCAGCAGGTCGGGAGGGGCACTCATATACGGGCCTGAGAAGGTGGGCAAGATCATAATGGCATGTGCAATACTGCATAAAATGTGTATCCGGCATAATATCCCCTTGCCACCTGACGTGGAGCTGCCACCACCTGGTGAAGTAGAAGGAGAGGAAGGTGTACAAGTAGGACATAGGCCAGGATGCGAAACACGTGAGGGTCGGGCAGTGCGGCAAATGGTCATAGACCAATCATTCTGATGTACTTTTATGCAGAGGGTGCCATATGTTGGGAACTGTGGGCACTGGGTGTGTGGGCTCATGTGCACGATTCACCATGAACCAATAAATTGACATACAACAAATCAGCAATATCCACTCATGTGATGTTCTCTACACAACAGGTGTATTTGTGAGATATTTTGTACAACATGATTCAACATCCATGCCCGCACCACCCCTCCACCTCCCCCCACCCTACTCCCATGCCCCCAAACACCCCAGTACTACAGACTACACCCACCACCACCCTCCACCCACCCACCCCCTAAAACCCAAAGTCAACTATGGCACGACATGTTTCTGGATGTATACCCAAAGAGATTCTGCAGGGTGGCCCTGCTACTGTGGAGCCGCTTTCGGAGGTGGGAGTTGGATCTCTGAGCGCCGCAAACTCCGCAGGGACATGCGCACGGGGCTGGTCTGCCTCGAAGTCGCTGGCGTGGTTGATGCGGATGAGCCAGATGGTTGTGAGCCCAGGGGCAGGGTTTGCCGTTGGTCCATGCTGTCAGCAATCCTGGTGAGGATCTGACCCAAGGCATTGAAGCCATCGTGCACTTGCTGTGCACTTGAGTTGATGGCCTGGATTACGGCCGCAGTGCTGTCCAGGATGATACAGCGTGTTGTCTCCCCTTCAGCAAGGTACTGCTGCATATAGCCTTGCATCGTCTCCTGCCAGGCCTCCATCCTGGACAGACGTCCCTCAAGGTCCCGTATGGCAGTGTGGGTTGTGGTCGGTGGGTGATGTGGTGGCACTGCATGAATCATGGGGCTGTGCTTTGCCGGAGACCACTCTCCATGGCTGCCCTAGTCGGACGAGTCCCGCCGAGGTGTGTCCTGTGGGGTGGCTTGCGGGCTTGGTGTGTGAACTACAGGCTCTGAGTGGACAAGCCCTGCATCGCCCTCATTGTCCGGGTCAGCTCCCTCAGCAACACTATGATCTGCTGATGCAGCCATCTCCCCAATTGTGCTGGCAGCAGCAGACTGTGTGCCATCCTCCATGCCTGTAGTGTCCTCATCCAGTGCGGATGGTGTGACCAGTGGTGCAGGGGCAGGTGTCTGCTCGTCCTGTGTGGGTGTCTGTGTGGCTGTATTGGTACTGGTTGTTGACCCGCTTGCCACTTGGCCCATCCTTGGTCCACTTGAGGTTGATGGTCCTGTGCCATCACCTTGCCTCCTAGGACTTTTGGCTGCTGCTGTGCATTGTGCACTCCCATGTGCTTCATCACTGTCTGCATCCGTACCTGTGGGGGACAGAGAGTGGCAGGGCATCAGTGATGGTGGTGCTTGCATTATGCATGCATTAGTCTTTGGACATGTGGCGCCATCTGATTTGGCTTTGTAGGGGACTGTGTACATGCAATGTTGGAGGGTGCATTTTGAAATTGTACTGGTGTTCACATGTACACAATGTTGGCTGCTGTTGGGCCTTGATGTGTGTTGGAAGTCTCGACCTGGGTGACACGTGCACATAATCTGTGTGTCGGATGTGTATTCATGTATGGGCGCAGCATGCATTGGGATGGGATAGTGGTGGCCCCGGCATGTGTATATGGATATGTGTAGGTGTGCATGATGGGCCATGTATCGGCTGGCATTGCTGCCACATTTGGAGGACAATGAAGTTGATTAGTTATCGTGTTTTTGTAGGGACACTCACCTTCATCTGCTGATGTTGGCACGCCAAACTCTGCTCCACCGACTCCTTCGATTGACTCCACGTCTATGACAGAGCTGCAGGTCTCCTCCCATCTGGACAATTTCAGTGGTGAGTGTGGTCCTCCTCCTGTTGCCAGCCACTGGCTCCGATTGGCCGACAATATGTGCCGGACTCTCAGCAACTTCTTCCCAGATGGCCTTCTTCTTCAGCTGGGCTGGACGCCTGAGATCGTTGCAGAACACCACTTCAGCATTCGCCACTAGGGTGTCGGCTAACATGTTCAGCTCATCGTCCGTGAAACGTGGTTTGCGCAGGCGGGCCGTGCTTTTCCGGGTGGCCTTCGACATGTTGCCTGTGGTGGCCTAGGAGTTGTGGTGTTGAGGGTCCTGTAAGTGGAGGATGGCAATGGATTGTGTTTTTGAAGATGGCCGCCATGGCATTTCCCGTTCCGGCGCAATGACGTAACTTCCGGGTCTGGTATCAACGGGCCTGTTATTAGCACCATGTTCATACCGGTACCACTATTTAGGGGTTACCGAGGGCGGAGGCATTCTGTGCGTATTGGTCGATGCCGCTATCTGGGGGTTTGAGGGTCGTTACCGGCATGCCAGTACGGCCGTTACCGGCATGCAGGGGTGCGCGTGCTCGCACACTCTTGATCGCCCACTATTTGCGGGTTTATGCCAAGCTGGACATGTTATTAACGCCATGTCGGTACGGGCTGATTTTTAGCACCAACCTTGTGATGAGGGCCAATGTATTTTGGCCTTGTTTGGTATCAAGTACCCTGTGGCATGTATTATGTTAGACTCACAAGCAGAAAAGCCAAAGTGAGGTGGGGGGAACACAAATCCAATATACGAAATCTCTCCATAAAATCACCAGTAGCACAACACTTCGCCTCTGAGAGACACACAATTGCCCAAATCCAATTTGTGATATTGGAAATAGTTAAACTCCCCCAGAGGGGAGGCAATTTGGCTAAATTGCTGCTACAGAGAGAAATACGTTGGATAGAGAAATTGGATGCAATGCACCCGAGAGGGATAAACATTGACTGGGAATTGAACTGTTATCTGTAATGGCCAGAATTATGGGTTACCCATTAGATGAAACACACATGCACAACACGTTCTGAGTAGCTCTGGTGTATAAATGGGATACTGTCTTGAAGTATTGATTAACGGACAAAGGACATAAAGACATGGTCGTTCTCGCGACATGATAATTATTTGTTGTTCACGTAAAAAATTGAGAATGACTGTATGAAGGGGTAAGAAAAGATTGGAGCAGTGTGAGTATCTTATTGCAACAATTATGGCAATAGTAATGATTAAAGTACTGTAATTGTTAGACATATTAAATACTGAGGTCAACTTGATTATACTATGTGATCCAATTATATCTGCGCCTAGCACTGCGAGGTCTGTCAGGTATGCCGAATATTTATGGATGAGGAATAGCCTTAAAGAAATAGGATATAGACAAAAATGGTTACGGGCAGTGAATGGAATGGACATTTAGCCCTTTACAAATGGCACTCACATTAGAAAACAACACATAAATTTTGGGTTTCAGTCGACGGAAGCCAGTACATGTTGCTTAGCAACATTTAGAAAGCACATAGTATGTTGCGTAGATCCCTGTGGGACTCGCTTCGGGATTGGCCTTCACTCAGGGCTGGTACTAGAAACAGGAAGTATGTATCGATTGCCTAGCAACATGTTCCCAACACGCAGTACGTCGGAGTGATATTGATCGCACTCTAGCGACGAGTGAACAACGAGGTTTACATACGCCTTGCTAGTTAGATTCTGCACTCTAGGATCCTTAGGAACCATATTCATACATCACGGCGAACGCGCATCAGCAGTGAGAAACGCGGCACTGAGGACAGAATTTGTACGTCCAACTGAACCCGTGCATAAGACTGGTCTCAATTGAGGTAGGCATAGCCATAGAATATAAGAGCATTCAGATTACTCAGCACAGAATTACACATCCCCGACTCATTATACATACTTGTTTTTTGGTCACTTAGGGTCTACCATAAGAAACCAAGAGACTGTCAACACTCTCACCCTATGATTATTATTGAACTAACAGTACCGCCACTGGGGTAAGAGTACTTTCCATTATGACTAGCACATAATTATCAATTGAAATGTAGATGGTGGACATGGGGATCCAGCTCTATGTTTCTAAGCGCTTGGTCCCTCTGTACATCACCAGAATATCAAGAAAGCACTAAAGTCATGTCTATACATGTTTTGCAGTATTCAACACAAGTGATTTTGACTCAAGATTATCCGGTTTGGACATAGGACCATTCAAAAGGTCAGTAGCAGTCAGTGCATATTACTTTTGATCAGTTTGAAATAAAGGGAGTTTAGTAACTAACATCGAATATTTATTATATTTTTCTGCAGAATATTTGATGCCCACAAACCCAATATACTAACCTGAAGAAGGGCAAAACACACCCGAAACGTGTAGTTAAAGATAGGAGACAACATCTGTTTTCAGTCACACAGGAGTTGTGACAATTATTATCAAGTTATTGGGACATTTTTTGAGGTCACAGAAATGTAATTTATTCCTGCTTCATGAAAGAAATAAGAACATTGTTTATGTTATAACCAATACAGAGAATTTGTTTTTTTCGAAGAGTACTTTTGGGAAGTGTTTTGTTTGAAAGCTATTTAGGTTACTGTGTATACTTTTTGGCAAAGTGAGAGATTATATGTTTATGTGTACAGAAATAACATGGTTTTTGAATCACTATTTAAACTAAATAGATTGAAGTTAAATAAGAAATGTACTTGTTTTTCATTTATCATTCCACTAGAATAACAAACTGTGTAGTAATCACAAATGAGTGAATGAGTAGATATTTTTCTGCACACTGCTGTGCCCCAGTTTGTTCCCGTTGTTCCTATATGGAGAACCTCTCAGTTGTATCTTGTTTAGCCAAATAGCTAGCCTCCAATTTCTGTCATCGAAAGATTTTGAAAGAATCCTCTTTACAGACTTCCATCGAGTTGATATGGTCAAAATTGGGTTTTACTCAAAACTAGTTTACAACCTAGTTATGGCCGAAGGGGAATGTTTGTGTAAAATGGTTATTTGCTCTCAAGCGTCTGCCCTGAAGAGGTGACACCTAAATCTAATCCAGTTGGTGAGGGAGATTACAATCTGCGCAAACCCCTAAAGATAAATGTACAAGCAAAGGGTGGGCCAGTGGGTATCAAGGAGTCTCAAGGTCCGAGTAAGCACCAGGTGACCTATGACTGTCTCATATTATTAATTCTTTACATCAACACAATTCAGCAAAAAGTCATTCTGGCTGACCCCCGTGCCCCCATTAGACTTGTTTCATGGAATACACGCGAGTTTGCCCACGACACTTACCACTCAGGCAGACCTTATTTGCCTACAAGAATCACTTATGCTAGATGTTCCTCTGCTTGTTGGGTTTACAGTCGTACATGAGCCAGCAAGGAAAGGCTTAAAGCGTTGCCCATATGGAGGCTTACTCTGTGCTTGGCCTGTCTCTTCAAACTAACATTTATTTTATTTTTACATGTTTTTATTGCCATTTTTCAACTTCCACTTTTTCATGCCTGCATTTAGATTAATAACAACAAATAACAACTAACAAACGACTTCCTACATGTGCCATGTGCTATTTTATAACATCGGTTGGGGGCAAACGCTTCAATGTCAAGGGCTCAGCTCTTTTGGTACTCTTCATGTCCTCCGTTTGGCCAATGTCAATTGGGTGCTGTGGAATGCTTGCCTGGGCACATAGTGGATGACCCCTGCCTTAATTGGTGCACTCATGGGGGTTTGTCGTCAGACGCTGAAACATGTCCCAGATCAGCACTTTCCATGCTACACATTTCATGCCGGTCAAGTGGCACAGTGAGTTGAGCGCTCGCTTTGACATCTGTGCCGAGCTTGCTAACGCAGGTTCTGCCGGTCAAGTGGCACAGTGAGTTGAGCGCTCGCTTTGACATCTGTGCCGAGCTTGCTAACGCAGGTTCGAATCCCGGTCCCGGCGGGGCCAAACTCAGCCTTTCATCCTTCCGAGGTCGATAAATGAGCACCGGGGCCAAACTCAGCCTTTCATCCTTCCGAGGTCGATAAATGAGCACCGGGGCCAAACTCAGCCTTTCATCCTTCCGAGGTCGATAAATGAGCACCACACACCGTGGGTAATAATAAGCAGCACTCAGATACCTGAGGGTTTGTAGCGCTATATAAATGGCAAATTATTATTATTATTATCGTTGCCATCAGGTTCCGATCTGTTCGCTCCCTCCAACCACACCTTGGTCTCTGCCACTGCCCACCTTTCGAATTCCTTACGCCATTTCCCATATTGTGGCTCTGCAGCAGTTTTCCAGGACATGGCGATAGTTCTCTTGGCTAGTATGCATGCCAGATCCATATACCTAACCACATGTTTGTGTTTGCTGATTCTGTGGTAGGTACCAAGCAGGCATTCTTTCAGTGACCACTCATACCTCTCTACTCCAGCCTCCCTGCAAGCTCGCTCTATGTGTGCTCAGAAACTTCACACACACACACCCAGAACAGAACATGTGAAGCAGGTCAGCATCGTCGCCTTTGCACCGCGGGCATTGTGAACTCGCTTCCTTGTTAAACGTAGCTATCCTGTGCAGGTTCATGTATGTACGATACAGTATTAGTTTGAAGCGCTGGTTCCTTGATACTGCTTTAGGAAAGCTCAGTATTCTCTCCCATTCGTTCTCCGTTATGTCTGCACCGAGGTCTTTCTCCCATTGCTCCTTCAGTTCTGTACCCTTAGGGTTAGGTGTGTCTATCAGTATGTTGTACAGCCGAGAAATCGGCCTCCAGCCGTCGTTTAAATTGTACATCAGGGTCAGCAGTGGGTTCTCCTGTGGTTCCTCTGGCCAGCCCTCCCACGTTTCTTTGGCCACTTCCCGGACTCTGAGGTACCAGAGAAATTGCCTGCTTGGCAGCTCTTCTTTTTCTTGCATTGAATCGAATTCCCTGAAGACCCCGTCTTCATTTACATCTCCCCATGTGTATATCCCTTTCCCCTCCCATTTTTTTATCACTGCCATGTCTGTGCTGTCTTTGCGTGTGCCTGCCGCTATCGGCATCTCCGGTGAGTAGGTGTTTACTAGTTTCAGCAAGGTTTGCGCTCTTCTCCATACCTTCTTACCCAGTGTCATCATCAGTGGAATGTGTTTCGGGCCCTCTTGTGTTAACCACAATATTTCTTTTAATTTGATGGGAGCCACCTGATGTTGCAACAAGTTTGTTTCCGAGGTAGTCTCATCTGCCAGCCATTTAATTACATGACTGAGCTGAGCTGCCAGGTAGTACCTCTCGAAGTTTGTCAATTTCCCCCCGCCCTTGTCGTATGATAGATATAATGTTGCTAGTGAGAGTCTATGGCGGTTAGTGCCCCACAGGAATTCCCCGAGCAGCACCTCCAAGGAACGGAAAAAGGACGCCCTAACATAG
This sequence comes from Ambystoma mexicanum, assembly GCF_040938575.1. Classification (NCBI taxonomy): domain Eukaryota; kingdom Metazoa; phylum Chordata; class Amphibia; order Caudata; family Ambystomatidae; genus Ambystoma; species Ambystoma mexicanum. The sequence continues at coordinate 1,299,069,571 of NC_090937.1, forward strand.
CAGTGCACGTTGTTGAAGAAGTACAAAAAGCTTAGGAGAATAATCATTTTGGTGAGGGCTACCGTACCTAACAGTGATAGTGGCAGCTTAGACCAGAATTTCATGGACTTCCTCAAGCCCTGCACCACCTTTGCTGTGTTGTGTTCATGCATTTGTTCCGGTGTGTGTCTACTGCTCACCCCCAAGTATTTGAACGAGTCCATCTCCCAGTTAAGTACCACCGCTGGCAATTCGTTCACACTCCTCCTCCTTTGCTAAAATGGATCCCGGACACTTTGGCATAGTTATCAAGTATGTCCAGGATCACCGGGGCATTCAGGTGTGGATCTCTCACGTACAGCAGCACGTCGTCCGCGTAGAGTGACAGCAGGTGTCCTGTTCCTCCAACCCAGATGCCAGCATCTAGGTGTTGCTTCCTAAGATATATTGCTATTGGTTCAAGGCCCAGCACATATAGCATCAGGGATTATGGACATCCCTGCCTCGTCCCTCTCTTTATGTCCCAGATTGCTGACACCAACTTCCCTGTTTTGACCCTAGCCTTCGGGTTTGTTTATAGTATTCGCACCCATCGGATGAATCCCTCCCCCAAATCCAAATTCCCTTAATGTAGCCACCAGCCATTCCCAGTATATTGAGTCAAACGCTTTTGTGGCATCCAGGAAGAGCATGGCATATTGTTCTTGGGATTCTGCTGTTTGAGCAAGAATGTGTTGTAGTCTGCGTAGGTTCAACGCAGTGCTGCGCCCTGGTATAAAACCATTTTGGTCACTGTGTATCAGGTCCCCTGTTTTCCTGTTCAGGGGCCTGGCCAGTATCATGGTCAGAATCTTGATGTCATAGCTCAGCATCACTAGCGGGTGGTAAGAGTCGCATTCATCCATTGGCTTCCCGGGTTTGGGCATTGGTATTACTAGGGCTCCCCTCTGGTGTATGCCTCTCAGAAAACCTCAAACAACACTGGTGTCAGGGTTGCTTCATATGTTTTAGAGAACTCTGGGGGGAGTCCATCGCTTCCTGGTGTTTTACTAGAGGCTAGTGACCTTATTGCCTCTGTAATGTCGTCCACTGTTATTTCCGCTTCTAAGGTTCCTGTTGTGACGTGTATATTTTGGGAAGGCCTATTTCATCCAGTGTGTTTAGTATGTCGATTTGTGGCACCTGGTGGTCATGGCTGTAGAGATGGGAGTAGAAATCTCGGAATGTATCATTGATTTCCTGATGTGTCCTATGTGTTGTGCCTGTTGTGTCTTTGATCTCCATGGTTTGAGATCGTGGGTGTTCTTCTCTCCTACATAGCCAGGCTAGCGGTCTGCCTGGCTTATCGCCCTCAGTGTGTGCTTTTGCGGTTTTCACTGAGTAATCAAACTTAGAGAGCCTTCCCCATGCTTCTGGCAGTTTCCTCGCAACCGTGTTAGCTCCATCTCCTCCTCCCTTGTCCCCCTTGTGTTTGACTCTTTGGGCCTCATTACGAGAAGTGCGGTAAAATCAGAGTCATTACCGGCATGGAGGAACTAGCAGGTCCGTGCTCGTTTGACACCGCTAATAGTAGGTGATTACGAGTGCGCAAGCACGCACGATCCCCCATGCCGGTAATGGCCATACTGCCATGGCTCTAAAGGCCCTCCAACCCCCCGATAGCGCCATCACGGGACCCGCCGATACCGCCTCTGCCTGGGAGGCACCCCTTAATACCGACCCGGTTATAACATCATGCTAATACTGGGCTCGTAATACCGGCCCGGAAGTAACATCATCGTGTCGGAATGGGAAATGCACCGGCGGCCATCTTTAAAAACACAATACATTGCAATCCTCCCAAACCACCAGTTGTGTACAGGAGAGACCAGTGCCAATCTATTCAACATGTCTAAGGCTACCAGGAAATCAAACCCCTGCAGGGACAGATAAGAGGGTCTGATATGATATGATATGGCATTTATAATGCGCCTATACACAGATGTTTCAAGGCGCGACGAGGCGAGGAGGGGAACAGAGAGAAGACAGACAACGATCTTACTAGGCCAGGTGTCATTCAGATCGTGCAAGTGCAGGGGAGGGGGAAGAAAAGTGCAGGAGGGCAGGTGGAGGCTAGAGTGCAATACATGGGATAATATAAGCAAGATAAATAAAAGAACGGAAAGTGCGGTACATGGGATAATAAATAAACCAGATAATAAAAGAGCAGCCAGCAGGTGACAAGTGCAGGGAGAGTGCTGAAGTAAGTGCTGGTGGGGGGACTGTAGTGATACATAAAACAGTCCCCAGGAGCAGGGTTGCCAGGGAGGCAGTAAAGGCATGCAACTGGCTGGTGGGCTAGGGCTCGAGATCAGAAGGGGCCAGGTAACCAGTGCAATCTCAGTATCAGCCCGGTATTCAGCAGGGGAGAGACGGATAGAGAAAGCAGAAGAGGAAGGTTTAAGGTGCTTCCGGAACCGTAGGTGGTTCTCCTCAAGTTTCAGGGAGGCAGGGAGGCTGTTCCAGAGGGAGGCCCTAGCCGAAGAGAGAGATCTACCACCAACTTGTTTCTTGCAGAAGCGAGTGACCCTGAGGGAGTTGGAAGCTGAAGAGCGAAGAGCTTGAGAAGGAAGATATTTAGGAAGAGAGAGTTGAAGTTATTGAGGCCCCAGGCCCCTGAAGGCCTTGCGCGTGATGCAGAAGTGTGTTTTGAACTTAATCCTCGCAGCCACCGGGAGCCAGTGCAGAGGCTTCAGTCCTGGAGAGATACGATCCCTGGGCTTGAGACCAAGGACAAGTCTTGCAGTCCTGTTCTGGATGAGTTGCAGAGGGCGGAGGGTAGAAGCAGGCAGATTTAGAAAGAGGCTGTTGCAATAGTCCAGCCTAGAGAGAACCAGAGCTCTGGAGACAGTGAGCTTCTGTGGGAAGGAGAGGAAAGGGAGAATACCTCTGAGGAGGTGCAGCTGGTAGTGTGACTTCTTAGAGACATCAGAAATGTGAGGAGAGAAAGAGAGTGGAGTCGAAGATGACGCCGAGGTTTTTGGCCTTACAGGTGGGAGCAGGAACAGAGAGCAGGAAGAGAGGCTGGCCAGAGAATTACAGGAAAGGAGGGAGTTGGTGTGCCGATGAGGAGAATCTCAGTCTTACTGGCATTAAGGCAGAGGTTGTTGGTGGCAAACCACTCCTGGATAGCAGACAGGCAGTCAGCGATGAGGTACAGAGAAGAGGTGGCCGAAGGAAGCCTGAAAATGAGCTGAGTGTCATCCGCATAGCACTGAAAGTTGGGGCAGAGAGAGACAATGAGGTGGGCAAGGAGAGCCAGGTATTGGCTGAACAGCCAGGGAGAGAGGTTAGACATCTGGGGGACACCACAGGTAGAGAAAAAGATAGCAGAGAGGAAGGACCAAAGTTGAACCTGGGAGGGATGGTCAGAGAGGAAGGAAGTCAGCCATGCCAGGGCCTGGCCGGTGATACCCAGTTATCACAGAGACAATTTAGCAGGATGGAATGGTTTACACTGTCAAAGGCAGAGGAGAGATCAAGCAGGATGATGACACAGGGGGTGTAAGAGTCGAGTTTGGAGAGCAGGTCTTCACGGATGTTCAGGAGAGCAGTTTCAGTGCTTCTGGCAGCTCTGAAGCCAGACTGATGGTCATGTAGACAACCAACAGATTCAGAGTGGAGATTAAAGGAATGGTTCGCCCAAAATTCTGATTGCAAAAAAAGTTGGGCAATAATAAAAAAAAATCGATTGGCACTTTTTTTTAAGTCCCTATGTAAAATTTTGAGAAAATGAAGCTCAAAGGGAAGCACATGGGGGCATCCATTTTGTGAACTGGACGCCCGCCGCTGTGCTTGCTTTGGCGGCACTAATGACCCAGTGGTAGCTTTTGTTTACTACAGCCAGCCAGCTGTAGTAAACAAAAGCTACCACTGGGTAGCTTTTCCTTCATTGGTGCCGGGACTCGGAGGACGGAGACCGGAGACTACAGGCAGAAACGCTGCATCTGCATCTCAGTAAGTCCTATTTTTTTAATAAAAATAAACAGTAGCTGCAGTTTTTTTTCTAAGTTTTCTGGGCTGGAGGAGCCCAGAAAAGAGCCAGAAAAACTGCAGCGTTTTCAAACACAATAATGTTGTATTTATGTGTGCGGTAGCTTCAAAAGCTACTGCAAACATAAATACAACGTTTTTAAAGCTGCAGTTTTATTTCTATGTTTTCCGGGCTCCTCCAGCCCGGAAAACGTAGAAAAAAAAACACAGCTAGTGCTTTTAAAAAAATGAATAAATAGCATTTACCGAGATGCAGCTGCAGCTTTTCTGCCTGTAGTCTCCGGTCTGCGTCTTCTGAGTCCCGGCACCAATGAAAGAAAAGCCACCCAGTGGTAGCTTTTGTTTACTACAGCTGGCTGGCTTTTCCTTCATTAGTGCCGCAAAGGCAAGCACAGGCGGGCATCCATTTCACAAAATGGATGCCCCCATGTGCTTCCTTTTTAAAATTTTGAGCTTCATTTTCTCAAAATTTTACATAGGGACTTAAAAAAAAAAAGTGGCAATCGATTTTTTTTATTATTGCCCATCTTTTTTTGCAATAACATTTTTTGGGGGAACCATTCCTTTAAGATGGGAGATGGCCAGTTTCTCCAGGAGCTTGCCCAGGCAATGATGGAAGTGGCTTGGCATGTGGGGTAGAGAGGGTGAGATGGGAGGAAAGGAGAAAGTGATCACTCTAGGAGAGAGGAGTGGTGAGAGTGACAGAAAGGGCAAGGTCTGAGGAGAACAGAACATCCAGAATGTGCCCTGCAGAGTGAGTCGGGCCAGAGGGGAGAATAGTGAGAGAGAGAGTCGCAGAAGTCGCAAAAGAGTCCAGCAAGAGGACTCTTTTTGCGAAATTCCAGGTGGATGTTTAAGTCTCCAAGAAGGAGGAGTTGCGTGGTCGAGGCCAGGAGTGAGGAGGAGAGGACCGCCCACTCAGAGAGGAAGGAGGAAATCTGACTAGGTGGCCGATAGATGCTAGCCACAGTAAGGGAATGGCTAGGGGAGAGAGAGAGAGCCTGCAGATGAGGCATTCAAAAGAGGAGTAGGCCTGCGTAGGAATTACAGAGGCAGGAATCCACTCGGGGAAGATCAACGCTAAACCCCCTACGAAGCGGTTGGACTGGGTGCAGACAGGATCTTGTAGCCGTCAGGGAGGAGCGTGTCAAAGCTAATGACAGAGCTGGCCGTGAACCATGTCTCAGTGAGACGGAGGACATCGAGGTCAAGTTCTTCCAGAAGGCGGCAGATGTCGGAGGAGTGTTTGACAGCTGAGTGAGAGTTAAGAGTGGCAATGTGGAGAAGGTTGACATCCTTGAAGGACTTCCGGGGAGGGGTACAGATCAGAGGTATGCCCTGCGGAGGAGTGGAAGGAGCCTGAGGGGGGCAGAGAGAGAATGAGAGAGCAAGGTAGCCGTGGGGGAGGCAGCGGGGGGAGGTGAGGATGCAATGGAGGAGGGAGAGGGGAAAGCAGGAGAAGAAAGGAAATTGATGAGGTACGGGAAGCGTCTATCAAAGAGTTGAAGGTTGGCCTGAGGGTCTTGGACAAGGACGGTCCTATTCGAATAAACATTAATGATGACCTTAGAGGAGTGGAAGGAGGCCAGGAGGGCATCCCACCGGGTGCCGCCATTAATGGGAGAGGAAGAGAAAGGAGAGAGCACAGAGACCATATGTAGGGTCCGTAGGTCTGCCGGGGGAACGACAAAGAGGATGTTTGGTGAGAGTTTCCTTGGAGGAGGCATTGGTATAGGTGTCAGTGATATGGAGGCCTGGGTTGGAGACCAGGATTTCCTTTTTAAACTTCTTCCTACCAGATTTAGTGAGAAGAGCAGGATAGTCAATAGAGAAGCAGTTAGAAAAGATAGGAGAGACAGAGAGCACCATGGAGTAGGTTCAGCAATAGGACAAGATTACAACAATCAGGATTAAGAACTATCCAAAATGCACGCTTTAGACAGGAGGAGAAAAACCACACCTAAGTTTGAGAATCCTGAGTAGAGGGAGAAAGGCCAAGGTTTCACAATGCAATTTAGATACTGATATGGTGCACATTATAACAAAGGGGGAAACCACACCTAAGTTTGAGAATCCTATATAGAGGGAGAAAGGCCGAGGTTTCACAACGCAATTTAGATACTGATACGGTGCAAATTATAACAAAGGGGGAAAGAACGACACCTAAGTTTCAGAATCCTGAATAGAGGGAGAAAGGCCTAGGTTTCGCAATGCTATTTAGATACGGATAAGGTGCAAATTATAACAAAGGGGGAAAACCACACCTAAGTTTGAGAATCCTGAAAAGAGAGAGAAAGGCCTAGGTTTCACAATGCAATTTAGATACTGATACGGTGCAAATTATAACAAAGGGGGAAAAAACCACACCAGCAGGTGTGGGGGGTAGCAGAGAAGCCTTAGGGATGGAGACTGGCAACTGGCGTCCCCTGCGGACACCTGCAGACACAACCAGGATCGCCTGGATGGGAGCCGCCCTTTGCCTCGGAGCCCTTAGCAAAGGGGGCTGCCCTGGAGGACTCCCAAATGGGCCCAACGGGCCAATGGGAAGTGCTTTCCGGGGTGGGAGGCGGGTGGAGAGGGGAGAGGTTGAACGGGATTGTAGGAAGCCTGACGGGGGGGAGAGGGCCAGGAACAACAAACAAACACACAAAGAAGGAGGAAGGAGCGAGCAGGAGTGGAGCTTACCACACGGCCACAGTGATCAGCGGGCACCCAGAAGTATGGCCTCACAGGCGGCGCTGCGGTGCTGCATGTGTCGAACACACTGTGTAAGGAGCAGCAATGGGGGACTCAGGTCCCCAGTAGGAGTAGTATCCGGCCCAAGGGCCAATAGGAAGTGCTGTGCGGGGTGGGAGGTGGGTGGAGAGGGGAGAGGGCGAACGGGATTGGAGGAAGCCTAACAGGGGGGAGGGAGGGCCACAAACAAAAAACAAACACACAAAGAAGGAGGAGGGAGCAAGCGGGAGAGGAGCTTACTGCACAGCCAAGGTGTTCAGCGGGCACCCAGAAGTATGGCCTCACAGGCGGCGCTGCAGTGCTGCGTGTAATACACACATGGTGTAAGGAGCAGCAATGGGGGACTCAGGTCCCCAGCAGGAGTAGTATCCGGACCCACGGGCCAATGGGAAGTGCTGTGCGGGGTGGGAGGTGAGTGGAGAGGGGAGAGGGAGAACGGGATTGGAGGAAGCCTAACAGGGGGGAGAGAGGTCCAGGAACAATAAACAAACACACAAAGAAGGAGGAAGGAGCAAGCGGGAGTCAAGCTTACCGCATGGCCACGGTGATCAGCGGGCACCCAGAAGTATGGCCTCACAGGTGGCGCTGCGGTGCTGTGTGTGTCGAACACACGGTTTAAGGAGCAGCAAGGGTGACATGGGTGAGTGGGATAGGGACAGGGGGAGCAGATGGGAGCAGCATGGACGAGCAGGCACCACGGTTGACTGACGACTTATGCAGCCTCAATGATGTAACTACATATGTTGATAGGCTTAGAGACCTCCCAGGCTGAAGGAAGGGGGAGACAGCTACAGTATGCTTGAGAGAGATGGCAACATGGACACATGATGACAGTGTCCAAATACCCATACCATAACCACTAGACTTATACTCGAGTATTGGAGACGCAGACAGACAGTTCAGCCTGACCACGAGCGAGCATGGGAAAGTAGGGTTCACACAGATGCCCTTACTGGAAAAGAGAGGGGGCGACCTCAGTATATACCCTGGAAACACACTGACAAGGAAAATGTGAGGTGAAGGCTATCATTGTTGAGCGTGAGTGCTGAAAAATGGATTTCAGAAATGGAAAGACAGCGGGACAGAGGTTAGCAGTGGGTGATGTAGAGGGACTGCTAGTGGCGAACCTCGGGGACGCTGCTGATGATGTATGGAAGAGGGCAGGGTTTACCCCAGAGTGACAACCCAAAACACGGCTCTCAATGGATCGCCGTTGGCAAACTGCTGAGCTTCTTTATGGTGAGCACTAAGGACACAATACCCAGACTCATCAGACATTGGGGCCATTTTGTACCGGAAAAGGTGGAGGACGAAGAACCCTTACAGTATATTTAGCAGATCAAAGAGCTTTGGCACCTTAAAACTCGAGAGCCGTGAGATAAAATGGTAGCAGTATTTTACCACATATTAGTAAAGGGATTGCCAGAACCAGTACAGAATCAGCTAAGAAAGTTAATAGGAATGGATGCAAAAGCATGGCTAGAAATACAGCTCATGATCATTCAGCATTGCAGGCTATGGAAAGAGAAGCTTAATATGAAGCGAAACTGGTAAGGAAAAAACTATCAACGTACGCAATGGAAGGGTCGGTACTAACAAGGGTGAACATTTAGGGGACACAGTAGCAACAGCCGTTCACACCACCACCCATGGCGGGAGGGTTAATGGGGCTGGGGAACACACAACATGGATTTCAAGGAAGAGGGGGGCCATCCGGAGGGTGCAAGTTCGGCTACAGATACACCACAACCAAGGGGGTTTTCCAAAAGGGTTTTGGGGATATAGGCAGCAGGTGCAGCAGGCCCAGGGGATTTCCAAGGACAAGGGAGAGAGCCACCACAGTGGTGGATGTGACTGGCAGGTAGGACACATCTCAAGTGTTCAGAAGCGGAGGGATGCAACAGAATTGGGGAACACAATTTCAGCAGACATATCAGGGTGACCAGGTTGACTGTTGTACACAGGACCAACTACAGCTACAGCAAGGACAGATACAGGGTGCTCACCAGCAGGCACCTCAGCCCATGTCAGAGACACCACAGATGCAAGCACCGATGCCACAGTATTTACAAGCACAACATATTCAAGGGAACACACAGCAATTGCCACAGATACAGGATAACACACAGCAGAATGACAGCACAGTGTCACAGAAGGATTCCCTGGGAACGGTCCCCATTAGAAAACTGAGAGGAGTCACCATAGTGGGGAACAACCCCTTTTCAGGGAATGGGATGTCCTTATACCCTCAATAGGACAGCCCACAGACAGACTTGATGTGTTCCATCCTGCCGGTTACAACCAACCCTGCGGAGGAACCTTGCATAGGGGTGGCGATAGGTGACAAGCAGTGTTCCCTCTAAGCTGTGCGCATGTGCTCTTGCCCAGCTTCCATCTGGGTGCCGCTCAGAGATTTTTAGCAGCGCACACAGACAATTCTCATCTATTCAAAAATATTTAATAAGGCACAAGCCACAGCAATTAATTGAAATTTGTTTTCTCTTAAAATAAGCAACTTGTCTTGATATTCGGCTAATTTGCATTAAACTATTATGCAAGGGTGACATAATCACCTAAACTTCCTAACAGCAAAATACACACATAAGAGGTTAAAAACAAATATGAAAAACTGGCTCTATGAACAGAAGAATCTAACCAAGATATGCCTGCACATATTAACCAAATAATATTCCCTCCCCACCCATGACTCCTAAGCTTGATTCTACCACACTTTTAATTTATGACTCTAATTCTGCACCAAAACACATTAAGATAGTACCAGACACCCTTGACTCTTTCTCTCTTGGCTCTGCGAAAGGTTAGCAGACGTGTACCTGCACCCACTTGTTTTAAGTTTGTTGTAACATGAATAACGTTCACGTACCAGAATTTCTGTTACTTATTGTGCCTTACCAAAAGTGTCACCCACATGATACAATGGAACTACCAGCAAAAATATCGGATACTGACTGTAAGTAAGCAGGCTACCTGGATGTGTAAACTTATCCCATACTTCCTCTTCTTTGTACAAGTGTCATGCAAGTGCTTTGAAGCGACCCCCTTGCAAGTTAATGCATTATAAAACTCAAATATTAGTTTGCCCTGTAAGGATTTTGAGAAGACAAATGTGATGCTCAGTATCTCCTACTTTAGAAATATTAACATTACCCTATAAGAGAGCAACATTGTAATATCATTCACTTTGACTACAAGGTATAATGGGTATGGACTATGCTAGGATTACTCGTCCATAGTATCAGGGCACCGGATATTCAGACAGGAGAATGCTTTTCACATAATCTGACTTGTTTCCAAGTGTTCAGAGTTCCTTAAGGCATAGACCTTGACTCATTATATGGTAACTTGCTGCTATGCAAAAATTGTTTCACTGAGCTCTGTGAAATCCTACACAATAATATAAGGGTGGGGTATGTTGCAAACAATCTTGTATGCACTGCAAAAGAATTGCGGACATGTCGAGTCATGACATTCTTAAAATGCACATAATATGTTGAGGCATTAAATATGCCTTTCTTGCAAAGTATTGTGGGTCTGTAAATATCCCAGTGAGTGTTTACTGCTACAATCCCTCCGGAAGGGTATGGGTGAAAGAGCACAGGTCATCACTCCTTGGGGGCGATGAACAAAGCAGCACATTTCAAAAACCAAGTTGGACGTTTCGGCAGTACACTGAAGGAAATGTGTTGCTTGTTTGCTAAAGGATAGGAAATTCTAGTACCCGTTTAGCCAACAGCACCTTCTTTTGCTTTCTATACTCAGCTGCTGAGGGCTTTTCAATATAACAATGTGTTCTGTGTGTATCGTGTTTAGCATCCCCATACATCTTATTTAACTGGTAACAAAGAATTACAGAAGAGGGATTCATAGTTAGAGAGGAAGGCACTCAATCAGTTGTATCTCTGATGAATTGATGATATTAACTTAAAAGGCATATATATGTGGATTTTCTTCAGCAGGGTTCCATAATAAACCTCAGTAAAGCTCGTATTTAATTTTATCTAGGCTGTGGTGCGGAAGGGTGGACAAACCTATAGACTTTATTATGTGCCTTGTCATTTAACGTCCTATGTCAGGGGTATAAGCTCTAATCATATTGTGTTCCCTACTTGGAGTCAAATATGTTTTCAGGGAGTAAAAAAGTAGTTAGCTTTGCCAATAGGGATACCTTCTGCTTATTAAAATATGTTCTTCCCCTTAAAATTCCTGTTAAGATCAGGCATTAATATTCAAGTTCCTTCTTATGCCATTGCTCACTGGTCACTAATTTGAAAAAAAAATATCAGTGGAGCTTTGTGGGTTGAAGCAACAACATGCTCATTGTTTTTCGGTTTTGTTGGGCACATTTTCAATTTTAAGGGAGTGAAAAAGGATGGTGTATATTTCTCTTAGCTGTAAGGCTGCTGTTATCACTACCCAAAGGCCAACATAATGTGGATAGTAAGCAGATGCACAGGAATATTTGATAATCATATTCTGAGGTGCAGTTATTCCGATATAATTATCCTTACACACATTATTAGAAGCATGTTCTCCTGGCCCTTGAATTACTTAATCAAAGTGGCACTTGAACTCCTATCTGCATATTTTTTGATACATTGCTTTTAATTGCCATGAATCCATCGGCAAATGTTGTACTCTGTCTGAATTTCTTGACAGCCACATCAGTTTATGACAAGAGATATTTGTGTTTTTTAGTACACATAAGTGATTTTCCAGTGACATAAAACATTTACAAGGTACTGTGGCAATAGTGATCATTCAGCCTTATTGTGGACGGAAGGTGTAGAGGGGGTGCCAGTAGACAAGGAACTGTTCCAGTACGGGACTGACATTGCTATTGCATGGCTCCCAAGGATTGCCGGGAAAATGTGGCATGTTCCAAACGAGAATCTATTCAAACCTGAGATACCATTGGACAAGGCAGAGGGGACAATAGCGCCAAAAGAAATTGAGGCAGTGGTTGTAAGAGACGATTGGATAGCAGTACATGGGATGGACGACACAGGACAACCATGGTGAGCAGTGATTGTAATGGCAGCAGGGTGCAGGCTGACCAACGTGACAGACGAAGAGCTATTCAGGGACAAAAGTTAAGAGGCATTTTGGGCTCCGTGTTGTTCTGTTTTGGCTTCTTAGACCTTGGATCTCGCTCTTTGGACTTTTGGACTGCTTCTGGTTTGTTCCTTGGATTTGGCGCCTGATTTTCGGACTGATTACCTGAACTGCTGTTACCTGGGATTTGCTTACTCAGATTGCTTCTGCTGCTACCTCTGGCCTTGGTATTACGCACACTTTAACCTCTGCAAACTTTTCCTGGATCACTGTCTTCAGCATCACGTTGTTTCGTTTGGCCTTTAAACACCTGGACCACGGTGGACCTTGCAAGTGTCACTCATATACAGGGGGTGCTTGCCTTCTTCCTGCTCTGCACTCTACAACACCGTTCAGGGGGAACCGTTAGGGAAACCAGCTTACACCGATCTTCCCAACGGGTAGGTGCCCTTGTATGTGTATTGTTGGGTGCATCCTTAAGTTCATATTCCTTTGCATACCTACCATACTGCTTTCCATTGCAGCCATCCGGGATCCGGTGTTGTCTCTGTTCCTGCCACCTGTTGCCCCAATAACCGGTCAGCAAGTTATATCAATATCTCTGACTAGTACTTGGGGATAGAGGGATAATAATCCACAGGGACCTCGGTTCCTGACAGACTGAGAAGCCACATTTCCACTGAGTTATGGATACCTCCGCAGGAGAACCGGTAGTTGCACTAGTCCAAGCTATCACGGTATTGAGAGCAGACATGACGGCCGCCACAGCGGCCATACATCAGCATCTTGATGCCATACAGAGCGAAAGACATGCTTTGCCCACAGATGCTGAATTTGGGGATACACCTGCCCAACCTGACCCCTCTGCTGGGGCGGTATCCCCAGCCCCTGTTTACGTGCCCACCCCGTTTCCGTTGGCGGCACCCGAAAGTTTCAGGGAGATCCTCAGAAGTTTTGCACTTTTCTAAACCAGTGCAAATTGCACTTTCTATGTCGCCCACAGGCTTTTCCTGATTCCACTATGAAGGCGGCCTTTACCTTGTCCCATTTCAGTGGTATAGCAGCTACCTCGGCCAATCCATTATTAGAGGGTGATTGTCCCGTTCTGTATGATTTTGATCAGTTGGTGGCTGAAATGACAATGGTATTTGATACGCACCACAAAGCACAAACCCGTGACCTGGAACTGCTCGAAGACCACGTTAATTGAGTATATCACACGGTTTAATCAATTGTCAGTAGAAACGACCTGGCCTGAAAATAAGAAGGTGGTTGTTTTCTACAGAGGCCTTAGCAATCATACGAAAGATGCTCTGGCCGTGGTGCCCGCATTGCTTACTCAATACACAGACTTGTTAGACCTCTCCCTGCAAGTAGACGCCCGGCATGAAGAACGAAAGACAGAAACCAGAAAAGGGTCCCCTTTGTTTCCTTTCGGCCTCTTCTACCATTGACCCTCCCAGTGAACCTATGCAGATTGGGGGCATTTGCAGTCCTATAACACCCATAGAAAGAGAATGCCGAAGACAGGCTAATGTCTGTTTCTACTGTGGGGTCAACGGTCACTTCGTAAAAGAATGTCCCAGATGACCCAAGTCCAGGCCATCTGGTTTTCAGAAGGCTCGTCCCTAGGAAAGGGGGCACGGTCTGCAGTCCCAATGTGCCTCCTCCCTTACCTGATTCTACTAGGCCCATGTTGCTCCATGCCTTCCTATATTCAACAGACAATGTTAGACATCATGTACAGTTGGTTATTGATTCTGGGTCACGTGGGATTATGTCAATATCTCCCTGGCTGCCTTCCTTAACCTACCATTACAAAACAAGAAGCACCCCAATCCGGTACAAGCTGTGGACGGATTGTCTCTGGTCTCTGGTCCCATTAAACAAGAAACCACCCCCTTTACCTTGCTCTTGCAGGACACCCACAAAGAGACTATCTCCTTCGACCTGATTACTACCCCACAATTTGGTCTTATCCTGGGCATTCCCTGGTTACGAATACACAATCTCGCTATTGATTGGTCCCAGGGTGTTGTCTTCTTTGAATCTGTATTTTGTCAAGAGAACTGTCTCATAGCCACTGAGAGTGAGACCACACCCTCTCAAGCCCTGGGTGTGCTAGCTCGTTTATCCATACAAGAACCACAAACCATGGATCTTGATATCCCAGGGCACATAGTGGGTCTCATTGCAGCAAATATACCATTCTAGTATCATGATTTTGTGGAGGTCTTTGATAAGGGTTGTGCAGAACACCTCCCTCGGCATCGCCCTTACGATTGCCCCATTGATCTAGTCCTGGGGACAGTTGTACCTTGTGGGCGTATCTACTCATTGTTCTCATCTGATGATCAAATCTTGAAGGAGTACCTGCAAAATTCCTTTGGGACATATAAGACCATCACAATCTCCTGCTGCCAGCCCCATCATTTTTGTACCCAAGAAGGAGGGTGATCTCCGCTCTTGTATAGACTACTGATGACTCAATCACATAACCATCAATAACTGCTATCCCATTCCCCTCATCACCCCTTTACTTGACCGATTAACTCATGCCACAATCTTTACCAATCTAGATCTAAGAGGTGCTTACAACCTTATTCCCGTCAGAAAGGGCGATGAGTGGAAAACGGCTTTTTGAACCCGGTACAGTCTCTATGAATACACAGTCATGCCTTTTGGGCTCTGTAATGCGCCTGCAACCTTTCCGAGGTTCATGAATGAGATATTTCATGACATCAATGACACCTTTGTCATCGTATACTTGGATGATATCTTGATATTTTCCCACCGCTTACAAGAACATGTCACACACGTCCAGGAAGTACTGGCTCGGCCCCGGTCTCACGCTCTTTATGCTAATCCTGAGAAATGCTTGTTCCACGCACAGGAAGTGAACATCTTGGGGTTCCACATCACTCCCGGGGGTTTGGCCATGAATACCATCAAAATCCGAGACGTCCTCGATTGGCCCGTCCTAAAAACCATCAAGGAGAGCCAGTCTTTTTGGGATTCGCCATTTTATACAAGCGGTTAATTGCGGGGTTCTCTGCTATTGTGGCACCTCTGACCACGCTCACTAGTCCACACGTCCCCCTCGTTTGGACACCCTTGCAACAAGAAGCATTTTTGGCCCTGAAAACAGCCTTCACCTCTGAACCCATATTACATCATCCCAATCCTGAGCTTCCCTATGTTGTCGATGCAGATGCTTCATCCTATGCCCTGGGAGCATTTTATTCACAAAACTGTCCCTCCACTGGACTATTACACCCAGTCGCCTATCATTCACGTAAGTTCACCCCTGCAGAAAACCACTACATTGTCACAGTGAAGGAACTCCTAGAGGTGAGAGATGATTTTCAAGTGTAGAGACATCACCTGCTAAGGGCTAAACACCATGTTACCACCTATACCGATCATCGCAACCTTCAGGATCTAGCCACATTTAAATGTACCAACAGTCGTCAAGTACGTTGGCACTTATTTTTTTTGGCTTGTGATTTCATTATACAGCATCGACCAGGCACTGCTCATGGCAAGGCAGACGCTCTCTCCCATATACCAGGAGGTGTTTCTCTCCCCGTATTTCCTGAAACCCTGTTAGAAGCCAAACACATGATTTTCCTTTGTACCCCTCCTACAGACATGTTGTCCTCGATTCGCCAGTGGATTTATCCGCATTCTGAACAAGTACGGGATTGGAAAGTAACATTACATGAGGGGTTTCCATTCATACAGGACAGGCTATACCTACCAACACCAGACACACACACACTAGCCCTAGAATGGTCCCACGACACAATCACCAATGGGCACCCTGGTCAAAAATGCACCCTGGACTTACTGCAACGCTGGTGTTGGTGGCCGTCCATGCGCAAGGATACCAATTCCTAAGTAGCTTCCTGTATAGTATGGGCTCAGTTTAAAAATTGAAAGGGACGTCCTTTGGGCTTACTACCGTCTTTGCCACTCCCACTCAGACCTTGGCACACTATCACCATGGATTTCATCACGAACATGCCCTGGGTGAAGGGTTTTGATACTATATGGGTGGTAATGAATTCCTTCACTAAAATGGCACGATTCATACCTTGCACTGGCATTCCCACAGCCCCTGTCTTAGCTAGCCTCTTTTTCCGTCACGTTTTTTGTCTTTTCGGTCTACCATCGTATCGGACCGGGGTTCCCAGTTCACCCCATGTTTTTGGCGTTTTTTTACCAGACTTTTGGGCATAGACACTCGGTTTTCATCCTCCTATAACCCTGAGACAGACGGGCAGACCAAACGGGTTAACCAAACAATGGAACAATATTTACGCTGTCTCTCTTTACAACATCAACACACCTGGTATCAAGTCTTGCATATAGCCGAATTTGCATATAACAACGCTCCTCACTCCTCCACTGGTTTTTCCCCTTTTTACTCTTTGTAGGGTCAGCATCCCTGTGTCCTACCCTTCCCTGATCTGTCCTCCACTTCAACTCCCGCTGCCTCATCCTGCCTCAGGGACATAAGAAGCATCCATAACCAGACCCTAATCCATCTCAGGGAATCGCAGGAAACCATGGCAGCCGATAGAAAACGTATGAATACCCCCATCCATGGCATTGGGGATAGAGTTTGGCTTTCTACCAGACATCTCCCTATTCTCGACTGCCGGAAGTTGCTACCCCATTTTGTTGGTCCTTATAGGATCACTAAGGTTATCAACCCTGTAACATATCATGTTTCCCTGCCAGTCTCTTGGCATATGCATCCGGTATTCCACACCTCCCTCCCTACCCACAACCCTGGCGAACAACTATGCTGATTGTACTGCCCCATACACCTGTCATGCGGGGCTCCTCTACCGAGTATGAGCTTAGTGGCATCCTTGGGTCTCGGGTGTGCAGGGGGCGCCTCTATTACCTGGTTGATTGGTTGGGGTATGGCCCTGAAGAAAGATCTTGGGAACCCTCTTGTGAGGTCCACACCCTGCTCCTAGTGTCTTGTTTCCACAGACATAATCCTCCCACCCCACGAGGACGTGGGTCTTTGGGGAGGGGTTCTGTCACGCTTCCACGACTACACTCACCAGAGCGGGTTGCAGATGAGCTGACTGTTAACAGAGGGTCTTCACGGCGCTACAAGCCGTGATTACATTCCGGCTCCTCTTCCGCCCAGCTGTCTGGAAGACCTTGCGCACCGTGGCAATGCTGGCGCGAATGGCCACAATCCCATTGGAGGTTGCCATGGTGATTACAGGCACGCCGGAATACCTCATTATCAGCCCACCTCTCACATGACACGCATCTCCGGGCTACACTGCAACGCTCCGCTCATGTGACACCTGCACAACATGGAGGGCTGCCAAGTGTTTGGTAATCGGCAAAATTAAAGACTGCCACTTACTTTGCTCGGATCTTCTCCGCTGTTTTCTACGGCTTTTGGCATTTTTTGCTCCATGTTGTTCTGTTTTGGCTTCTTAGACCTTGGATCTCGCTCTTTGGACTTTTGGACTGCTTCTGGTTTGTTCCTTGGATTTGGCACCTGATTTTCAAACTGATTACCTGAACTGCTGTTACCTGGGATTTGCTTACTCGGATTGCTTCTGCTGCTACCTCTGGCCTTGGTATTACGGACACTTTAACCTCTACAAACCTTTCCTGGATCACTATCTTCAGCATCACGTTGTTTTGTTTGGCCTTTAAACACCTTGACCACGGTGGACCCTGCAAGGGTCACACATATAAAGGGGGTGCTTGCCTTCTTCCTGCTCTGCACTCCACAACACCATTCACGGGGAACAGTTAGGGAACCCAGCTTTCACCGATCTTCCCAACGGGTAGGTGCCCTTGTATGTGTATTGTTGGGTGCATCCTTAACTTCATATTCCTTTGCATACCTAACATACTACTTTCCCTTGCAGCCATCCGGGATCCGGTGTTTCTCTGTTCCTGCCACCTGGGCCCCAATAACCGGTCAGAGAGTTATATCAATATCTCTGACTGGTACTTGGGGACAGAGGTATAATAATCCACGTGGACCTCCGTTCCTGACAATTCAGCACAAGCAGCGGAGTTAATGGCCATAATACTAGCACTGGAGCACAGCAAGGGAAAGGGGGTGACAGTGTACTCTGACTCCACACACGGGACGTCAACAGTACATTTAGGATTGTCACGATGGATGAGGAGAGGCTTCAGGAGGGCAGATGGAACACCAGTACAGTACGCACTTCTATTGGAAAAATTGATTGAAGTTATTCAGTACCCTACACAGATAGCAATCGTGAAGTGCCAAGCACACACGCAAGGGGAAGATGCTGTCTCAAAGGCAAATGAAGCAGCAGACTAAGAAACAAAATGCGTATTATATTTTGGGGAGCTACTAGAAATGGAGACTGCATTGAATGCTTGAGATTGCGCAAGGTACATGGTACTGAAGGAAGGATACAATGCATTGCCAGCAACACAGATTATGGAGTTGCAGGGAGCTGCACTCAGGGAGGAGAAAGAGGTGTGGACTAGGAGGGGATGTGCAGTATTCCACAACAGATGCCCTGTGGTGACAAAATAACACAGGGAAAGTGGTGACACCCCTCGCATTATTGAACACTGCACTGACACAGTGGGCCTCATTACGAGTCCGGCGGTAACCGAGGCGGTAAAACTGCCTGTTTACCGCCGGACTCATATTACCATTCCGCCTCTATGATTCCCGGAATTACCGGGGCATTACAACCCCGGTGACCCGGGAATTCCGGAGGCGGAATGGTGTAAATCCCCATTCCCATTGAGTCCCATAGGACTCAATGCTAATGGGGATCATGGAAACACCGGCACCATCTTGTGATGGTGCCGGTGTTTCCTCGTCTGCCTACAGGCGGGCTGTGTTAAACCCGCCAGGTCAGACCTGGCGGGATTGACGCCTCCGCCTGCAGGAGTCGTGATCACCTGGTATGGAAACAACGGTGGTGGCGGGTTTACTGCCACCGTTGTTTCCATACCGGGTGAGTTGTAATGAGGCCCAGTGACTCTATCCAACACACACGGGGAAAGAGGTCATAGCTTTCCATATTGGATAAACATGCTTCTGTCCTAATTTGGCGAAACACGTGGCCGAATTTGTAAGCAAATGTTTGACATGAAAACAATATACAGCAGGGCATACATTGAGACTTGTGAGAAGAGCCATATCTCGGCCAGTAGGCCCATTCTAGCATTTCCATGTCGACTATGTTGACACGATCCAAGTCTGTCAAGGATACTGCTATATGACAGTGGTTGTGTGCCCATTCTCGAGGTGGATTGAGGCAGGCCCCTGTTCGCATCCTGGTGCTCTCAGAGCGGTGATGTGTATGGTCCCGGAACTATTACCAAGATGGGGCATGTGTGAGGTCCTGCGGACTGACAATGGTCCTCGCTTCTCCAATGAGATGTTCAAGCACACCACCACGTTGCTGGGCATCCAACATAAGCTCTCATGTGCATACCACCCGCAAGCAAATGGGAGATGTGAATGCCTGAATGGCCGCCTGAAGGAGGCAATAGCTAAAACAAAGCAGAGCACAAAGAACAATTGGTTATACTGCTTGCCCCTCGCATTGTTCGCATTGCGCAATAAGCCTGTGTTCGACCACCATTTAACGCCCCACGAGGTGGTGACTGGACGACACATGCAACTCCTGCTGGCTC
The DNA here is from genome assembly GCF_040938575.1 of Ambystoma mexicanum. Taxonomy (NCBI): domain Eukaryota; kingdom Metazoa; phylum Chordata; class Amphibia; order Caudata; family Ambystomatidae; genus Ambystoma; species Ambystoma mexicanum. The sequence goes on from NC_090937.1 coordinate 1,299,089,074, forward strand.
CTCCCACTAGAGCACTGAAGGTCTGTGAGAGTAGTGCAGATGTATTAGGTCAGGAAATGTATGATTACATTACTTCCTTGATTGTTAGTGCCTCTTTTATCTCTCGCCAGATACAATTGTTATGGACAGGCACAGAAGACAGCGGATAAAGCAACTGTGACAATGGCCCAAAGGACTCTGAGATTAAGAGACAGGTTAACATTGGGGACTTGGTCTTACTACGTAATTTTGTCCAAAGGTGGGACGCACCAAGGTTCACTGGTCCCCACACCGTGGAGAAGGTGGCAGACCGAGCTGTCAAACTCGAAGGGGAAATGGTCTGGAACCACCTCTCCAACATCAAGCCCTACCAAGGTGCGGCCTCGCTTGGCAACAAGTTCCACAGGTCCAATAAATATCAGCAAGAAGTGGAAACAAACAATTCTGAACGTACACTACCAAGTGGAGGACACCCAAGGGTTACTCATTTTAGGGCAACCAAGTTAGGGACCAGACTATCGATAGATTTAGAGTGAGGGTACACTGTTTGTTATTTTATTCTCTATATACATTCGTTGAGAAAGCCGACTGTAATTGATGATTGTTCATGTTGCCCGCTGAATAGCACCGTGATACCTTCTCGAACCAATTTGTCCACAATGTGAGAAGACCCAGTAGTTTCCGGGCACGATCAACCAGAGTGTATTATCTTGTCTTTGTGGAATATTTGGCCCAAGCTTACCCACAACTCAAACAAGGAGACCCTCCTGTCCTCACCACATTGAGAGACCCAGCAGTAAGGGCAGTGTGGGAGCAGGTTTTTATTTTTGCAGTAAATGCTTATTGGGTCCACGGAGCTTAACAAATTAACTGAATACTAACAAAATAACACACCCTTTTGCTCATTTCAGGTGAGCAACTATATCTTCAGGCTGCACAAGGATCAGCAGTGCTGGTAAAGATGAATAAAAAAATAAAGAATGTGATCATATAGTGGTGTCTGATTATTCCAAGTGGGGTATTTGCATTTATATTTTGGAGAATTTTCCTGGTTGCTACTGCTACCGCTGTATCCTCTACTAACATTAACCTGACCCCAGCAGGTGGAACGACCATGATATGATATGATATGATATGATATGGCATTTGTAACGCGCCTATACACAAGTGTTTCAAGACTATGTGAGGTAGACAGGAGAGCACTGCAAGCATGATAAGGAGAGGTAAACACAGTGTTGGCACAGTGTGTGCCAACACTGCGATGTGAACATGCTCGAGTACCTAACAACATGTGGTACAAGCACATGACAAAAGTGGGTAAGGAAACCACCGGGGAGAGCTGCTATTTCTGCTCATTAATCCCCTCTACCATGCGTGCTTACAGAACGTTCATAGCAACTAAAATACTGGCAGCAAGAGCTCAATGTCTGATGTACCTGTCGATGGTAACAACTCGGGGGAGATTTCAAGGGAAGAGAGCAACATTAAGATGGATGTCTCAAGCAACGTTCCCATACAAAAACAATTACATAAAGACATTAGACATTGTGAACAATTGTGGGCAGTTAAACAAAGCAATACACAATATCACTGATGGGCCCAAGAAGGGAGAGACCAAGACTATAACACTGAAAGAATTGACATGTCCATGGACAAGAGTGAAAGAAACAGGCCAACGGCCACCGCCTTGTCCCAGATTTCTGCCCATATGCTGTTCTTGCGCTGTTGGCTTGTCTTCCTATTTTGTGACCCATACAGTTTCTCAGAGTCAGCAACAACTTGCTCTGCCAAAACTGGCAGAGCTCCTGCTCCATGAATTTCGGCTTGCACAGCCTCACATCAGACACCGTGCATTTGCCTTTCCATACTAACATGTTTGGCCTTTCCTGGGTGCTTGGATAGCATTCCTATCTCGAGATATTCAATGAATCTTGATTTTCAAAATGGATGCCTCTGTGCTTCCTTATATAGCGATGACGGATTTCAACCGGAAAAATTTCCGCCAGTGTAAATTCCGCTGACCGACATGGCGGTAATGGCAATTCCGCCAATTTTTGATGAATTTCATTGTTACACAGTTTGATCAGTGGAAATTCCACTGGGCGGAATTTCTGTTACCACTAATGGTGTGTGCGAGCGGCCGCTAGGTTATAATCTGGTGGAAATTCTGCTATTGCACACCGCTGTAATGTTAATTCTGCTACAGCAGAATTACTGCTGATTTTGGGGCTAACTCGTAATGAGGCTTCTTGACTTAAAACCTCAGGAAGGGGAATTCGCTCAGGTTACAAATGGATCTACGTTAAAATAATGAATTCCCGAAAAGCTTGAGATGTAGATTGCAAAGCCAATTTGCACCTCAAGCTTTTACAATTCTGTGGTTTTGTCACCCGCTTCACATTTAAAGGGGTATTTCAGTCAGAAATGTTATTGGCGCAGTCAAGAGGGCATGCATTTCCGAGCATACATCGATCGTTCTTAAAAACAATTCCAATGAAAATTAGGCGTGTTTTTTGCACACATGCGAAAACGATGGATCGGGTACTGCCATCTTGTGCTAAGTTCAAGTGCCCTCGCGGCACTAATTCAAATCACCCGGCCCTAGCGCTGACATCACTAGACGCGCATGATGAGCTCCACATATTTTTATGACGTTAGTGGGCAGCGTAGCCAAATGTACCCTGTCATCAGCAACATCATAATGTTATCTAATGCAGAACCAGGAGCATAAACACACACATCCACAACAGACGGTGAACAAACATGGGTAACATTTTCCAGTAGTTACCCATATTTCGCATGTCGCATGTTTCGCAATCTTATAATGCCGATTCCGTTCATCAATCGATTAATCCCGATCTTTCCATTCTTCACAGAAAGTTATTATGTTCCATCAGCAACATTACAGAGAACAAAAGAGTGGTTTTAATTACGAATGCAACACTTTAACATCAGCACGTTTTCAGAACCAATAGGCTGCCATGTTGCTCCTTGTCGCTGGACATATTGGTGCCTGGTGATCATCCCAGATAATGGCTATAACTGATAAGTTGTTGATGATTATTGTCAAAGTACTGTTGAAGAACCCGTTGATCGGTAGACTATACCCATGTCAGGCAAAGGCCGGTACAAAATAGCTGTGTAAAAACAAGAATGGAAAAATATATTTCAGTACCCAGTTCATAATTGAATAAACACAGTACATATTTATGTGAACTATCAAATTAAGTTACAATTAACATGTATGATGGCTATTCTTTGCGTCAAATTGAACATTCATCCGTTACAATATTAATCATGCAGCATACAGCACACTTGCCATTCTCACTTGCATAAATATTATTTAAATCTTTCCTTACATGGTTTGTTGTATTTCCATTCTCCATATGTGACGGACAACCAACCGCTTCTAAAGACAGATGTAATTTAAACTTAAAATTCCTATGTTAGCTTTCAATATAGTGAATCTTATCAATTCTTTGTGTATATTCGACATATTTTGTCCTTCCAAATGTCAGTGGGGTCAAGGACAAGTTATTCACAGTAACAATGGGACCCTACATCCAGCGTTCACTGCCTGCCAGAGTGTGTTTCATTTTTGGGAACACATGCCACAAAAATGCAAAATAATCGGTGTAGTGAAAAACAAAAAAATATTTCAGATATCACACGTGAGGAAATATTTACTTCCATTTTAACAGTATGAACCCCGCCTGATCCTACAAGGGGTGATTTCGTACCAGGATGGATGGACTCTTGAACCTAGGGCAACACGTGCAATGAGCAACAATAAAAAGAAAATAACATCACTAAATGTCCAGCATGCCTCGAATGAGTGCAGTTTTTAAAGGCTTACCAGCTTCTGTGTACATCTATTACAGCAGACACATTGATGTCTGCATTGATGCAGGCGAGCCGGGTTGTCCTCCACATGTGGGCCTCCACAGTAATATGTAAATGTGCAAAGGCCACAGGCGCATGTTGATAGTGCACGTTGGAAAGACATATTCCTTCGCCCATAATTTAAATGTTGGATTGCACTGTGGCACATAAACCTTTGCTCTATTGCAATCTGCAGCCACTTATCATGATTCCAACTTTTCAGCGAGGTTAGACTTAATTTATTTGAATTATTTATTGATCTTTTCGAAAGCGCCTATACAACAAATGGTGTTTCAAGGTGCTGCATGACATAAAGGGGGGGGGCAGGGAAGAAAACAGCAATAACGGATCTACTAGGCCTGGTGTCATTCGGAACGTGCGAGTTCAGTAACAAAAAGTGGAGGGTGAAGGGAGTTGGGAGGGGGGTAGGTCAGGGTAGAAGGGAAAATGCTTAGGTGGAAGTGAGGTGCAGGGCAAGAGGATGTATACTAATGTAGGGGTGGGGAGGAGGGGAAGATGAGGCCAATGGGGCTAGGCAAGTGCTAAGGGGAGGCCAGGTAGGCAAGTGCCAGGGGAAGCAGGTAGTGAGGACAACATGCTAAGCAGCGTGAGGACGGGGTGCACCAGGGTCAGTAGGTATTCACACCCCACCATGCTTGTCAGGGTTAAGGGCACGGAAAGGGCAAGTGCAGGTTTTGGGGGGTGGGAACAGGAAGACAGTGTGCAGGTGTATACTGGGCGATGAGGACATGGTGCCCTGTGGCGAGCAGAAGGGACCAGGCAACCAGTCAAAGTGTGTCTTTAGGTGTTGCCTTTTATTCATGTGAGGAAAGCTAACTGGTATCAGATGTGTACAGGAGCTAGTTAGACCCCCCTCAAACTGAATGTCGTGGAGATAGACCCCCTCCACCTCAAACCGAATGTTGGTAACTTGTCGGGTTGACCAATGACTTTAAATGTTATAAAAATAAGAAATGTAGTGCTTTTCAGGAAAGCACTTTGAAAAATGATCTGTTTTATAGGGTTAGAATGTCTTGTGTGATAGAAGGCTTGTTAAGTAGTATATGCTAGTATAAAATACTGAATCAGAGCATGTATCAAATTATGACCAGGAATAGGACAATCCACCATTTTGTGATGAGCCGGCATGGTTAGGCAATTTCTAATATGGTGGCTTTTCTGCTAAGTCATTATGACATCAATGGAGAACCTTTTTGTAAAAGTTAATCTAGAAGACACTGAGGGAGGATGAGCTGAGCAAAACCTGTTTAGGCTGGGTCTGAGTGGCATATAGGCCAACCAATCACAAGCAGGAAGAGAAGTTGTGCATTGATCATGCCATTAGAGGCCAACAAATCACAGGCAGGAGGGGGGTTGTACTTTTGATCAGGCCATCACCTCACCTTCCTAGAGTGTATATAAGACAAAGAGAGCCTAGAGGTTTTAAGAGAGTTTCAGAGATACATTTGCTCTACGATGTGTCCTACCCTCTGGAAGAAAATTAAAACTTGATGTCTTTGAAAATCCTGATTCAGTTACCTGATGTGGTTCAGAGTCCCTTTCCTCATCCAGGAGTGCCAGGGTCCAGAGAGATGATGTTGGGGCAATCTATACATTTGGCGAGCCACGAGCCAGGAGGCTTAAGATGATATCTCTTCAAGCCCAAAGAATCTGAACATACAGCATGTACATACATGCTATGGGGCCTGGAAGAGGGGGATTTTGGATGAAAACTGCAGATGCTCACACATCATTAAGGGAAGGCATCTCCCAGACCTAATAGCATGGATAGGCCTTGTCACCTATGGATTGGGTGGGCTTCCCAAAAAATTATTTCGGGGACATTTTTAGAAAAAAATTATTAATTAATTAGGTGATTATTTTTTAATGATCTTTTTAGAAAAAAAATTGTTGATTAATTAGGTGATTATTTTTGGATGATTTTTTAAGGAAAAACCTTTAACTATTTTTCAAACATCTTTTTAGAAAAGCTTTAACTATTTCTGAGGGAGGCATTTTTAGAAGAATATTTTTCTTTGAAATAACCAATGGTTTATAGTGTAAATATAGTAGGGGTAGAAGAAGTAATGAGAAGTGGGATGGTCAACTCGAGACAATAACCATCGAGTTTAAGTGGGAAAATAACTTGAGATGAGGAGTGTAGAGTTATTAAAAAATGTACTTCAGGCTAGGAGCATCAAGCAATTAAGGGCTGTCAGACGAGGAGCGTCACAGTAGAGTGAGCCCAGTTTCCTGCATTTTAAAGAACGGTCAGAGGGAATCGCACCTAAAGCCCTATGTATGGGTGACGTAGGCGACAAACTCTGTTTAAAGACAGGTTTAAAGTGGCTGGTTCATATCCCAATCGGGATATTTATTAGGGGTAGAAGAGTCTCGACGAGCGTAGGCGATGGATGATTTATGTGGCCGGCCAGTATTGTTATGGTTGGCGAAAAATTGTATTTACATGTTGTATTTTGTGTTCTTTGTGTGCACTGTACATTTGTTTATCATTTGGGATTGACAAAAAAGCATTTTTATTGAATTTGAAAAATGTACATTAAGCCAGAAATGAATGTAATCAATAATGGAGAAAAAAGATATACATATGTGCTATGGATAAAAGTACACAAGGGTGCATTGTTTAAAAATATGGCAAATGCAATGTTTAGTGAGAGAAAGCAGAGATTTGAAAAAGTGTCCATCTTGTGTAAAATCTAAAAACCAGTAAATACGAGGTTAATTCTTGTATTTGCCAAAAGTAGACCAGTAAAGCTGCTTAATTAACCCCATACGACAGAAAACCGCACTGATTTTGTTAGAAATGAAGGAAAGATAAAAACTGACAAAATGTGAGAAATGTGAGAAATTGTGCTTTAATTTAGTCTCTAACTCACAGAAGAGAGAGCTGTAATTGTGCTAGTGCATTTCTTTTTTGCGTAATGATTAGGAGTTGAGATACGCACAGGGCTTAAGAAGTAGCTCTTGTGCAGGAAATGAGATTTATCTTTGGAAGTACATAGCATGAAAGTTTGCCAAGATAAGACCGCACACACTGCTGAAGGACAGTGTTTGGTTACACCTGACACAGATAATTTATGTTCGTTGTAGCAGTCTTTCTGAGTATAATGCATTTTCAGGCAGTATGTGCAGAAAACCTGGCAATGAGTAAATGATGAAAAACAGATGCAAGGGAAGCTCGTGTTTGTGAACAGACCAAGTTAACTCTTTTAAATGATTAATAAGTTGAAAGAATTGATGTTTTTAGACTGGGGAGAAGTGAATAGTGGAATTTAAAAGCCATGTGTGGAGAAGGGGTAAACCACGCTGACACAGAGTTTAAGAGTTACAGAAGCTGTTTTGAATTAAAAAAAGGTTGACTAATTAGGTGGTGAAATCATGATTGAAGTCTCATGGTTATTTGAATATTTTTGGCATAATTGTGTTTCATTGTGAGGGCAGTGTTTTCGGTCATATTAAACTAGCTGACAATTAATGTTTTTTGATAGGTGCATGTTTGAGAAATGCCCATGAGTTATTTGTTTTTATGTGTGACAACTGCCAGTATAAATAAGAAGAGAAGGAGGCATATTATCCTTTTTAATAACATGGATTTTTATGTGCGCTATGACCTGGAGTTGAGAATGAGTGATATATTGTCGTGTAATGATAGCATGAAGAGCAAAAAATATGTCAATCTATAAGGTTGCACAAAATAAATGTTCGCAGTAGACAGGTGTCAAGCGAGGAAAATATGTTCCCAGTCCTATATATTATGTCTGAGGATTTTGAGGACATTTGGAGACAAAAGTGGGAAAAAGCTGTATATAATTACACAAGTTGAGAGGAGTGTAGCTGAGATTCCAAATGGGGTTTTGTGTGCAAAATATGGCAAAAGGCAGACTAATGAGCTAGTGGACAGTGGTTGGACCAGGCACAGTAAATAAATTATGGGAGAAAACATTATTTGACAGTCATTGTTGAGCTAACATGACAAATTTGGAAAAATATTAAGGGGGTAATTCATAGAATTCAGCACACAATTGTCGCACACGACTGGCGCACAGTATACGTGTGCGATAGTCTGCACCAGCCGCGTGCGCTAAAATCCATTTCCGCGCACAGCGTATTCATGGATTTCAACATCCATCACCAGCTGTGGCGCAGAGTGGCGCAGCGAGCCTGAAGCAGCGCCAGTTACGCCCCCAAGAACGCCCCTAGCGCAAGGAAAAGCCATCAAAATCCTCAATCCAGCGCAAAAGGCTGCAGCAAACGCCGAGTGGGGAGCATGTATTACTGGGGTTCGCGGGAAGTCCTACACGCGATTGGCCTGGGTACGTGTATTTCAGGGGTGCGCAGGAAGTCCTACATGCGATTGGCCTGGCTACGTGTATTTCAGGGGTGCGTGGGAAGTCCTACATGCGATTGGCCTGGTTACGTGTATTTCGGGGTTGCGCGGGAAGTTTCACATGCGATTCCAGCAGTGTACGTGTATTTCGAGGTGCGCGGGAACTTCCACACGCAATTTCAGCAGGGTACGTGTATTTCGGGGTGCGCAGGAACTTCCACACGCAATTTCAGCACGGTACGTGTATTTCGGGGTGCGCGGGAACTTCCACACGCGATTACAGCAGGGTACGTGTATTTCGGGGTGCGCGGGAACTTCCACACGCGATTTCAGCTCGGTACATGTATTTCAGGGTGCGGGGGAACTTCCACACTCGATTTGAGCAGGGTACGTGTATTTCGGGGTGCGCGGGAACTTACACACGCGATTCTAGCAGAGTACGTGTATTTCGGGGTGCATGGGAACCTCCACACGCGATTCCAGCAGGGTACGTGTATTTCGGGGTGCGCGGGAACTTCCGCACGTGATTTCAGCAGGGTATGAGTATTTCGGCATGCGTGGGAACTTCCACACGCGATTTCAGCAGGGTACTGTATTTCGGGGTGCGCGGGAACTTCCACACGCGATTTCAGCAAGGTACGTGTATTTCAAGGTGCGCGGGAACTTCCACACGCGATTTCAGCAGGGTACGTGTATTTCAGGATGCGGGGGAACTTCCACACGCGATTCCAGCAGGGTACGTGTATTTCTGGGTGCACGGGAACTTCCACACGCGATTTCAGCAGGGTACGTGTATTTCGGGGGTGCCGGGGTGTCCTACACGTGAATTGGCAGTGTGGGTCCTCCCAGGTGTCCCCTCTACACCCTCCACGGCCCCTGCAGGCAGCCCACACCACAGGGGACTACCCCGCACCCCTGGTCATGTCCCACTCATGTCCCCCTGCACCCCCACCCCCAGCAGTCAGGGGCACCTGCCAGCAGGCCCCCACACATGTCCCCCAAACACCATGCCATGACTATACAGACCCAGGGCCCTAATGCCAATTCAAATCCATCCCCTCCACCCCCAGTGCAAACACCCAACGAACCACTGCACCCACTCCCTAGTAAATCACCCATTCCATGATAGTCTGAAAAGAACCAGCATGCCCATCAGCAAATGTCCTACAGAGCCACACAGTTGCAACACATGACTGTGCCAATGCTCATGGAGACATGCACCAAAATCATCACTGTACACCACACCAATAATGTTGAATAAAGAAATGTATTAAAAAGTATAACAAATGTCAAAATGAAAAGCGCACATGCAAATGAAGAAATAATTTTTGAAATAAGAAAAAGAAAGTCAAATCCAAGTAAGAAAAGAAATCCAAAACATGAAAAAATATAGGTGGTGCATCCCCAAAGTCCATAGAACAAAATCCAAAGATGGAAAGCATAAAAAAACATTACTCCATGTGAATATGACTAAAAGAAAGTATATACATGTCCTGAAAATTGAAACCGAAAGTCTGAAGGGTCCATTATCACAAAAGCAAATGAAACCTACCAAGAACCCTATCTAAAATACAACTATATACAAAAAGTGGAGCAAAGTCCGTGGACACCAAATCATAATAATAAAGAAATGAAACCTAAACCTAAACAAATATATTCAAAGGCGGCGAGCTAGTCCGATGGCTCACTGGTTGATGTCATGGGCCAGGGCATCATCGAACTCCTGTTAAATGGCGTGGAGGTGGGCATGTTCCCTGGCCCCGAGGTCTCACAGGGATAATGCGGTGTCCAGCTCCAACTCCCTGCGAATACACTCGAGGCACTCAGCCCGCCTCAGCGCCCTCCGCATGGAGTTCTCCGCCCTGACCTTTGTGAGCCCTTCCTCCTCTGCCTGCCGCCGCTCCGCACCTATCTGCTGGCCCAACCGCTCCCACATGGAAGACACTCCCATTCCAGGGCTCTCCTGCCCTCCGGCCGATGCCTGCCCCCCTGATGTTGATGACCCCGAGCCATGATGCCTCCCACGTCGAGCCTGCCGCTGCCTCCGATGCAACTGCCTCTGCCAGCACTACGGAATCCAGGCTGATGGAATCCACCGACGCCGTCGTGCACGTGCCCTGCCCGATGATGCCGTCACATCCTCCATCTGCTGGGGTCCAGTTGCTGGTGTGTCCACCCCTGCTGGACCTCCGACTCCTGACTGTGGCAGGGATGGGATCCCCACCAAGTTGGCTGCGTTGGTCGGGGCACTTCCACAGGGGGCCCTGGTGGCATCTGGGTCGGAAAACGGCATGGAGAACGACTGGTGCATAGCGTCCAAAGAGGAGGAGAGGGTCGCCAGAGTAGCCGACACATGTACGAAACCCCCGACCATGGCCGCTCCCAACTGGGCCACGTTGGCACGGTGCTCTTCGTGATGACGTGCATGCTCCCCCCGGGAGGCACGCAGGTCATCACGAATGACACCCGTGCGCAACGCAACATCAATCAGGACCTTCTCCATACAGCCAGAGGTCCCCTCGTCCGCAGGTGGAGAGGAGTCAGATGACATGGACATCCCCCTACCTGCGGACGGGCCTGGGATGGGGCATCCCTGCTGGTGCATGGTGGTGCAGTCACAGTGTCAGGGACAGTGACATGCACAGGCCCCTCCACGGCGACCTGTGCTGCCTCCTGCCCCTGACCCTGGACTGCACCACTTGCACCAGCAGGGATGCCCCCACCAGGCCCCATGTGCGGCTCAGCAGCGGCCGCCTCCTCCTCTGTGGAAACCACCAACCTGGATGGCTCCACACCGTCTTCTGCCATTGCAAGCCCCTGTGGGGGCTCACCCACCCCTTCCGCTGCAGCCGTGGGGGCATCCCCGCCGCTTTGCTCCACAGCGCCGTCTCCGCCCTCTTCTTCACTTGGCACTGTGTAGAGGGAGACATAGAACACAAGCATCAGGGTACTGTACATTGGTCCCCTAGACCGGAAGCAATAGCAGATGAGTGGCACTGTCAAAGATCACTTCCATCATGTCCCTCCACAACACATGGGTCAGTGCAGGCAAAACACATGCAGTAACAGGCATGGCGCATGCTATGGACACTAGCATACATGTCCAAGGGACTCTTGAAACATACAATGTTGTTTTGGAACTCACATGCATCATGGGTCATGCCTATCACATGCACACACTTCACCGTAGTTTCATCCATCTGGCCTCGTACACCCCAGACACAGTGGATGCAAGGATAACTAGGCTGCATCAGTGAATCTGAACATTGTCACAGACATGTGTCATGCATCCATGGCATTCCCAAATCACAGACACGCAAGTCAGACACACAGACATTGACACCATACATGTACTTGGCATCAGCGCCCATCCCTCACCCCCACCCATGTCCAGGAACAGAGACTGGCATGCTCTCATGTGTCCATTCCGCATAGGGCTCCCCATGTTGCCTTTAAACACATGCACCAACCGTGTGGTTCACACATTACTGGTCTCACATGCATGACCATGATGTCCCTGCACACACACATGCGTACATGGCCTATGTCACAAATACAGGCAAGTATCAGACAACCAGCACACTGCAACATGCCCTGTCTCGCATAGCAATGCTTGGCCACTTACCGCTCGACTCCAGACAGGTCTGCCTCTCAAGGATCTGGGCATGGAGCGCTGGGTGTACGCGTTCCAGGACCCTCATCTGGATGGTACTCATGCTGCCCCGGCCCCCCTCCACAAGGCGCCGGGCCTTTATGAGGTCCCTGGACCTCAAGTCCTCCCAGCGCTTCTTAACTTGCTTGATGTTGCGGGTTACCACCCCCTCCGCGTTGATGGCAACCACAAAGTCGTCCCAGATCCTGTCCCGTCCTTCCTTGTCGGCGCGTGATGATCCGAAGAGGGTATCATAATGCCCCAGGACACCAACTTCCTTCTGACTGAAGCTGGTGGCCCTCTGCCCCTCTGGCTGGGGTTTGCCAGTGGTCTCAGACGGTGTTTGCCCCGACATGGCGACCCCCGAGGCAGGCGTGGGTGGGCAACTGGGTTCTGGGGCTGGGCTGTGGAGCGATGGTATCCCAGTCGGGAGTCTTCTGTTCCAGCAGGGGTGGGCACCACAACTGGACCCATGCAGATGGCTGATGTGCAGGCACCGCATGGCAGGGCACGAGGGCAGCAGGCAGTCAGGCAGCAGCAGATGGCAGGTTGGAGTTAGCTCAGGGCTCTGGGGGGCAGTGATTCGGCCTTTTGGGCAGGAGCGTGTTCTTCCGTGTGTTTTCGCGTGGCCAGCTTGATACGGAGTGATTTGGCACGTGAACAAATTGCACGTCAGCGTGTAATTCGAGGAAAGGCCCTTAGCGCGTAAGCGCATCTGCACGCATACGCGATTTCATTGGACCAAAGGCCCTTAGCGCGTAAGCGCGTCAGCACGCATACGCGATTTCATTGGACCAAAGGCCCTTAGCCCATAAGCGCGTCTGTGACGTATCGCGCATGGGCGTTGCCCTGGCAGGGCTTGAAGATCCCACGTGGATTTCCATTGCTCTGTACGTGCTTTCCGTGGGGTGCGGTGCGTGTGTTTTCCAGGCGTTGGGGTTCACATGCTATTACTTCACAGCGGGTGGGTGTTGGCTACACGTTCTTCTACACTCCGACAGTGAGTGGTACCCCGCTCGCCCAAGGCCTATCGCGTGTTAAACTTCCCGCGCACCCCCGAAATACACGTACCCCGCTCAATCGCGTGTGAAACTTCCCGCGCACCCCCGAAATACACGTACCCCGCTCAATCGCATGTAAAACTTCCCGCGCACCCCCGAAATATACGTACCCCGCTCAATCGCGTGTGAAACTTCCCGCGCACCCCCGAAATACACATACACCACTCAATCGCGTGTAAAACTTCCCACGCACCCCTGAAATACGCGTACCCCGCTCAATCGCATGTGAAAATTCCCGCGCACCCCCGAAATACACGTGCCCCGCTCGCACAGGCCCAATCGCAGTATGGGACATTCATCATTGCTGTATATTGCCACTTTTGTAATGCGCAGGGACGCTACCGCCTGCCTTTGTGTGGCGGACATGTTTCGGCTTGTGCGTGTCTTTGGCTGTGCGCGGCTTTGCCCTATTCGACTCCATGAATACGTGTGGTTCGAGTGCGTGTGGGCGTTCCGTCTGCTTCCCTGCAGTACATCCCCAGTTACGCCCTTATTTTCGCACGTTGTTCCCCATTCCGCGTGTTACGCCCCGTGTTCCGCCTACTTTCTGGTGTATGCGCCGAGGTTGTGCGCTTTCACTGTGCGCATCGCACACGCCGTTCGGGATGTTGCAGTGACGTGTGCGCCATGCACGGGTTTGGCGCACATCCCGAGGAAAACACGCGCAGGGACTTCCATGAATCGCACGCGTGCGCGTGCACCTGTTTTTTCGCGCTTGCGCCTGCTTGCTCCAAGATTTTCGGCGCACGTTTGTTCCATGATTCGGCCCCACAGTGTCTTCAATTATGTAGCCATTTTTCCCAAGATAGGTGGAATTAGGAGTAAATAAGAGTAGCACATTGATGAGAGCATGGCCACTTCAAACAACGCAGAACATAGAAGACGTCAAATGAAAGGTGGATATCATTTTATACATTTTAATAGTTGGCAGGATGCACAACAAGGGTAGAGTTTAAACACATATAGAAAAATGTTTAAGAAAGGCAAACAATTAGTGTTTTATGTTACAATATGAAGGCCTGTAGTAAGAATTGGTGCCATAGTCTAGAAAAACAGGGCTAGACTAGATTAATGTAGTGGGGTAAGTAGGAGATAATGTGCAGCGAAACGTCTTATTTTGTCTCAACAGGATGAAAATAAAGCACAGAAGAAAATGACCATGGTCCAACACGATTGAATGGAAGATGGCGAAGGAAAAGTGAAGCACATGCAGCAAAGCAGAAGAAGCATTTACAGCATAGCAGGAAGCACATGCAGCAAAGCAGAAGAAAAGTATTAAATGTTAGCCCCAGCATTATACAGGGTTAATGAGAAGTATAATCATATGTGCACCAACGAGTTAGGGAAGGTCTATGAGTTAAATGGCTTGAAAAGAAAACTTAGGAACGGATCTAGAAAACATTTTCTGTTTGCAGAAAGGAGAAAGAAGTTTAGGAAGAAACTTGACCTCCTTGCCAGTACCCAAATGACTTTTGTATCTATTTCGATTTTCAACTGAAAACAGGCATCCCTGCCAAAAAGATGTCCTCTTCTGCTACGGATGCACCAAGGAGAGGGAGAAGACGACGACATGCCTTTTTAAAAAATATATTATTTAAATGTTTTGAGCACCTCTACATCTGAGAATGTCGATCTAGAGGAAATAGTCCCCTGAAGGGACAAATACAATGTGTATAAAAAGAAAGCCCAGATGACAGGGCAGAAAATGAGATAGGCAAATGTATTTATTGCCTAAAAATATAGACAAAATTGAATATGTTTATTGTAAACAAATCAAGTTCCAGCAGGAAGACCATGTATAGTAAAATAAATGTGAAGAGGTACAAAGAAAGGGAGAGATCTAGTAGCTTTGATATACAGAGAACCAAAATGTGTAAATATAGTTTTGTCTAGGAGGTAGGGATGTTCAAAAGTGTTGTCTAAATGGACTTTTGTTTAGGAGGCAGGAGCGTGCACAAAACATGTGAGAGTAGATTTTAAGGGATTGGGTTGAAAGGAAAAAGTGTGATGATAGAGATATACTTATTTGTCAAAGAAAACTCATTCAGCATTTTATTACAGGTGAACAAAGAAGAACCTATATGCCTTAGGAGATTAAAAGCAACCGACCCTGTGAGTAGAGAGAAATCAGAGAGGAACCCAACCAAAATGCCCAGAAAAGTCACCATTGTTTGAAATTTGTTTCTGCAAAAGACTCCCACATCCTTGTGTTCCCTAGCTAAATGCCCCATCTTGTTGATGTTTTGAATGAAAACGTGAACTATGAATACAAGTGCTCTGTGAAAAAGAAAAAAAGAGACACTAAAATGCAACAGGATTGGCCTTTGAATTAAAGGGCCCAAGGACTTGCTTCAAGGCAACCCAAAAAAGGACAAATTCAACAGGACAAAAGACGGTCAGAGGATGCCAAACCGAGATGAGTCGGTGGAAGATGTACCAGAGAAAAGAAAAAACTGAACTTTAAAGCATTGACAATTGGCATGGGGAAGAGAATGGAAGCGAGGAAGAATGTCTTGGGGTGGGAGTGATGGAAAATGTTTCGAATATAAGTCACATGTGTACATTGTATGGTGAACGGGCTGGTGGGTTACCTCAAGGAGTGAATGGGCCTCATTACAGGTCAGCCGGTCCGGAAACAAGGGTGACGGTTAATCCGCTGCCACCGTTGTTTCCGGACCGGCTGATTCCGAGTCCTGCAGGCGGGAGGTGTCACTCCCTCCAGGTCTGACCTGGTGGAAGAAATACCAGCCGCCTGCAGGCAGACATGGAAACACCAGCTCCTATGGGACTCCATGGGAACAGGGATTTACTGAATTCCGCCTCCAGTATTACCAAGTCACCGGGATTGTAATGCCTCAGTGATTCTAGCAATCACAGAAGCGGAATGGGATTACCGGTCCGGCGGCAGCCTGCCAGTTTTTCCAGCACAGCTACCGCCAGACTCGTATTGAGGCCCATTGTCTCTTAAAAAATCTCATAGTAGCTGTAAAAGTATCTGAGGCATATAGTTAGTTTAAAGTTAATTGGGCAATGGAGGTGGGGCTCAGATAAAAGTAAATAAAGGTAGTTTTAGGGACACATACATGTTTAGAGTAGGAGAGTATAATGTTTTTGTACTGACATTGTAGAAATGTGTTAGGATACCTCTTAGGTTGAAGTAAATTGTCGTATAGAAAAGGATGATTAGGTCAGAGATGGGTAGGTACATTGAAAACTGAGGAGGGTGGAAATGGGTGTAGTGATATGTATTGAGTAAATCAATGAATACAATTCAGAGGGGGGGTGTACAGGAGCTAATTAGACCCCCTCAAACTTATTGTAGTAGAGATACATATTGTAAAAATAAGAAATGTAGCGCTTTTCAGGAAAGCACTTTGAAATACGATCTATTTTATAGGGTTAGAATGTCTTTTGTGATAGAGATTTAGATTTATTGAGTAGTATATGCCAGTATAAATTAGTGAAAAACTAGATTTGAATCAGAGCATGTATCAAATTTTGACCAGGAGTTGGGTAATCCACCATTGTTTTACGAGCCAAGCATGGTTAGGCAATTTTTAAGATGGTGGCTTTTCTGCTACGTCATTATGACATCAATGGAAAACATTTTTTATAAAGGTTCATCTAGAGGACAATGATGGAAGATGAGCTGAGCAAAACCTGTTTAGACTGGGTCTGGGTCTGAGTTGCAGA
The DNA here is from genome assembly GCF_040938575.1 of Ambystoma mexicanum. Lineage (NCBI taxonomy): Eukaryota > Metazoa > Chordata > Amphibia > Caudata > Ambystomatidae > Ambystoma > Ambystoma mexicanum. The sequence continues at coordinate 1,299,105,689 of NC_090937.1, forward strand.
TAGGCCGATCAATCACAAGCAGGAAGAGAGGTTGTGCATTGATCATGTCATTATAGGCCAATGAATCACAGGCAGGAAGGGGGTTGTACTTTTGATCAGGCCATCACCTCACCTTCCTAGAGTGCATATAAGACAGGGAGAGCACAGAGATTTTAGGAGAGTTCCAGAGATGTCTTTGCTGTATGATGTGTCCTGGCTGCTTTAAGAAAATAAAAACTTGATGTCTTTGAAAATCCTGCTTCAGTTTCCTGATGTGCTTCAGAGTCCCCTTCCTCGTCCAGGAGTGCCTCACTTTGCCTGACCCGATTCACGGGACATGTCCCGTACAATGGGAGAGAGTTAGTCTGGTTACTCACAGTCACCCTCTTTGTCGGCCCAGTGTTTGTGTGAAAGGGGATCTGGGGAGGGCTGGAACTTCAGTAAATTTGAATAAATAGGATGCAGTAGATGAACAAAAGAAGGAGAATACCACTTCTCACCATCGGCTATCTACCCCTTACCCCCAGAAGACACCTCACCCAGGTGATCCTCCCGCACAGGTTCAAACCCAGGGTCTGAATCCAAAGGCAATGGCCGTGCCCTCGCCACCTGAGAGAGAGATCCCTGGGGACTAGCGGGTGAGACTCCCTCTGGTTTCTTACATACTCTTCCCCTATCCAATGTTGCCGCATCTGTTTCACAGGGGAACCAGGAAAGAAAATCAATGTTCCCCTGTTCTTTACCTTTTCGGTGTTTCACAGTGAAATAGTAGGATTGCAGGTCTAAGAACCATTGCATGTCTCTAGGATTAGAGTACGTCTTTTGTTATATCCATACTAAAGGTGAGTGGTCTGTGATAAGTGTGAACTTTCCTCGCATATGATAGTACTTTAGGTGGGTGATTACCTATTTGATAGCAAGGGCCTCTAATTCCAACACAGAGTAATTCTTCTTACGTCGGAAGTGTTTACGACTGGTGAAGAGGATGGGATGTTCCAATCCATCACATATTTGCAATAGAACGGCTCCCAATCCTGTGAGAGAGGCATCCGTTTGTAACAGAAACTCTTTTGAAAAGTCTACTTCTTTTAGGATTGTGTTCTGACATAGGGCTTGTTTTAGGTTGTTGTAACGTGCATCATCCTCATCATTTCAATGAATCTTCTGAGGTTCAGCTTTCTTTAGTTTGTCTGTTAACCTAGCTGTTCTGTCTGAGAAATTTGGGATAAAACTATGGCAATAACCAATCAATCCTAGGAATGCCCTGAGATCTTTCTTGGTCTTGGGTGTATCGGCATCTAATGGTGGATTTCACTTTTCCTTGTTGGGGCTGGACACTGCCATTCCCTACAAAGAAGCCTATGTATTTCACAGCCGAGGAGCCAGATTGCATTTGGATGCATTAGCAGTTAAGCCGGCCTAACTGAGGGTCTGCATAATAGTAGAAAGATGAAAAAGATGGTCTACTATAAATGACTATGTTGTCAATATAGGTCCCACAGAAATCGGAGTAGGGCTGTAATATCCTGTCCATGAGTTGTTGGCTGGGGCCCCATGCAGACCAAAAGGTAGGACTTTGAACTGGAATAGTTCCAGAAGTGTTGAGAAAGCTATCTTTTCCTTATCAGGTCGATATACTGGGGCCTGCCAATATCCCTTGGTTAAATCTAGGGTTGATAAAAATGTGGCCTTTCCAAGCGTATCTATTAACTCATTGATGCATGGCATAGGATAGGCATTGAAGGTGGAGATGGCGTTAACCGGCCAGAAGTCTATGCAAAACCTCCAAGAATGATCAAGTTTAGTTACTAACATAATAGGGGAGGACCATGGACTTGAAGAGGGCTCAATAATATTTACCTTCAAGATTTTTCTCACTTCCTTAACCACTATTTGTTTTCGTTATTCTGTGAGTCTATATGGTTTCAAAAGGACCACTTTTCCCTTTGGAGTTCTGATATAACGAAACATACCTTGTACTCTCCCTGGTTTCTCGCAGAATACATCGGGAATGCCGTAATAAGTTCATTCAAATCTTTTTGTTTTTGTCTAGATAGTTCTTGGGGAATACATTCAGAGTCATCTATCTCCTCCGGTACCAAACAAGACAATATGGAGGAGGTAGCGGAAGGATTTTCTTTCTACTCCTTTAGGAGATTTACGTGGTAAAAGTGATTGTTTTGTTTTCTATCTGGTTGCGCTATTTTATAGGTACAGGTTCCTGTTTGCTCTAGCACCTCATATGGCCCATGGCACTTTGAGACAAGTTTATTTTCAGAGGTAAGTAAGAGGACTAATACCTTCTGTCCTACTAAAAATGATCTCAAATTCACCTTCTTGTCATAGGTGAACTTCTGTTGGGGTTAAGCTTTCTATATATGAGTATGGACTAGACTCTGGAAGAGTTTTACGTGCTCTCATAATCGGGTAACTGTTTGTGAGAGGGGAATAGGTGCCTCTTATCTCACTTCCAAGGTCTCCCGGAGCATGTCTAAGTCATATCTTGGATCTCTACCATAAAGTAGTTCCAAAAGAGAGAATCCAGTAGATGCCTGAGGGGGTTTTCTTACTGCAAATAGGGCCAATGGGAACATGCCATCCAAGTCCTTCCCATCCTCATTTACCAATTTTACAAAATAGTTTTAAGGGTCTTGTTAAATCGCTCTATCAATCTGTCCATTTGGGGGTGGTAGACTGAGGTTCTTAAGATAATAATGTGTATTAATTCCTTGACTTCGCCCGTAAGTCTACTCATGAAATTGGATCTATGATCTTTTAGAATTTCCTTGGGGAAATCAACACTAGTTAAAAATGGTATTAGGTGTTTAAATATTTGCTGGGTTGTGCTGTTCCGCATGTGTAAAGCTTCTGGGTACCGGGTAGCGTAATCAACGATTACTAGAACAAATGTATTACCTGGTCTAGAGGCTTCCAAGGGTCCAATGATATCCATCCCAATTTGGGAGAAAGGGACTTCTATTATAGGCAAGGGGTTGAGAGGGGCAGGTAAGGGAATATGTACGCTGGTTATCTGGCATATCTCACATGTCTGAATGAAGTTCTTTAGATCAGTTTGGATACCTAACCAGTAGAATTTCCCACTGATGTGAGCTTGGGTTTTAGATTGCCCTAAATGTCCCCCTGTCAAATGAGAATGTGCAATTTCTAGCATTATCTTGCAATGGGTTTTGGGTATTACTAACTCAGTTTTACTTCTCTGGAGGTTTCCTTTGATAATCCCTATTTCAGTAAGAAAAAGGGCTCTCTTTTTCTTGTCCTTCTTCCTCAGGAATCACTTATAAGAAGGCATCTGCAAGTGCTGGATCATTTTGCTGAGCAAAGGCTAAATCGATAGGTGATAGGTGATAGGTGTTTAATCAGACTCTCCAAAGCCTAAACTACCTCTCTCAGTTTCCTTTGGTTCGCTTTCTTCCTTAAAGTGAGGAAATAGAGCCTTCTCCAGAATTTCCTGTGCAATTGTGTACCCACGGTGTACTTCAAATGGAGTTTCACCATGGTTCTGTAGGAGACCATATGTCTCCCCGAACATCCGGGTCTATGACACTTGCCAGGACTTCTAGACCAAACGTCAGGCCAGGCCGATTTTGGGGCCAATCTTATATAACAACCTGCAGGGGGTATTAGGACTAAGTCCGTGGGAATCATCCCTCTTTTCCCTGGAGGGATAGTGCCTTCTCTGCTGCTACAAATGTCGAAGTCTATAGATTATTTTGTGGCGGTAGAGGGGTCCGTCACTCTGTGAGTACGTTTCTGGAATTCTAGGGTTCCCCAATTTGCCTCAATTGAGTCGTATCCCACCGCTGACACCATATAGAGGGAAGACATGGCATAGCAAGTATTGACACTGACACAATGGATACAATTTGTAAAATCTTTATTGAAAATGTGGGGGTTGGAGAAACTCCTATTTTACCCTATAACTAAGATGGGAGTAGTTTTGACCATCAAAGGTAAAGGAAACAGTCCTAGTAAAGTCTGTCAAATCAAAATGGCCAATGCTAACAAAACCTAATGCCTGCCCTATCTCTTGTACAAACGTGTACAAAGGAGAAATGTATGCAAAAGGATAAATCAGTGTTCAAATGATAATGTGGCTGAACCAGCTCCCCTCCTGATGTTAGGCCTCATGGGCTAAGGCGATCCTTGTAGGCAGGCTGACACACTCTGGCTCGGTTTTCCACAGAGTACACAATTCAAAACAGTTAATCGAGACTCGCATGGCCTTCCACATTAAAGTCTCTTTCTCTGACTTCAAGATTTATGTTTCAAGCAAAACGTTTATAAAGGTCCCCCCTCTGCCAGGCTCCTTTCACCACACAGTTCTCGTAGTGCCCCTTTCTGCCGGGCTCAGACCTTTCACCACACAGTTCTCATAGGTGCCCCTCTTTCCGGGCTCAGACCTTTCACGATAAAGTTCAATACAATGATGTGGAGTGTGTCAGAGTGTTTGGACCTGTGGAGGCACTTGCACTACTTTGTTGCACTGTATTCGAGGCCTGCAAACACCGCTGATCTTTCCCAATGTTTCCGAGTGTTCTGGAAGTCCTATTTCTATTACAACTACAACTGCTATTTAACATCACAGCAGGAGTAGAGAAACACGGAGTGCGTCAGAGTGTTTGGAACTGTGTAGGCACAAGCGCTACTTTGTTGCACTATATTTGAAGCCTGCAAGTACCGCTGATCTTTCCCAGTGTTTCCCAGTGTGTCGGATGTCCTATTTCTATTACCACTACAACCGCTATTTAACAAAAAAAGCAGGCACGGAGCAACGCGTAGTGCGTCAGAGTGTTTAGAAATGTGTATGAACTAGTGCTACTTTGTTGCACTGTATTCAGGGCCTGCAAGCACCGATTATCTTTTCCGGTGTTTCCCAGTGTATCGGAAGTACTATTTCTATTACCACTACAACTGCTATTTGACATCAAAGCAGGAGTGGAGTGACATAGAGTGCATCAGAGTGTTTAGTGTTTGGCAGGGGCCGTGTCCGGCAACACCCACTCTGCGCTTTCATTCCTTCGGCACCTGATGTATCCAATAGTGACATACAGGCTCACACGTAGGTAAGTCACTCCTGGGTGCTTATTGTATTCCTGAGAACACGAATGTCACCCGTACTTTCACATCACACAGGAGTGTGTTTATTTTCGGACGGAACGTTCTTGAGTTCTTTCTTTGGAGCTTTCTTCAATACTAGTACAACAATAGTTACAACTATACCTTCCTGCAAGCCTGTTTGGAAGCAGCGTGCAGTGTTTAATGTACAGAGAGTGGCAGTGGGTGCATTGCCTTTGAGATCTCTGTAACCTATCACGTTGTGTTTGGCATATAGCAGCTATTCATCACCATTGAAAGGAGCCACTTGCAAGCAGCATTTTGGGCTTACTTTACGGAGAGTGTCTGTGGGAAGACCGCCTTTGAGCTCTCTTTAACTTTGCACATTGTCCTTGACAGAACAGTAATCACTTACCTTCTCTGAAAGGAGTCGCTTGCAAGCAGAATTTTGGGCATATTCTACAGAGAGTGACTGTGGGCGGATCGCCCTAGACCTCTATGGCTGGTTCCGGTTTCTTGATTTTTCTCATCGGTTTCTGGAGTGCCAGATTGCAAGAAGGTAATCTCCCACTGCACAGACCCAGCATACCTAGACTGATCCCCTTGCCAGTGCCTCCCTGCTTGCTATGCTGGGTCTGCGCAGTGGAAGATTTACTTCTTGCAATCTGGACCTTATGGAAGCGCAACCAATTGAAGATCCTTTGAAAGTGGGTTTTTCTGATGCTATACAACAATCCATGACAAACTTAATATTTCTTCTTTGTCCACATATTCCCATTCCTCAGATGTAATTGAGACTGATATTCGCCAAGAGGAAGGCTTGCTTCTCTCTTCTCCACTGACGACTTTAAGGGGGTGGGGGTAGTGAAGTGGCTCTGGCATCCTCATTCGATCCCTGTGGTGTTCCAACTAACCTTAATACCACAGTTTGTCCATTGTTACCTCATGTAACACCAACTTTTATCTTGGTTATGGCTACTTTGGATTTTCTGACCTTGGAGGAGAGAAAGAAGTTTTTGCTTCCAGGAGCTGTGTTGGGCGGTCAGCTTCCAGTGCCTGACAGATCCCTCAGGGGTCCAACGAGGGGGTTTAACTTTTTGACTCCCAGTACGCAGTGAGACCATTGAGGCAGCGTTGGTATCACTGTCTGCCTCCCTGCCAGTTCCCTTTGAAGACCCTCTAAGTTATCTCTGTCGAACCTTTAAGGTCAAGGACCTCTATCCCCTAAATAGACAATGGCCCTCATCACAAGGTTGATGCTCCGGTAAGAACGGCACTGGTAAGGCAATGCCGGCATCCATTACCGGGCCGGTGTATCATGACCCTAGATGCCGGTGCTACCGGTATCGTCAAGGACCCGCTGTGGCCGTGCACCACCGTACCGGCATGCGGGCATGCGTGCAGATAGGGAGGCCTTAATACCGGCATCCCACAAAGAAGGGGACACCATGAGACGCATCGAGATGCCGGGAAAAAGGGCCACCATGATGCCGGCAATACCGGCATCACAAACCACCCGTAAACAGCAAACCGCTGTGTAACCAAGTGCCACAGGTGCACACAATCAGCACAAGTGGAGGCAATGGAGTCAGGGCCAGCACAAAAGTAGCACACCCACACACCACACCCCCTTCCAAGCCAAAATGCTACCACTTGTACTTGCCATACTGGGCCTGGAGGACATGCCTGCACTGCTACTCCTTGAGCAGGCAGTACAACAGGAAACACAGAGGAGACGCAGGAGGAGAAGGAGGGTGAGACATGCCCAGCAAATCCCACCAGTGCAGGCAGTCATCTCCCCGCGGACAGCCAACAATTCCACGTATAAGGGCCAATCCATTTGACTTAACCCCAGCACAGATCCACACCCTGTACCGCCTGGACAGAGACACCATCACCAACATAGTGAAATTAATACAGGATGACTTGGTCAGCCTGATCAACATCCGCACAGCCTTCCCCCCTTTGCTGAAGGTGGCATCTGTGCTCCGCTTCCTGGCCACAGGCACTTACCAACACACAGTGGGCCAAATGCATGGCATGTCCCAATCATGCTTCTCTGTTGTGTTAAACCAAGTGCTGGATGCACTACTGAACCATGCAAGTGCCCACATACCCCTACAAAGGCCACCGAAATAGCATTCCATGCACTGGCAGACATGCCCAATGTAATTGGTGCCCTCCACTGCACCCATGTAGAGTTGGTAGTCCCACATGCCGTGGAGGCGGTGTACTGCAATCGGAAGCTATACCATTCCATCAATGTGCAGATGGTGTGTGATGCCAGCCAGATAATGCCAGATGCCACGCATGGCATCATGCGTGGATCCTGGGTATCTGTGCCAGATACCCAAGATCCACGTATGATGCCATGGTGCTGCGGAACTCCTCACTACCCGCTACATGGAAGGAGACGTTGTGCGAAGTGGCTGGCTGGTGGGTGGGTCTGCCCTCTGGGCCATGGGAGCAGATGGATTGGGGGGGTGGGCTACATGCATATGCAAGGGGAATGCCCTCTGGGCCATGGGAGCAGATGGATTGGGGGGAATGGAAGTTTCTTGAGTCATCCGCTGACACACAGCCCTCATATTTGCATACAAAATGCCCCTAGCCAACACATACATTGGGTGGCCTGGTGGTTTAAAAGCCTAGGACCCTAGGTTCTGTATGTCACCCAAATCTCCATCTATGGATTGGCATGCACTGTACAGGGCTGACAGTCATGTGGATGTGGCTGCCATTGACGAGATTGTGCATATGAACTTGAATGATGTACAGGCTGAGCACACTTGTCAACTGAGCCTCATCCTCACACATATCTCCTTTTGCTCCCATGTAGGTGATGCTGGATATCCTCTGAAAGCGTGGCTACTCACCCCTGTTAGGATCCCGCAGAACAGGGACGAGGAGGACTTCAATCGTGCACATACACGTACGCATGTGGTCATTGAGCAGACGTTTGGCCTTTTGAAGACATGGTTTCGCTGCATCAGCAGGTCGGGAGGGGCACTCATATACGGGCCTGAGAAGGTGGGCAAGATCATCATGGCATGTGCAATACTGCATAAAATGTGCATCTGGCATAATATACCCCTGCCACCTGACGTGGAGCTGCCACCACCTGGTGAAGTAGAAGGAGAGGAAGGAGTACAAGTAGGACATAGGCCAGGATGCGAAACACGTGAGGGTCGGGCAGTGCGGCAAATGGTCATAGACCAATCATTCTGATGTACTTTTATGCAGAGGGTGCCATATGTTGGGATCTGTGGGCACTGGGTGTGTGGGCACATGTGCACGATTCACCATGAAGCAATAAATTGACATACAACAAATCAGCAATGTCCACTCATGTGATGTTCGCTACACAACAGGTGTATTTGTGAGATATTTTGTACAACATGATTCAACATCCATGCCCCCACCACCCCTCCACCTCCCCCCCACCCTACTCCCATGCCCCCAAACACCCCAGTACTACAGACTACACCCACCACCACCCTCCACCCACCCACCCCCTAAAACCCAAAGTCAACTATGGCACGACATGTTTCTGGATGTATACCCAAAGAGATTCTGCAGGGTGGCCCCGCTACTGTGGAGCCGCTTTCGGAGGTGGGAGTTGGCTCTCTGGGCGCCGCAAACTCCGCAGGGACATGCGCACGGGGCTGGTCTGCCTCGAAGTCGCTGGCATGGTTGATGCGGATGAGCCAGATGGTTGTGAGCCCAGGGGCAGGGTTTGCCGTTGGTCCATGCTGTCAGCAATCCTGGTGAGGATCTGACCCAAGGCATTGAAGCCATCGTGCACTTGCTGTGCACTTGAGTTGATGGCCTGGATTACGGCCGCAGTGCTGTCCTGGATGATACACCGTGTTGTCTCCCCTTCAGCAAGGTACTGCTGCATATAGCCTTGCATCGTCTCCTGCCAGGCCTCCATCCTGGACAGACGTCCCTCAAGGTCCTGTATGGCAGTGTGGGTTGTGGTCGGTGGGTGATGTGGTGGCACTGCATGAATCATGGGGCTGTGCTTTGCCGGAGACCACTCTCCATGGCTGCCCTAGTCGGATGAGTCCCGCCGAGGTGTGTCCTGTGGGGTGGCTTGCGGGCTTGGTGTGTGAACTACAGGCTCTGTGTGGACAAGCCCTGCATCGCCCTCATTGTCCGGGTCAGCCCCCTCAGCAACACTATGATCTGCTGATGCAGCCATCTCCCCAATTGTGCTGGCAGCAGCAGACTGTGTGCCATCCTCCATGCCTGTAGTGTCCTCATCCAGTGCGGATGGTGTGACCAGTGGTGCAGGGGAAGGTGTCTGCTCGTCCTGTGTGGGTGTCTGTGTGGCTGTATTGGTACTGGTTATTGACCCGCTTCCCGCTTGGCCCATCCTTGGTCCACTTGAGGTTGATGGTCCTGTGCCATCACCTTGCCTCCTAGGACTTTTGGCTGCTGCTGTGCATTGTGCACTCCCATGTGCTTCATCACTGTCTGCATCCGTACCTGTGGGGGATAGAGAGTGGCAGGGCATCAGTGATGGTGGCGCTTGGACATGTGGCGCCATCTGATTTGGCTTTGTAGGTGACTGTGTACATGCAATGTTGGAGGGTGCATTTTGAAATCGTACTGGTGTTCACATGTACACCATGTTGGCTGCTGTTGGGCCTTGATGTGTGTTGGAAGTCTCGACCTGGGTGACACGTGCACATAATCTGTGTGTCGGGTGTGTATTCATGTATGGGCGCAGCATGCATTGGGATGGGATAGTGGTGGCCCCGGCATGTGTATATGGATATGTGTAGGTGTGCATGATGGGCCATGTATCGGCTGGCGTTGCTGCCACATTTGGAGGACAATGAAGTTGATTAGTTATCGTGTTTTTGTAGGGACACTCACCTTCATCTGCTGATGTTGGCACGCCAAACTCTGCTCCACCGACTCCTTCGATTGACTCCACGTCTATGACAGAGCTGCAGGTCTCCCCATCTAGACAATTTCAGTGATGAGTGTGGTCCTCCTCCTGTTGCCAGCCCCTGGCTCCGATTGGCCGACAATATGTGCCGGACTCTCAGCAACTTCTTCCCAGATGGCTTTCTTCTTCAGCTGGGCTGGACACCTGAGATCGTTGCAGAACACCACTTCAGCATTCGCCACTAGGGTGTTGGCTAACATGTTCAGCTCATCGTCTGTGAAACGTGGTTTGCGCAGGCGGGCCGTGCCTTTCCGGGTGGCCTTCGACATGTTGCCTGTGGTGGCCTAGGAGTTGTGGTGTTGAGGGTCCTGTAAGTGGAGGATGGCAATGGATTGTGTTTTTGAAGATGGCCGCCATGGCATTTCCCGTTCCGGCGCAATGACGTAACTTCCGGGTCCGGTATCAACGGGCCTGTTATTAGTACCATGTTCATACCGGTACCACTATTTAGGGGTTACCGAGGGCGGAGGCGTTCTGTGCGTATTGGTCGATGCCGCTATCTGGGGGTTTGAGGGTCGTTACCGGCATGCCAGTACGGCCGTTACCGGCATGCAGGGGTGCGCGTGCTCGCACACTCTTGATCGCCCACTATTTGCGGGTTGATGCCAAGCCGGTACATGTCATTAACGCCATGTCGGTACGGGCTGATTTTTAGCACCAACCTTGTGATGAGGGCCAATGTATTCTGGCCTTGTTTGGTATCAAGTGCCCCTGTGGCATGTATTATGTTAGACTCACAAGCAGAAAAGCCAAAGTGAGGTGGGGGGAACACAAATCCAATATACGAAATCTCTCCATAAAATCACCAGTAGCACAACACTTCGCCTCTGAGAGACACACAATTGCCCAAATCCAATTTGTGATATTGGAAATAGTTAAACTCCCCCAGAGGGGAGGCAATTTGGCTAAATTGCTGCTACAGAGAGAAATACATTGGATAGAGAAATTGGATGCAATGCACCCGAGAGGGTTGAACATCGACTGGGAATTGAACTGTTATCTGTAATGCCCAGAATTATGGGTTACCCATTAGATGAAACACACATGCACAACACGTTCTGAGTAGCTCTGGTGTATAAATGGGATACTGTCTTGAAGTATTGATTAACGGACAAAGGACATAAAAACATGGTCGTTCTCGCGACATGATAATTGTTTGTTGTTCACGTAAAAAATTGAGAATGACTGTATGAAGGGGTAAGAAAAGATTGGAGCAGTGTGAGTATCTTATTGCAACAATTATGGCAATAGTAATGATTAAAGTACTGTAAATGTTAGACATATTAAATACTGAGGTCAACTTGATTATACTATGTGATCCAATTATATCTGCGCCTAGCACTGTGAGGTCTGTCAGGTATGCCGAATATTTATGGATGAGGAATAGCCTTAAAGAAATAGGATATAGACAAAAATGGTTACGGGCAGTGAATGGAATGTACATTTAGCCCTTTACAAATGGCACTCACATTAGAAAACAACACATAGATTTTGGCTTTCAGTCGACGGAAGCCAGTACATGTTGCTTAGCAACATTTAGAAAGCACATAGTATGTTGCGTAAATCCCTGTGGGACTCGCTTCGGGATTGGCCTACACTCTGGGCTGGTACTAGAAACAGGAAGTATGTAGCAACACGTTCCCACCACGCAGTACGTTGGAGTGATATTGATCGCACTCTAGCGATGAGTGAACAACAAGGTTTACATACGCCTTGCTAGTTAGATTCTGCACTCTAGGATCCTTAGTAACCATATTCATACATCACGGCGAACGCGCATCAGCAGTGAGAAACGCGGCACTGAGGACAGAATTTGTACGTCCAACTGAACCCGTGCATAAGACTGGTCTCAATTGAGGTAGGCATAGCCATAGAATATAAGAGCATTGAGATTACTCAGCACAGAATTACACATCCCCGACTCATTATACATACTTGTTTTTTGGTCACTTAGGGTCTACCATAAGAAACCAAGAGACTGTCAACACTCTCACCCTATGATTATTATTGAACTAACAGTACCGCCACTGGGGTAAGAGTACTTTCCATTATGACCAGCACATAATTAACAATTGAAATGTAGATGGTGGACATGGGGATCCAGCTCTATGTTTCTAAGCGCTTGGTCCATCTGTACATCACCAGAATATCAAGAAAGCACTAAAGTCATGTCTATACATGTTTTGCAGTATTCAACACGAGTGATTTTGACTCAAGATCGGCCGGTTTGGACATAGGACCATTCAGAAGGTCAGTAGCAGTCAGTGCATATTACTTTTGATCAGTTTGAAATAAAGGGAGTTTAGTAACTAACATCGAATATTTATTATATTTTTCTGCAGAATATTTGATGCCCACAAACCCAATATACTAACCAGAAGAAGGGCAAAACACACCCGAAACGTGTAGTTAAAGATAGGAGACAACATCTGTTTTCAGTCACACAGGAGTTGTGACAATTATTATCAAGTTATTGGGACATTTTTTGAGGTTACAGAAATGTAATTTATTCCTGCTTCATGAAAGAAATAAGAAAATTGTTTATGTTATAACCAATGCAGAGAATTTGTTTTTTTCGAAGAGTACTTTTGAGAAGTGTTTTGTTTGAAAGGTATTTAAGTTACTGTGTATACTTTTTGGCAAAGTGAGAGATTATATGTTTATGTGTACAGAAATAACATGGTTTTTTAATCACTATTTAAACTAAATAGATTGATGTTAAATAAGAAATGTACTTGTTTTTCATTTATCAATCCACTAGAATAACAAATTGTGTAGTAATCACAAATGAGTGAATGAGTGAATGAGTAGATATTTTTCTACACACTGCTGTGCCCCAGTTTGTTCCCGTTGTTCCTATATGGAGAACCTCTCAGTTGTATCTTGTTTAGCCAAATAGCTAGCCTCCAATTTCTGTCATCGAAAGATTTTGAAAGAATCCTCTTTACAGACTTCCATCGAGTTGATATGGTCAAAATTGTGTTTTACTCAAAACTAGTTTACAACCTAGTTATGGCCGAAGGGGAATGTTTGTGTAAAATGGTTATTCGCTCTCAAGCGTCTGCCCTGAAGAGGTGACACCTAAGTCTAATCCAGTTGGTGAGGGAGGTTACAATCTGCGCAAACCCCTAAAGATAAATTTACAAGCAAAGGGTGGGCCAGTGGGTATCAAGGGGTCTCAAGGTCCGAGTAAGCACCAGGTGACCTATGACTGTCTCATATTATTAATTCTTTACATCAACACAATTCAGCAAAAAGTCATTCTGGCTGACCCCCGTCCCCCCATTAGACTTGTTTCATGGAATACACGCGAGTTTGCCCACGACACTTACCACTCAGGCAGACCTTATTTGCATACAAGAATCAATTATGCTAGATGTTCCTCTGCTTGTTGGGTTTACGGTCTTACATGAGCCAGCAAGGAAAGGCTTAAAGCGTTGCCCATATGGAGGCTTACTCTGTGCTTGGCCTGTCTCTTCAAACTAACATTTATTTTATTTTTACATGTTTTTATTGCCATTTTTCAGCTTCCACTTGTTCATGCCTGCATTTAGATTAATAACAACAAATAACAACTAACAAACGACTTCCTACATGTGCCATGTGCTATTTTATAACATCGGTTGGGGGCAAACGCTTCAATGTCAAGGGCTCAGCTCTTTTGGTACTCTTCATGTCCTCCGTTTGGCCAATGTCAATTGGGTGCTGTGGAATGCTTGCCTGGGCACATAGTGGATGACCCCTGCCTTAATTGGTGCACTCATGGGGGTTTGTCGTCAGACGCTGAAACATGTCCCAGATCAGCGCTTTCCATGCTACACATTTCATGTCGGTCAAGTGGCACAGCGAGTAGAGCGCTCGCTTTGACATCTGTGCAGAGCTGCAAAACTCAGCCTTTCATCCTTCCACCATGGGTAATAATAAGCAGCGCTCAGATACCTGAGGGTTTGTAGTGCTATATAAATGGCAAATTATTATTATTATTATTATTATTATTATTATTATTATTATTATTATTATTATTATTATTATTATCGTTGCCATCAGGTTCCGATCTGTTCGCTCCCTCCAACCACACCTTGGTCTCTGCCACTGCCCACCTTTCGAATTCCTTACGCCATTTCCCATATTGTGGCTCTGCAGCCGTTTTCCAGGACATGGCGATAGTTCTCTTGGCTAGTATGCATGCCAGATCCATATACCTAACCACATGTTTGTGTTTGCTGATTCTGTGGTAGGCCCCAAGCAGGCATTCTTTCAGTGACCACTCATACCTCTCTACTCCAGCCTCCCTGCAAGCTCGCTCTATGTGTGCTCAGAAACTTCACACACACACACACACCCAGAACATGTGAAGTAGGTCAGCATCGTCGCCTTTGCACCGCGGGCATTGTGAACTCGCTTCCTTGTTAAACATAGCTATCCTGTGCAGGTTCATGTATGTACGATACAGTATTAGTTTGAAGCGCTGGTTCCTTGATACTGCTTTAGGAAAGCTCAGTATTCTCTCCCATTCGTTCTCCGTTATGTCTGCACCAAGGTCTTTCTCCCATTGCTCGTTCAGTGCTGTACCCTTAGGGTTAGGTGTGTCTATCAGTATGTTGTACAGCCGAGAAATCGGCCTCCAGCGGTCGTTTAAATTGTACATCAGGGTCAGCAGTGGGTTCTCCTGTGGTTCCTCTGGCCAGCCCTCCCACGTTTCTTTGGCCACTTCCCGGACTCTGAGGTACCAGAGAAATTGCCTGCTTGGCAGCTCTTCTTTTTCTTGCATTGAATCGAATTCCCTGAAGACCCCGTCTTCATTTACATCTCCCCATGTGTATATCCCTTTCCCCTCCCATTTTTTTATCACTGCCATGTCTGTGCTGTCTTTGCATGTGCCTGCCGCTATCGGCATCTCCGGTGAGTAGGTGTTTACTAGTTTCAGCAAGGTTTGCGCTCTTCTCCATACCTTCTTACCCAGTGTCATCATCAGTGGAATGTGTTTCGGGCCCTCTTGTGTTAACCACAATATTTCTTTTAATTTGATGGGAGCCACCTGATGTTGCAACAAGTTTGTTTCCGAGGTAGTCTCATCTGCCAGCCATTTAATTACATGATTTAGCTGAGCTGCCAGGTAGTACCTCTCGAGGTTTGGCAATTTTCCCCCGCCCTTGTCGTATGATAGATACAATGTTGCTAGTGAGAGTCTATGGCGGTTAGTGCCCCACAGGAATTCCCCGAGCAGCACCTCCAAGGAACGGAAAAAGGACGCCCTAACATAGCAGTGCACGTTGTTGAAGAAGTACAAAAACCTCAGGAGAATAATCATTTTGGTGAGGGCTACCCTACCTAACAGTGATAGTGGCAGCTTAGACCAGAATTTCATGGACTTCCTCAAGCCCTGCACCACCTTGCTGTGTTGTGTTCATGCATTTGTTCCGGTGTATGTCTACTGCTCACCCCCAAGTATTTGAACGAGTCCATCTCCCAGTTGAGTACCACCGCTGGCAATTCGTTCACACTCCTCCTCCTTTGCTAAAATAGATCCCGGACACTTTGGCATAGTTATGAAGTATGTCCAGGATCACCGGGGCATTCAGGTGTGGATCTCTCACGTACAGCAGTACGTCGTCCGCATAGAGTGACAGCAGGTGTCCTGTTCCTCCAACCCAGATGCCAGCATCTAGGTGTTGCTTCCTAAGAAATATTGCTATTGGTTCAAGGCCCAGCACATATAGCATCAGGGATTATGGACATCCCTGCCTCGTCCCTCTCTTTATGTCCCAGATTGCTGACACTAACTTCCCTGTTTTGACCCTAGCCTTTGGGTTTGTTTATACTATTCGCACCCATCGGATGAATCCCTCCCCCAAATCCAAATTCCCTTAATGTAGCCACCAGCCATTCCCAGTATATTGAGTCAAACGCTTTTGTGGCATCCAGGAAGAGCATGGCATATTGTTCTTGGGATTCTGCTGTTTGAGCAAGAATGTGTTGTAGTCTGCGTAGGTTCAACGCAGTGCTGCGGCCTGGTATAAAACCATTTTGGTCACTGTGTATCAGGTCCCCTGTTTTCCTGTTCAGGGGCCTGGCCAATATCATGGTCAGAATCTTGACGTCATAGCTCAGCATCACTAGCGGGTGGTAAGAGTCGCATTCATCCATTGGCTTCCCGGGTTTGGGCATTGGTATTACTAGGGCTCCCCTCTGGTGTATGCCTCTCAGAAAACCTCAAACAACACCGGTGTCAGGGTTGCTTCATATGTTTTAGAGAACTCTGGGGGGAGTCCATCGCTTCCTGGTGTTTTACTAGAGGCTAGTGACCTTATTGCCTCTGTAATGTCGTCCCCTGTTATTTCCGCTTCTAAGGTTCCTGTTGTGACGTGTATATTTTGGGAAGGCCTATTTCATCCAGTGTGTTTAGTATGTCAATTTGTGGCACCTGGTGGTCATGGCTGTAGAGATGGGAGTAGAAATCTCGGAATGTATCATTGATTTCCTGATGTGTCCTATGTGTTGTGCCTGTTGTGTCTTTGATCTCCATGGTTTGAGATCGTGGGTGTTCTTCTCTCCTACATAGCCAGGCTAGCAGTCTGCCTGGCTTATCACCCTCAGTGTGTGCTTTTGCGGTTTTCACTGAGTAATCAAACTTAGAGAGCCTTCCCCATGCTTCCTAGCAGTTTCCTCGCAACCTTGTTAGCTCCATCTCCTCCTCCCTTGTCCCCCTTGTGTTTGACTCTTTGGGCCTCATTACGAGAAGTGCGGTAAAACCGGCATGGAGGAACTAGCAGGTCTGTGCTCGTTTGACACCGCTAATAGTAGGTGATTACGAGTGCGCGAGCACGCACGATCCCCCATGCCGGTAATGGCCATACTGCCATGGCTCTAAAGGCCCTCCAACCCCCCGATAGCCCCATCACGGGACCCGCCGATACCGCCTCCGCCTGGGAGGCACCCCTTAATACCGACCCGGTAATAACATCATGCTAATACTGGGCTCGTAATACCGGCTCGGAAGTAACATCATCGTGTCGGAATGGGAAATGCACCGGCGGCCATCTTTAAAAACACAATACATTGCAATCCTCCCAAACCACCAGTTGTGTACAGGAGAGACCAGTGCCAATCTATTCAACATGTCTAAGGCTACCAGGAAATCAAACCCCTGCAGGGACAGATAAGAGGGTCTGATATGATATGATATGGCATTTATAATGCGCCTATACACAGATGTTTCAAGGCGCGACGAGGCGAAGGGGGGAACAGAGAGAAGACAGACAACGATCTTACTAGGCCAGGTGTCATTCAGATCGTGCAAGTGCAGGGGAGGGGGAAGAAAAGTGCAGGAGGGCAGGTGGAGGCTAGAGTGCAATACATGGGATAATATAAGCAAGATAAATAAAAGAACGGAAAGTGCGGTACATGGGATAATAAATAAACCAGATAATAAAAGAGCAGCCAGCAGGTGGCAAGTGCAGGGAGAGTGCTGAAGTAAGTGCTGGTGGGGGGACTGTAGTGATACATAAAACAGTCCCCAGGAGCAGGGTTGCCAGGGAGGCAGTAAAGGCATGCAACTGGCTGGTGGGCTAGGGCTCGAGATCAGAAGGGGCCAGGTAACCAGTGCAATCTCAGTATCAGCCCGGTATTCAGCAGGGGAGAGACGGATAGAGAAAGCAGACGAGGAAGGTTTTAAGGTGCTTCCGGAACCGTAGGTGGTTCTCCTCAAGTTTCAGGGAGGCAGGGAGGCTGTTCCAGAGGGAGGCCCTAGCCGAAGAGAGAGATCTACCACCAACTTGTTTCTTGCAGAAGCGAGTGACCCTGAGGGAGTTGGAGGCTGAGGAGCGAAGAGCTCGAGAAGGAAGATATTTAGGAAGAGAGAGTTGAAGTTATTGAGGCCCCAGTTCCCTGAAGGACCTGTGCGTGATGCAGAAGTGTGTTTTGAACTTAATCCTCGCAGCCACCGGGAGCCAGTGCAGAGGCTTCAGTCCTGGAGAGATACGATCCCTGGGCTTGAGGCCAAGGACAAGTCTCGCAGTCCTGTTCTGGATGAGTTGCAGAGGGCGGAGGGTATAAGCAGGCAGATTTAGAAAGAGGCTGTTGCAATAGTCCAGCCTAGAGAGAACCAGAGCTCTGGAGACAGTGAGCTTCTGTGGGAAGGAGAGGAAAGGGAGAATACCTCTGAGGAGGTGCAGCTGGTAGTGTGACTTCTTAGAGACATCAGAAATGTGAGGAGAGAAAGAGAGTGGAGTCGAAGATGACGCCGAGGTTTTTGGCATTACAGGTGGGAGCAGGAACAGAGAGCAGGAAGAGAGGCCGGCCAGAGAATTACAGGAAAGGAGGGAGTTGGTGTGCCGATGAGGAGAATCTCAGTCTTACTGGCATTAAGGCAGAGGTTGTTGGTGGCACACCACTCCTGGATAGCAGACAGGCAGTCAGCGATGAGGTACGGAGAAGAGGTGGCCGAAGGAAGCCTGAAAATGAGCTGAGTGTCATCCGCATAGCACTGAAAGTTGGGGCAGAGAGAGACAATGAGGTGGGCAAGGAGAGCCAGGTATTGGCTGAACAGCCAGGGAGAGAGGTTAGACATCTGGGGGACACCACAGGTAGAGAAAAAGATAGCAGAGAGGAAGGACCAAAGTTGAACCTGGGAGGGATGGTCAGAGAGGAAGGAAGTCAGCCATGCCAGGGCCTGGCCGGTGATACCCAGTTATCACAGAGACAATTTAGCAGGATGGAATGGTTTACACTGTCAAAGGCAGAGGAGAGATCAAGCAGGATGATGACACAGGGGGTGTAAGAGTCGAGTTTGGAGAGCAGGTCTTCACGGATGTTCAGGAGAGCAGTTTCCGTGCTTCTGGCAGCTCTGAAGCTAGACTGATGGTCATGTAGACAACCAACAGATTCAGAGTGGAGATTAAAGGAATGGTTCGCCTAAAATTTTGATTGCAAAAAAAGTTGGGCAATAATAAAAAAAAATCGATTGGCACGTTTCTTTTAAGTCCCTATGTAAAATTTTGAGAAAATGAAGCTCAAAGGGAAGCACATGGGGGCATCCATTTTGTGAACTGGACGCCCGCCGCTGTGCTTGCTTTGGCGGCACTAATGAAGGAAAAGCCAGCCAGCTGTAGTAAACAAAAGCAACCACTGGGTAGCTTTTCCTTCATTGGTGCCGGGACTCGGAGGACGGAGACCAGAGACTACAGGCAGAAAAGCTGCAGCTGCATCTCAGTAAGTCCTATTTTTTTAATAAAAATAAACAGTAGCTGCAGTTTTTTTTCTAAGTTTTCTGGGCTGGAGGAGCCCAGAAAAGAGCCAGAAAAACTGCAGCGTTTTCAAACACAATAATGTTGTATTTATGTGTGCGGTAGCTTCAAAAGCTACTGCAAACATAAATACAACGTTTTTAAAGCTGCAGTTTTATTTCTAAGTTTTCCGGGCTCCTCCAGCCCGGAAAATGTAGAAAAAAAAACACAGCTAGTGCTTTTAAAAAAATAAATAAATAGCATTTACTGAGATGCAGCTGCAGCTTTTCTGCCTGTAGTCTCCGGTCTGCGTCTTCTGAGTCCCGACACCAATGAAAGAAAAGCCACCCAGTGGTAGCTTTTGTTTACTACAGCTGGCTGGCTTTTCCTTGATTAGTGCGGCAAAGGCAAGCACAGGCGGGCATCCATTTCACAAAATGGATGCCCCCATGTGCTTCCTTTTTAAAATTTTGAGCTTCATTTTCTCAAACTTTTACATAGGGACTTAAAAAAAAAAAGTGGCAATCGATTTTTTTTATTATTGCCCATCTTTTTTTGCAATAACATTTTTTGGGGGAACCATTCCTTTAAGCTGGGAGATGGCCAGTTTCTCCAGGAGCTTGCCCAGGCAATGATGGAAGTGGCTTGGCATGTGGGGTAGAGAGGGTGAGCTGGGAGGAAAGGAGAAAGTGATCACTCTAGGAGAGAGGAGTGGTTAGAGTGACAGAAAGGGCAAGGTCTGAGGAGAACAGAACATCCAGAATGTGCCCTGCAGAGTGAGTCGGGCCAGAGGGGAGAATAGTGAGAGAGAGAGTCGCAGAAGTCGCAAAAGAGTCAGGCAAGAGGACTCTTTTTGCGAAATTCCAGGTGGATGTTTAAGTCTCCAAGAAGGAGGAGTTGCGTGGTCGAGTGAGGAGGAGAGGACCGGCCACTCAGAGAGGAAGGAGGAAATCTGACTAGGTGGCCGATAGATGCTAGCCACAGTAAGGGAATGGCTAGGGTAGAGAGAGAGCCTGCAGATGAGGCATTCAAAAGAGGAGTAGGCCTGCGTAGGAATTACAGAGGCAGGAATCCACTCGGGGAAGATCAACGCTAAACCCCCTACAAAGCGGTTGGACTGGGTGCAGACAGGATCTTGTAGCCGTCAGGGAGGAGCGTGTCAAAGCTAATGACAGAGCTGGCCGTGAACCATGTCTCAGTGAGACGGAGGACATCGAGGTCAAGTTCTTCCAGAAGGCGGCAGATGTCGGAGGAGTGTTTGACAGCTGAGTGAGTGTTAAGAGTGGCAATGTGGAGAAGGTTGACATCCTTGAAGGACTTCCGGGGAGGGGTACAGATCAGAGGTATGCCCTGCGGAGGAGTGGAAGGAGCCTGAGGGAGGCAGAGAGAGAGTGAGAGAGCAAGGTAGCCGTGGGGGAGGCAGCGGGGGAGGTGAGGAGGCCATGGAGGAGGGAGAGGGGAAAGCAGGAGAAGAAAGGAAATTGATGAGGTGCGGGAAGCGTCTATCAAAGAGTTGAAGGTTGGCCTGAGGGTCTTGGACAAGGACGGTCCTATTCGAATAAACATTAATGATGACCGTAGAGGAGTGGAAGGAGGCCAGGAGGGCATCCCACCGGGTGCCGCCATTAATGGGAGAGGAAGAGAAAGGAGAGAGCACAGAGACCATATGTAGGGTCCGTAGGTCTGGCGGGGGAACGACAAAGAGGATGTTTGGTGAGAGTTTCCTTGGAGGAGGCACTGGTATAGGTGTCAGTGATATGGAGGCCTGGGTTGGAGACCAGGATTTCCTTTTTAAACTTCTTCCTACCAGATTTAGTGAGAAGAGCAGGATAGTCAATAGAGAAGCAGTTAGAAAAGATAGGAGAGACAGAGAACACCATGGAGTAGGTAGGGAGAGGGGAGAGGAAGAAGGGAGAGGGGGCTGGAGGGTGGGAAACTAGGCAAGGAACCCGGGCAGGGTGCAGGCAGACGAGACAGCGAGAGGCAATAAAGTTCAGCAATAGGACAAGATGACAACAATCAGGATTAAGAACTATCCAAAATGCACGCTTTAGACAGGAGGGGAAAAACCACACCTAAGTTTGAGAATCCTGAATAGAGGGAGAAAGGCCTAGGTTTCACAATGCAATTTAGATACTGATATGGTGCAAATTATAACAAAGGGGGAAATTCACACCTAAGTTTGAGAATCCTGAGTAGAGGGAGAAAGGCCAAGGTTTCACAATGCAATTTAGATACTGATATGGTGCAAATTATAACAAAGGGGGAAACCACACCTAAGTTTGAGAATCCTGAATAGAGGGAGAAAGGCTGAGGTTTCACAATGCAATTTAGATACTGATACGGTGCAAATTATAACAAAGGGGGAAAAAACGACACCTAAGTTTCAGAATCCTGAATAGAGGGAGAAAGGCCTAGGTTTCACAATGCTATTTAGATACGGATAAGGTGCAAATTATAACAAAGGGGGAAAACCACACCTAAGTTTGAGAATCCTGAAAAGAGAGAGAAAGGCCTAGGTTTCACAATGCAATTTAGATACTGATACGGTGCAAATTATAACAAAGGGGGAAAAAACCACACCAGCAGGTGTGGGGGGTAGCAGAGAAGCCTGAGGGATGGAGACTGGCAACTGGCGTCCCCTGCGGACTCCTGCAGACACAACCAGGATCGCCTGGATGGGAGCCGCCCTTTGCCTCGGAGCCCTTAGCAAAGGGGGCTGCCCTGGAGGACTCCCAAATGTGCCCAACGGGCCAATGGGAAGTGCTTTCCGGGGTGGGAGGCGGGTGGAGAGGGGAGAGGTTGAACGGGTTTGTAGGAAGCCTGACAGGGGGAGAGAGGGCCAGGAACAACAAACAAACACACAAAGAAGGAGGAAGGAGCGAGCAGGAGTGGAGCTTACCACACGGCCACAGTGATCAGCGGGCACCCAGAAGTATGGCCTCACAGGCGGCGCTGCGGTGCTGCATGTGTCGAACACACTGTGTAAGGAGCAGCAATGGGGGACTCAGGTCCCCAGTAGGAGTACTATCCGGCCCAAGGGCCAATAGGAAGTGCTGTGCGGGGTGGGAGGTGGGTGGAGAGGGGAGAGGGCGAACGGGATTGGAGGAAGCCTAACAGGGGGGAGAGAGGGCCACAAACAAAAAACAAACACACAAAGAAGGAGGAAGGAGCAAGCGGGAGAGGAGCTTACTGCACAGCCAAGGTGATCAGCGGGCACCCAGAAGTATGGCCTCACAGGCGGCGCTGCAGTGCTGCGTGTGTTGGACACATGGTGTAAGGAGCAGCAATGGGGGACTCAGGTCCCCAGCAGGAGTAGTATCCGGACCCACGGGCCAATGGGAAGTGCTGTGCGGGGTGGGAGGTGAGTGGAGAGGGGAGAGGGAGAACGGGATTGGAGGAAGCCTAACAGGGGGGAGAGAGGTCCAGGAACAACAAACAAACACACAAAGAAGGAGGAAGGAGCAAGCGGGAGTCAAGCTTACCGCATGGCCACGGTGATCAGTGGGCACCCAGAAGTATGGCCTCACAGGTGGCGCTGCGGTGCTGTGTGTGTCAAACACACGGTTTAAGGAGCAGCAAGGGTGACATGGGTGAGTGGGATAGGGACAGGGGGAGCAGATGGGAGCAGCATGGACGAGCAGGCACCACGGTTGACTGACGACTTATGCAGCCTCAATGATGTAACTACATATGTAGATAGGCTTAGAGACCTCCCAGGCCGAAGGAAGGGGGAGACAGCTACAGTATGCTTGAGAGAGATGGTAACATGGACACATGATGACAGTGTCCAAATACCCATACCATAACCCCTAGACTTATACTCGAGTATTGGAGACGCAGACAGACAGTTCAGGCTGACCACGAGCGAGCATGGGAAAGTAGGGTTCACACAGATGCCCTTACTGGAAAAGAGAGGGGGGCAACCTCAGTATATACCCTGGAAACACACTGACAAGGAAAATGTGAGGTGAAGGCTATCATTGTTGAGCGTGAGTGCTGAAAAATGGATTTCAGAAATGGAAAGACAGCGGGACAGAGGTTAACAGTGGGTGATGTAGAGGGACTGCTAGTGGAGAACCTCGGGGACGCTGCTGATGATGTATGGAAGAGGGCAGGGTTCACCCCAGAGTGACAACCCAAAACACGGCTCACAATGGATCGCCGTTGGCAAACTGCTGAGCTTCTTTATGGTGAGCACTAAGGACACAATACCCAGACTCATCAGACATTGGGGCCATTTTGTACCGGAAAAGGTGGAGGACGAAGAACCCTTACAGTATATTTAGCAGATCAAAGAGCTTTGGCACCTTAAAACTCGAGAGCCGTGAGATAAAACGGTAGCAGTATTTTACCACATATTAGTAAAGGGATTGCCAGAACCAGTACAGAATCAGCTAAGAAAGTTAATAGGAATGGATGCAAAAGCATGGCTAGAAATACAGCTCATGGCGTACGCAATGGAAGGGTCAGTACTAACAAGGGTGAACATTTAGGGGACACAGTAGCAACAGCCGTTCACACCACCACCCATGGCGGGAGGGTTAATAGGGCTGGGGAACACACAACATGGATTTCAAGGAAGAGGGGGGCCATCCGGAGGGTGCAAGTTCGGCTACAGATACACCACAACCAAGGGGGTTTTCCAAGAGGGTTTTGGGGATATAGGCAGCAGGTGCAGCAGGGCCCAGAGGATTTCCAAGGACAAGGGAGAGAGCCACCACAGTGGTGGATGTGACTGGCAGGTAGGACACATCTCAAGTGTGTTCAGAAGCAGGGGGATGCAACAGAATTGGGGAACACAATTTCAGCAGACATATCAGGGTGACCAGGTTGACTGTTGTACACAGGACCAACTACAGCTACAGCAAGGACAGATACAGGGTGCGCACCAGCAGGCACCTCAGCCCATGTCAGAGACACCACAGATGCAAGCACCGATGCCACAGTATTTACAAGCACAACATATTCAAGGGAACACACAGCAATTGCCACAGATACAGGATAACACACGGCAGAATGACAACACAGTGTCACAGAAGGATTCCCTGGGAACGGTCCCCATTAGAAAACTGTGAGGAGTCACCATAGTGGCGAACAACCCCTTTTCAGGGAATGGGATGTCCTTATACCCTCAATAGGACAGCCCACAGACAGACTTGATGTGTTCCATCCTGCCGGTTACAACCAACCCTGCGGAGGAACCTTGCATAGGGGTGGCGATAGGTGACAAGCAGTGTTCCCTCTAAGCTGTGCGCATGTGCTCTTGCCCAGCTTCCATCTGGGTGCCGCTCAGAGATTTTTAGCAGCGCACACAGACAATTCTCATCTATTCAAAAATATTTAATAAGGCACAAGCCACAGCAATTAATTGAAATTTGTTTTCTCTTAAAATAAGCAACTTGTCTTGATATTCGGCTAATTTGCATTAAACTATTATGCAAGGGTGAGATAATCACCTAAACTTCCTAACAGCAAAATACACACATAAGAGGTTAAAAACAAATATGAAAAACTGGCTCTATGAACAGAAGAATCTAACCAAGATATGCCTGCACATATTAACCAAATAATATTCCCTCCCCACCCATGACTCCTAAGCTTGATTCTACCACACTTTTACTTTATGACTCTAATTCTGCACCAAAACACATTAAGATAGTACCAGACAACCTTGACTCTTTCTCTCTTGGCTCTGCGAAAGGTTAGCAGACGTGTACCTGCACCCACTTGTTTTAAGTTTGTTGTAACATAAATAACGTTCACGTACCAGAATTTCTGTTACTTATTGTGCCTTACCAAAAGTGTCACCCACATGATACAATGGAACTACCAGCAAAAATATTGGATACTGACTGTAAGTAAGCAGGCTACCTGGATGTGTAAACTTATCCCATACTTCCTCTTCTTTGTACAAGTGTCATGCAAGTGCTTTGAAGCGGCCCCCTTGCAAGTTAATGCATTATAAAACTGAAATATTAGTTTGCCCTGTAAGGATTTTGAGAAGACAAATGTGATGCTTAGTATCTCCTACTTTAGAAATATTAACATTACCCTATAAGAGAGCAACATTGTAATATCATTCACTTTGACTACAAGGTATAATGGGTATGGACTATGCTAGGATTACTCGTCCATAGTATCAGGGCACCGGATATTCAGACAGGAGAATGCTTTTCACATAATCTGACTTGTTTCCAAGTGTTCAGAGTTCCTTAAGTCATAGACCTTCACTCATTATATGGTAACTCGCTGCTATGCAAAAATTGTTTCACTGAGCTCTGTGAAATCCTACACAATGATATAAGGGTGGGGTATGTTGCAAACAATCTTGTATGCACTGCAAAAGAATTGCGGACATGTCGAGTCATGACATTCTTAAAATGCACATAAAATGTTGAGGCATTAAATATGCCTTTCTTGCAAAGTATTGTGGGTCTGCAAATATCCCAGTGAGAGTTTACTGCTACAGTCCCTCAGGAAGGGTGTGGGTGAAAGAGCACAGGTCATCACTCCTTGGGGGCGATGAACAAAGCAGCACATTTCAAAAACCAAGTTGGACGTTTCGGCAGTACATTGTAGGAAATGTGTTGCTTGTTTGCTAAAGGATAGGAAATTCTAGTACCCGTCTAGGCAACAGCACCTTCTTTTGCTTTCTAAACTCAGCTGCTGAGGGCTTTTCAATATAACCATGTGTTCTGTGTGTATCGTGTTTAGCATCCCCATACATCTTATTTAACTGGTAACAAAGAATTACAGAAGAGGGATTCATAGTTAGAGAGTAAGGCACTCAATCAGTTGTATCTCTGATGAATTGATGATATTAACTTAAAAGGCATATATATGTGGATTTTCTTCAGCAGGGTTCCATAATAAACCTCAGTAAAGCTCTTATTTAATTTTAACTAGGCTGTGGTGCGGAAGGGTGGGCAAACCTATAGACTTTATTATTTGCCTTGTCATTTAACGTCCTATGTCAGGGGTATAAGCTCTAATCATATTGTGTTCCCTACTTGGAGTCAAATATGTTTTCAGGGAGTAAAAAAGTAGTTAGCTTTGCCAATAGGGATACCTTCTGCTTATTAAAATATGTTCTTCCCCTTAAAATTCCTGTTAAGATCAGGCATTAATATTCAAGTTCCTTCTTATGCCATTGCTCACTGGTCACTAATTTGAAAAAAAAATATCAGTGGAGCTTTGTGGGTTGAAGCAACAACATGTTCATTGTTTTTCGTTTTTGTTGGGCACATTTTCAATTTTAAGGGAGTGAAAATGGATGGTGTATATTTCTCTTAGCTGTAAGGCTGGTGTTATCACTACCCAAAGGCCAACATAATGTGGATAGTAAGCAGATGCACAGGAATATTTGATAATCATATTCTGAGGTGCAGTTATTCCGATATAATTATCCTTACACACATTATTAGAAGCATGTTCTCCTGGCCCTTGAATTACTTAATTAAAGTGGCACTTGAACTCCTATCTGCATATTTTTTGATACATTGCTTTTAATTGCCATGAATCCATCGGCAAATGTTGTACTCTGTCTGAATTTCTTGACAGCCACATCAGTTTATGACAAGAGATATTTGTGTTTTTTAGTACACATGAGTGATTTTCCAGTGACATAAAACATTGACAAGGTACTGTGGCAAGAGTGATCATTCAGCCTTATTGTGGACGGAAGGTGTAGAGGGGGTGCCAGTAGACAAGGAACTGTTCCAGTACTGGACTGACATTGCTATTGCATGGCTCCCAAGGATTGCCGGGAAAATGTGGCATGTTCCAAACGAGTATCTATTCAAACCTGAGATACCATTGGACAAGGCAGAGGGGACAATAGTGCCAAAAGAAATTGAGGCAGTGGTTGTAAGAGACAATTGGATAGCAGTACATGGGATGGACGACACAGGACAACCATGGTGAGCAGTGATTGCAATGGCAGAAGGGTGCAGGCTGACCACAGTGACAGACGAAGAGCTATTCAGGGACAAAAGTTAAGAGGCAGAGATAGTGTGCGAGATGAGTGTGACATACTGGTTGAAAATACATTACAGAGAGGTATCAGAGGATGGCAATGGCGCTGGAAGCACCACCTTCCTTCTGTGAGCAGGATCTGGCCAAGGTGCCCAGCATCTTATGGACCACTTGTCCCTATGATGGGAGGGTTCTGAAAGGAATAGGAGATGTGAAGATAAAGCTGAAACCAGGATCTCCCAAAATGGCCAAGAGTTCACACCAGAGAGAGCGTAAACAATACGCAAGATAGCCAAACCCATGTCAGTGAGAGAGATGCAGCAGTTCTTGGGATTGTGCAATTACTGCAAAGCATGGGTTTTATACTACAGCACAAACACAAGGCCCTTACTGGGTGCTATGGAAGAAGCACAGAAGAGGCACAAGGCATTAAACTGGACGACAGAAATGACTGAGGCATTTGTGGAGCTGAAGGAAGCCATATGCACAGCTCCAGTGTTAGGGTTCCCAGACTACAAGAAGGAATGCTTACTTTTCTCACACACTGACGGAGTAGTGATGAAGGCAGTACTGACACAGAAGACGAGTTTGGGGTATAAGCCAATGGCATACTACAGTGGCAAGCTTGACTCAGTAATGAGAGGACACTATCAGTGCAAACAGGCTTTGGATGCTGCCACATTCGCAGTGGAGAAATCAGCAGGAATTACTATGGGGTGCACCACCACACTTTACATGGAGCATGCCCTTTTCGGGATACTGCAGAAGCCAAGGAGCACACTGAAAACACAGAGAGCATTAGTGTATGAAGTGCTACTATCAAATGAAGCACTAAAGATAGTGAGGTGCCGACTTGTCAACCGAGTGACCTTTCTAGCAGACATTTTGCAAGAGGTAGACTATGCACATGACTGTGCAGAAAACATACAGGAATTCAGTGACACTCGCATGGTACACAGGGCTGCACTTGAGGGGGGAGACGTACTGTACATTGACGGGTCTTCGACAACTGACCAGACAGATGGTGTCAGGCATACAGGAACGAGTGAGGTAGTGGCAAGTGCGCGCCTGACATCACATTATTCATGTCACGCTTGCACAAGTACACTTACCAGATCGGGTCACAGATAAGCTGACTGTCAGCAGAGGGTCTTTGCCATGGCATTACAAGCCACGATTACATCCCGGCTCCTCTTCTGCCCAGCTGTCCAGAAGACCTTGCACACCATGGCAATGCTGGTGCCGATCGCCACGATCCCATTGGAGGTTGCCATGGCGCCTACAGGCATGCCGGAATACCTTGTTATCAGCTCTCCTCTCACGTGACATGCATCTCTGGGCTACACTGCAATGCTCCACTCACGTGACACCTGCACAAGACGGAGGGCTGTCATGTGTTTGGCGATCAGTGAAATAAAAGACTGTCACTTAGCTTCTCAGATGTTACCTACAGCGTTTGGCATTTTGGGCTCCGTGTTGTTCTGTTTTGGCTTCTTAGACCTTGGATCTCGCTCTTTGGACTTTTGGACTGCTTCTGGTTTGTTCCTTGGATTTGGCGCCTGATTTTCGGACTGATTACCTGAACTGCTGTTACCTGGGATTTGCTTACTCAGATTGCTTCTGCTGCTACCTCTGCCCTTGGTACTACGCACACTTTAACCTCTGCAAACTTTTCCTGGATCACTGTCTTCAGCATCACGTTGTTTTGTTTGGCCTTTAAACACCTTGACCACGGTGGACCCTGCAAGGGTCACACATATAAAGGGGGTGCTTGCCTTCTTCCTGCTCTGCACTTCACAACACCATTCACTGGGCAACAGTTAGGGAACCCATCTTTCACCGATCTTCCCAACGGGTAGGTGCCCATGTATGTGTATTGTTGGGTGCATCCTTAAGTTCATATTCCTTTGCATACCTAACATACTGCTTTCCCTTGCAGCCATCCGGGATCCGGTGTTTCTCTGTTCCTGCCACCTGGGCCCCAATAACCGGTCAGAGAGTTATATCAATATCTCTGACTGGTACTTGGGGACAGAGGTATAATAATCCACGTGGACCTCAGTTCCTGACAATTCAGCACAAGCAGCGGAGTTAATAGCCATAATACTAGCACTGGAGCACAGCAAGGGAAAGGGGGTGACAGTGTACTCTGACTCCACACACGGGACGTCAACAGTACATTTAGGATTGTCACGATGGATGAGGAGAGGCTTCAGGAGGGCAGATGGAACACCAGTACAGTACGCACTTCTATTGGAAAAATTGATTGAAGTTATTCAGTACCCAGAGGACTCAATGGGAATGGGGATCATGGAAACACCGGCACCAACTTGTGATGGTGCCGGTGTTTCCTCGTCTGCCTACAGGCGGGCTGTGTTAAACCCGCCAGGTCAGACCTGGCGGGATTGACGCCTTCGCCTGCATGAGTCGTGATCACCTGGTATGGAAACAACGGTGGTGGCAGGTTTACTGCCACCGTTGTTTCCATACCGGGTGAGTTGTAATGAGGCCCAGTGACTCTATCCAACACACACGGGGAAAGAGGTCATAGCTTTCCATATTGGATAAACATGCTTCTGTCCTAATTTGGCGAAACACGTGGCCGAATTTGTAAGCAAATGTTTGACATGAAAACAATATACAGCAGGGCATACATTGAGAGTTGTGAGAAGAGCCATATCTCGGCCAGTAGGCCCATTCTAGCATTTCCATGTCGACTATGTTGACACGATCCAAGTCTGTCAAGGATCCTGCTATATGACAGTGGTTGTGTGCCCATTCTCGAGGTGGATTGAGGCAGTCCCCTGTTCGCATCCTGGTGCTCTCAGACCGGTGATGTTTTTGGTCCCGGAACTATTACCAAGATGGGGCATATGTGAGGTCCTGCGGACTGACAATGGCCCTCGCTTCTCCAATGAGATGTTCAAGCACACCACCACATTGCTGGGCATTCAACATAAGCTTTCATGTGCATACCACCCGCAAGCAAATGGGAGATGTGAATGCCTGAATGGCCTCCTGAAGGAGGCAATAGCTAAAACAAAGCAGAGCACAAAGAACAATTGGTTATACTGCTTGCCCCTCGCATTGTTCGCATTGCGCAATAAGCCTGTGTTCGACCACCATTTAACGCCCCACGAGGTGGTGACTGGACGACACATGCAACTCCTGCTGGCTCCTCCCACTAGAGCACTGAAGGTCTGTGAGAGTAGTGCAGATGTATTAGGTCAGGAAATGTATGATTACATTACTTCCTTGATTGCTAGTGCCTCTTTTATCTCTCGCCAGATACAATAGTTATGGACAGGCACAGAAGACAGCGGATAAAGCAACTGTGACAATGGCCCAACGGACTCTGAGATTAAGAGACAGGTTAACATTGGGGACTTGGTCTTACTACGTAATTTTGTCCAAAGGTGGGACGCACCAAGGTTCACTGGTCCCCACACCGTGGAGAAGGTGGCAGACCGAGCTGTCAAACTCGAAGGGGAAATGGTCTGGAACCACCTCTCCAACATCAAGCCCTACCAAGGTGCGGCCTCGCTTGGCAACAAGTTCCACAGGTCCAATAAATATCAGCAAGAAGTGGAAACAAAAATTCTGAACGTACACTGCCAAGTGGAGGACACCCAAGGGTTACTCATTTTAGGGCAACCAAGTTAGGGACCAGACTATCGATAGATTTAGAGTGAGGGTACACTGTTTGTTATTTTATTCTCTATATACATTCGTTGAGAAAGCCGACTGTAATTGATGATTGTTCATGTTGCCCGCTGAATAGCACCCTGATACCTTCTCGAACCAATTTGTCCACAATGTGAGAAGACCCAGTAGTTTCCGGGCACGATCAACCAGAGTGTATTATCTTGTCTTTGTGGAATATTTGGCCCAAGCTTACCCACAACTCAAACAAGGAGACCCTCCTGTCCTCACCACATTGAGAGACCCAGCAGTAAGGGCAGTGTGGGAGCAGGTTTTTATTTTTGCAGTGAATGCTTATTGGGTCCACGGAGCTTAACAAATTAACTGAATACTAACAAAATAACACACCCTTTTGCTCATTTAAGGCAAGCAACTATATCTTCAGGCTGCACAAGGATCAGCAATGCTGGTAAAGATGGATAGAAAAATAAAGAATGTGATCATATAGTTGTGTCTGATTATTCCAAGTGGGGTATTTGCATTTATATTTTGGAGAATTTTGCTGGTTGCTACTGCTACCGCTGTATCCTCTACTAACATTAACCTGACCCCAGCAGGTGGAACGACCATGATATGATATGATATGATATGGCATTTGTAACGCGCCTATACACAAGTGTTTCAAGACCATGTGAGGTAGACAGGAGAGCACTGCAAGCATGATAAGGAGAGGTAAACGCAGTGTTGGCACAGTGTGTGCCAACACTGCGGTGTGAACATGCTCGAGTGCCTAACAACATGTGGTACAAGTAGGTAAGGGAACCACCGGGGAGACCTGCTATTTCTGCTCATTAATCCCCTCTGCCATGAGTGCTTACAGAACGCTCATAGCAACTAAAATACTGGCAGCAAGAGCTCAATGTCTGATGTACCTGTCGATGGTAACAACTCGGGGGAGATTTCAAGGGAAGAGAGCAACATTAAGATGGATGTCTCAAGCAACGTTCCCATACAAAAACAATTACATAAAGACATTAGACATTGTGAACAATTGTGGGCAGTTAAACAAAGCAATACACAATATCACTGATGGGCCCAAGAAGGGAGAGACCAAGACTATAATACTGAAAGAATTGACATGTCCATGGACAAGAGTGAAAGAAACAGGCCAACGGCCACCGCCTTGTCCCAGATTTCTGCCCATATTCTGTTCTTGCGCTGTTGGCTTGTCTTCCTATTTTGTGACCCATAGAGTTTCTCAGAGTCAGCAACAACTTGCTCTGCCAAAACTGGCAGAGCTCCTGCTCCATGAATTTCGGCTTGCACAGCCTCACATCAGACACTGTGCATTTGCCTTTCCATACTAACATGTTTGGCCTTTCCTGGGTGCTTGGATGCCATTCCTATCTCGAGATATTCAATGAATTGTGATTTTCAAAATGGATGCAACTGTGCTTCCTTATATAGCGATGACGGATTTCAACCGGAAGAATTTCCGCCAGTGTAAATTCCGCTGACCGACATGGCGGTAATGGCAATTCCGCCAATTTTTGATGAATTTCATTGTTACACAGTTTGATCAGTGGCAACTCCACTGGGCGGAATTTCTGTTACCACTAATGGTGTGTGCGAGCGGCCGCTAGGTTATAATCTGGTGGAAATTCTGCTATTGCACACCGCCGTAATGTTAATTCTGCTACAGCAGAATTACTGCTGATTTTGGGGCTAACTCGTAATGAGGCTTCTTGACTTAAAACCTCAGGAAGGGGAATTCGCTCAGGTTACAAATGGATCTACGTTAAAATAATGAATTCCCGAAAAGCTTGAGATTCAAAATTGCAAAGCCAACTTGCACCTCGAGCTTTTACAATTCTGTGGTTTTGTCACCCGCTTCACATTTAAAGGGGTATTTCAGTCAGAAATGTTATTGGCGCAGTCTAGAGGGTATGCATTTCCGAGCATACATCGATCGTTCTTAAAAACAATTCCAATGAAAATTAGGCGTGTTTTTTGCACACATGCGAAAACGATGGATCGGGTACTGCCATCTTGTGCTAAGTTCAAGTGCCCTGGCGGCACTAATTCAAATCACCCGGCCCTAGCGCTGACATCACTAGACGCGCATGATGAGCTCCACATATTTTTATGACGTTAGTGGGCAGCGTAGCCAAATGTACCCTGTCATCAGCAACATCATAATGTTATCTAATGCAGAACCAGGAGCATAAACACACACATCCACAACAGACGCTGAACATTTGTTTCCTTTTACAAAAATTATAAAAACTGTTTATTATGAAGAAAACAGCAATTGTCGTGATTGTAGCAGGTACTTTTATTTTTGACATGACACTGAAAATAGGTATTTAAGTCCACAAAAACATGGGTAACATTTTCCAGTAGTTACCCATATTTCGCATGTCGCATGTTTCGCAATCTTATAATGCCGATTCCGTTCATCAATCGATTAATCCTGATCTTTCCATTCTTCACAGAAAGTTATTATGTTCCATCAGCAACATTACAGAGAACAAATGAGTGGTTTTAATTACGAATGCAACACTTTAGCATCAGCACGTTTTCAGAACCAATAGGCTGCCATGTTACTTCTTGTCGCTGGACATATTGGTGCCTGGTGATCACCCCAGATAATGGCTACAACTGATAAGTTGTTGATGATTATTGTCAAAGTACTGTTGAAGAACCCATTGATCGGTAGACTATACCCATGACAGGCACAGGCCGGTACAAAATAGCTGTGTAAAAACAAGAATGCAAAAATATATTTCAGTACCCAGTTCATAATTGAATAAACACAGTACATATTTATGTGAACTATCAAATTAAGTTACAATTAACATGTATGATGGCTATTCTTTGCGTCAAATTGAACATTCATCCGTTACAATATTAATCATGCAGCATACAGCACACTTGCCACTCTCACTTGCATAAATATTATTTAAATATTTCCTTACATGGTTTGTTGTATTTCCATTCTCCATATGTGACGGACAACCAACCGTTTCTAAAGACAGATGTAATTTAAACTTAAAATTCCTATGTTAGCTTTCAATATAGTGAATCTTATCAATTCTTTGTGTATATTCGACACATTTTGTCCTTCCAAATGTCAGTGGGGTCAAGGACAAGTTATTCACAGTAACAATGGGACCCTACATACAGCGTTCACTGCCTGCCAGAGTGTGTTTCATTTTTGGGAACACATGCCACAAAAATGCAAAATAATCGGTGTAGTGAAAAACAAAAAAATATTTCAGATATCACACGTGAGGAAATATTTACTTCCATTTTAACAGTATGAACCCCGCCTGGTCCTACAAGGGGTGATTTCGTACCAGGATGGATGGACTCTTGAACCCAGGGCAACACGTGCAATGAGCAAGAAAATAACATCACTAAATGTCCAGCATGCCTCGAATGAGTGCAGTTTTTAAAGGCTTACCAGCTTCTGTGTACATCTATTACAGCAGACACATTGATGTCTGCATTGATGCAGGCGAGCCTGGTTGTCCTCCACATGTGGGCCTCCACAGTAATATGTGAATGTGCAAAGGCCACAGGCGCATGTTGATAGTGCACGTTGGAAAGACATATTCCTTCGCCCATAATTTAAATGTTGGATTGCACTGTGGCACATAAACCTTTGCTCTATTGCAATCTTCAGCCACTTATTATGATTCCAACTTTTCAGCGAGGTTAGACTTAATTTATATGAATTATTTATTGATCTTTTCGAAAGCGCCTATACAACAAATGGTGTTTCAAGGCGCTGCATGACATAAAGGGGGGGGCAGGGAAGAAAACAGCAATAACGGATCTACTAGATCTGGTGTCATTCGGATCGTGCGAGTTCAGTAACAAAAAGTGGAGGGTGAAGGGAGTTGGGAGGGGGGTAGGTCAGGGTAGAAGGGAAAATGCTTAGGTGGAAGTGAGGTGCAGGGAAAGAGGATGTATACTAATGTAGGGGCGGGGGGAGGGGAAGATGAGGCCAATGGGGCTAGACAAGTGCTAAGGGGAGGCCAGGTAGGCAAGTGCCAGGGGAAGCAGGTAGTGAGGACAACATGCTAAGCAGCGTGAGGACGGGGTGGACCAGGGTCAGTAGGTATTCACACCCCACCATGCTTGTCAGGGTTAAGGGCACAGAAAGGGCAAGTGCAGGTTTTGGGGGTGGGAACAGGAAGACAGTGTGCAGGTGTATACTGGGCGATGAGGACATGGTGCCCTGTGGCGAGCAGAAGGTACCAGGCAACCAGTCAACGCGACAGATTGAGGGGTGGGGGAATGAATAAAAGAAAAGGTGGGTCATGAAAAGCTTCCAGAACTTTAGGAGATCAGGAAGATGCCTGAGAGGGGCAGGGAGTCCATTACAAAGGGAGCCTGCTGCAGAAGAAGGCAACCTACTCCACACTCTCTGCTTGAAATATCGTCTGATCTGCAGAGAATTGCAGCTATATGGCCGAAGATCTCTAAGTGGTCGGTATTTAGGGAAAGAGTAGGATGAAGTGGGCTTTTAGGCCCCTGAAAGCCCTGTGGATGATGCAGAGGGTCTTCAACTTGATCCCCCGGGAGCCAGTGGTGATATTATTGGCCTTGAGAGATGCAGTCCCTGGGCACAAGTCCAAGGATAAGTCTTGCAGTCGTATTCTGGATTAGTTGAAGGGGCCACGGAAGGATTTAGGCAGATTGAGGAAGTGGCTGTTGCAGTAGTCCGGCCTGGAGAGGACCAGGGATCTGTTGACAGTGAGTTTCTGTATGGCTGCTGCTACTATTTTCCGCTTATATTTTTCAAGTATTGTGAGCTCATTACGAACAGGGCTCCAAAATATGATTGGATAAGCAGGAATTACAAGCAGTGCCCAGCTATCCAGCAGTAACCGGTCACCAGGAGCAACCACTATGGAACAAGGTGCTAGTTTATAGTGCTACAATAGTTTGAGTGGGGAGCCAAAACTAGCCCCATGTAAATGTTGGTTTTAAGCTCACAAAATCTCTTCTACATTTGGTTTGAGTCACAGACTTGAAATAATCTAACTGACATTTATTGGTGAAATATAAATCAATTATATTGATGGTAATAAATACACAAATCAAAGACAAATAGAAATGTTAAGGCCTATCTAGTGACATTACTTCACAAACAGTAATGAATTAAAAATACATTGTTTTTCAATTACATGACAAGTGACATACTATTCAATTTATTGTACAATGAAAACATTTCCGAACACTGCCCAAAAGCAAAAAAACTGTCTTTATTAAACATTGTGAAGAGAGCACACATCATTTGAATCTTGAAGTAAACATTTCTATCAGTTCAAGTGTTTGAGGGCAAACCTCTTTTGCAATGTTCTGTGGCATAGACTGGGCCTTGGAAACAAAATCTGGATGAATTCCATGTGTTTGCATGAATTCCATGTGTTTGCATGGCCAGCACAGTCAATGTCAGATCTTTCACAATTTAAAAATCCATCTGCTGGAAGATTGGCTTTGCCTTCCACTATTTGCTTATTGTGGTGAACTCCTTGTTGTAACGAGGCATCCCAAAAATTCCTGTCGTTTTTGCTTGTTCCCTTCCAACTTTCTCGTTGTGTACAATGTGGGGAAGGCATGACATCACAAGTATTGGCGCTGACACAATGGATACAAATTGTAAAACCTTCATTGAAAATGTTGCAGTTGGAGAAGCTCCTATTTTGCCCTATAAATAAGATGGGAATAGTATCGAGCATTAAACAATAAACAAAACAGTCCTAGTGAAGTCTGTCAAATCAAAATGGGCTATGCTAACAAAACCTAATACCTGCCCTATCTCTTGTACAAAAGTGTAAAAAGGAGAAATGTATGCAAAAGGAAAAATCAGTGTTCAATGATAATGTGGCTGAACGAGCTCTCCTCCCCACGTTAGGCCTCATGGGGTAATGCGATACTTGTAGACAGGATGACACACTCTGGCTCGGTTTTCCGCAGAGTACACAGCTCAAAACCCTGGATCGAGGCTCGGCTGGCCTTCTACGTTAAAGTCCTTTTCTCTGACTTCAAAATTCATGTTTCAGGCCTCTGCTGGGCTAAGACCTTTCACCACACAGTTCTCGTAGTGTCCCTTTTGCCTGGCTCAGACTTTTCACCACGCAGTTCTCATAGACCCCCGTCTGCTGGGCTCAGAACTTTCAAAATAAAGTTCAATACAAAGTTGCAAGGGGCTCCCTTCCCCAAGCTTAGTATACTTTGGGTCTCCCTCAATCGGGCTCTAATCCCTTTGAAATGTTGAAGTCTTTTGAATGAGCATGGTTTTCTTAGAGACCACCACAGGACAACTTTGACTCAGCGTTCACTATTTTACTTTCACTCTTGCCGTTTATTTGCCTTTTATCTTAAAGCAATGTACCTTTCACTGAGCCTTTCAAATGGGCTTCTCCCTTTCACCTGACAACTCAGTTAATTAGTATCACTGATCTTGCAGCTGCATTTTACTTTAAAATTCGTTCACGGGTCTGCCTTTCTTCGTGTCTCATCCACGAGCGTGTATCCTTCACGTGTGATATGATGTTGCTACTCACCGGCTGTGTGTGCTTCTTTCTTGTTTAGCGGTTTCCAATTTTCGAGTCAAGGTTAGTATCATAGGCTTGTGCTCTCCTTCCCATCTCTGCCGTTCACCCGGGAAGGTCGCTGGCATTCTGGAAACACAATGCAATCTCTGGCCTTCTCTGCATGTCATTCACGGTCTGCCGTAGGCATCGGTCTCCAGTAGGGAAGGCTTGGGGTTTTTGGCCCGCTCATCTAGCCGCTTTGGTCTGTCGCTCTACTCCAGTAGGTGTGCCTTCATCCCGAAAGTGCTGCTCGTTCTTGTGTTCCGCCTTGCTCAAAGTGTGTCTTTAGGTGTTGCCTTTTATTCACGTGAGGAAAGCTAACTGGTATCAGATGTGTACAGGAGCTAGTTAGACCCCCCTCATACTGAATGTCGTGGAGATAGACCCCCTCCACCTCAAACCGAATGTTGGTAACTTGTCGGGTTGACCAATGACTTTAAATGTTATAAAAATAAGAAATGTAGTGGTTTTCAGGAAAGCACTTTGAAAAATGATCTGTTTTATAGGGTTAGAATGTCTTGTGTGATAGAAGGCTTGTTAAGTAGTATATGCTTGTATAAAATACTGAAAAACTAGATTTGAATCAGAGCATGTATCAAATTATGACCAGGAATAGGACAATCCACCATTTTGTGATGAGCCGGCATGGTTAGGCAATTTCTAATATGGTGGCTTTTCTGCTAAGTCATTATGACATCAATGGAGAACCTTTTTGTAAAAGTTAATCTAGAAGAAACTGAGGGAGGATGAGCTGAGTAAAACCTGTTTAGGCTGGGTCTGAGTGGCATATAGGCCAACCAATCACAAGCAGGAAGAGAAGTTGTGCATTGATCATGCCATTAGAGGCCAACAAATCACAGGCAGGAGGGGGGTTGTACTTTTGATCAGGCCATCACCTCACCTTCCTAGAGTGTATATAAGACAAAGAGAGCCCAGAGGTTTTAAGAGAGTTCCAGAGATATATTTGCTCTATGATGTGTCCTGCCCGCTGGAAGAAAATTAAAACTTGATGTCTTTGAAAATCCTGATTCAGTTACCTGATGTGGTTCAGAGTCCCTTTCCTCATCCAGGAGTGCCAGGGCCCAGAGAGATGATGTTGGGGCAATCTATACATTTGGCGAGCCACGAGCCAGGAGGCTTAAGATGATATCTCTTCAAGCCCAAAGAATCAGAACATACAGCATGTACATACATGCTATGGGGCCTGGAAGAGGGGGGTTTGGGTGAAAACTGCAGATGCTCACACATCATTAAGGGAAGGCATCTCCCAGACCTGATAGCATGGATAGGCCTTGACACCTATGGATTGGATGGGCTTCCCAAATAATTATTTCGGGGACATTTTTAGAAAAAAATTATTAATTAATTATGTGATTATTTTTTAATGATCTTTTTAGAAAAAAAATTGTTGATTAATTAGGTGATTATTTTTTGGATGATTTTTTAAGGAAAAACCTTTAACTATTTTTCAAACATCTTTTTAGAAAAGCTTTAACTATTTCTGACGGAGGCATTTTTAGAAGAATATTTTTCTTTGAAATAACCAATGGTTTATAGTGTAAATATAGTAGGGGTAGAAGAAGTAATGAGAAGTGGGATGGTCAACTCGAGACGATGACCATCGATTTTAAGTGGGAAAATAACTCGAGATGAGGAGTGTAGAGTTATTAAAAAAATTACTTCAGGCTAGGAGCATCAAGCAATTAAGGGCTGTCAGACGAGGAGCGTCACAGTAGAGTAAGCCCAGTTTCCTGCGTTTTAAAGAACGGTCAGAGGGAATTGTACCTAAAGCCCTATGTATGGGTGACGTAGGCGACAAACTCTGTTTAAAGACAGGTTTAAAGTGGCCGGTTCATATCCCAATCGGGATATTTATTAGGGGTAGAAGCGAGTCTCGATGAGCGTAGGCGATGGATGATTTATGTGGCCGGCCAGTATTGTTATGTTTGGCGAAAAATTGTATTTACATGTTGTATTTTGTGTTCTTTGTGTGCACTGTACATTTGTTTATCATTTGGGATTGAGAAAAAAGCATTTTTATTGAATTTGAAAAATGTACATTAAGCCAGAAATGAATGTAATCAATAATGGAGAAAAAAGATATACATATGTGCTATGGATAAAAGTACACAGGGGTGCATTGTTTAAAAATATGGCAAATGCAATGTTTAGTGAGAGAAAGCAGAGATTTGAAAAAGTGTCCATCTTTGAACTTGTGTAAAATCTAAAAACCAGTAAATACGAGGTTAATTCTTGTATTTGCCAAAAGTAGACCAGTAAAGCTGCTTAATTAACCCCATACGACAGAAAACCGCACTGATTTTGTTAGAAATGAAGGAAAGATAAAAACTGACAAAATGTGAGAAATGTGAGAAATTGTGCTTTAATTTAGTCTGTAACTCACAGAAGAGAGAGCTGTAATTGTGCTAGTTCATTTCTTTCTTGCGTAATGATTAGGAGTTGAGATACGCACAGGGCTTAAGAAGTAGCTCTTGTGCAGGAAATGAGATTTATCTTTGGAAGTACATAGCATGACAGTTTGCCAAGATAAGACCGCACACACTGCTAAAGGACAGTGTTTGGTTACAGCTATGATATGATATGATATGATATGGTATTTGTAACGCGCCTATACACAGGTGTTTCAAGGCGCGACGAGGCAGGGAGGGGAGGGACAAGGGGAGACAGACAACGATCCTACTAGGCCAGGTGACATTAAGATCGCGCAAGTGAAGGGGTGGGGGCGAGGGAAATGTTCAAGGGGAATGGGGGAAGTGCAGTACAAGGTAAGTGGCGTAAAGTAATAAATAAATAAATAGGGCCAGCTGGTGGCAAGTGCGAGGTAAGTGCAGAGCAAGTGCTGGGGAAGGGGGGGCTGTAGGGATACAGAGACAGTGCCGCAGTGCAAAGGGGTTCCAGGGCATCAGTGCAAGAGGAGAGTGGCTGGGCCCAGGACCGAGGCCATTTAGAGTGGTCCAGTTCCAGGATAAGTGCAGTTTCAGTGAAGAATTAATTAGCTGTTCAGCAGGGGAGAGGGAGAGAGAAAGCAGAAGCAAAGAGGAAGGTTTTGAGGTACTTCCGGAACCGGAGATGGTTCTCCTCAAGTTTCAGGGAGGCAGGAAGGCTGTTCCAGAGGGAGGCCCCTGCCGCGGAGAGAGATCTACCCCCAGCTCATTGCTTCGAGAAGCGGCTAACCCTGAGGGAATTGGAGGCGGATGAGAGAAGGGCTCGGGAAGGAAGATATTTGGGAAGAGAGAATTGAAGGTATTTAGGACCCAGGCCCCAGAAGGCCTTGTGGACAATGCAGAGGGTTTTGAACTTTATCCTCGCAGCCACTGGGAGCCAGTGTAGAGATTTCAGTCCTGGAGAGATACGGTCCCTGGGCTTGAGGCCAAGGACAAGTCTCGCAGTTCTGTTCTGGATGAGTTGCAGAGGGCGGAGAGTGGAGGCAGGCAGATTAAGATAGAGGCTGTTACAGTAGTCCAGCTTCGAGAGAACCAGGGCTCGGGAGACAGTGAGCTTCTGGGGGAAGGAGAGGAAGGGAAGAATACCTCTGAGGAGGTGCAGCTGGTAGTGTGACCTCTTAGCTGACACAGATAATTTATGTTCGTTGTAGCAGTCTTTTTGAGTATAATGCATTTTCAGGCAGCATGTGCAGAAAACCTGGCAATGAGTAAATGATGAAAAACAGATGCAAGGAAAGCTCGTGTTTGTGAACAGACCAAGTTAACTCTTTTAAATGATTAATAAGTTGAAAGAATTGATGTTTTTAGACTGGGGAGAAGTGAATAGTGGAAGTTAAAAGCCATGTGTGGAGAAGGGGTAAACCACACTGACACAGAGTTTAAGAGTTACAGAAGCTGTTTTGAATTAAAAAAAAAGGTTGACTAATTAGGTGGTGAAATCATGATTGAAGTCTCATGGTTATTTGAATATTTTTGGCATAATTGTGTTTCATTGTGAGGGCAGTGTTTTCGGTCATATTAAACTAGCTGGCAATTAATGTTTTTTGATAGGTGCATGTTTGAGAAATGCCCATGAGTTATTTGTTTTTATGTGTGACAACTGACAGTATAAATAAGAAGGGAAGGAGGCATATTATTCTTTTTAATAACATGGATTTTTATGTGCGCTATGACCGGGAGTTGAGAATGAGAGATATATTGTCGTGTAATGATAGCATGAAGTGCAAAAAATATGTCAATCTATAAGGTTGCACAAAATAAATGTTCGCAGTAGACAGGTGTCAAGCGAGGAAAATATGTTCCCAGTCCTATATATTATGTCTGAGGATTTTGAGGACATTTGGAGACAAAAGTGGGAAAAAGCTGTATATAATTACACAAGTTGAGAGGAGTGTAGCTGAGATTCCAAATGGGGTTTTGTGTGCAAAATATGGCAAAAGGCAGACTAATGAGCTAGTGGACAGTGGTTGGACCAGGCACAGTAAATAAATTATGGGAGAAAACATTATTTGACAGTCATTGTTGAGCTAACATGACAAATTTGGAAAAATATTAAGGGGGTAATTCATAAAATTCAGCACACAAGTGGGGCACACGACTGGCGCACAGTGTGCGATAGTCTGCACCAGCCACGTGCGCTTAAATCCATTTCTGCGCACAGCGTATTCATGGATTTCAACATCCATCACCAGCTGTGGCGCAGAGTGGCGCAGCGACCCTGCAGCAGCGCCAGTTACGCCCCCAAGAACGCCCCTAGCGCAAGGAAAAGCCATCAAAATCCTCAATCCAGCGCAAAAGGCTACAGCAAACGCCGAGTGGGGAGCATGTATTACTGGGGTTCGCGGGAAGTCCTACACGCGATTGGCCTGGGTACGTGTATTTCAGGGGTGCGCGGGAAGTCCTACACGCGATTGGCCTGGCTACGTGTATTTCAGGGGTGAGCGGGAAGTCCTACACGCGATTGGCCTGGGTACGTATATTTCAGGGGTGCGCGGGAAGTCTTACACGCGATTGGCCTGGTTACGTGTATTTCGGGGTTGCGCGGGAAGTTTCACATGCGATTCCAGCAGGGTACATGTATTTCGGGGTGCGCTGGAACTTCCTCACGCGATTTCAGCAGGGTACGTGTATTTCGGGGTGCGCGGGAACTTCCACACGCAATTTCAGCAGGGTACGTGTATTTCGGGGTGCGCAGGAACTTCCACACGCGATTACAGCAGGGTACGTGTATTTCGGTGTGCGCGGGAACTTCCACACGCAATTTCAGCTGGGTACGTGTATTTCAGGGTGCGGGGGAACTTCCACACTCGATTTCAGCAGGGTACGTGTATTTCAGGGTGCGCGGGAACTTCCACACGCGATTCCAGCAGAGTACGTATATTTCGGGGTGCACGGGAACTTCCACACGCGATTCCAGCAGGGTACGTGTATGTCGGGGTACACGGGAACTTCCACACGCAATTTCAGCAGGATACGTGTATTTTGGCGTGCGCGGGAACTTCCACATGCGATTTCAGCAGGGTATGTGTATTTCGGGGTGCGCGGGAACTTCCACACGCGATTTCAGCAGGGTACGTGTATTTCAAGGTGCGCGGGAACTTCCACATGCGATTTCAGCAGGGTACGTGTATTTCTGGGTGCACGGGAACTTCCACACGCAATTTCAGCAGGGTACGTGTATTTCGGGGGTGCCGGGG
This sequence comes from Ambystoma mexicanum, assembly GCF_040938575.1. Lineage (NCBI taxonomy): Eukaryota > Metazoa > Chordata > Amphibia > Caudata > Ambystomatidae > Ambystoma > Ambystoma mexicanum. Next base: position 1,299,148,820 of record NC_090937.1, read on the forward strand.
TGTCCTACACGTGAATTGGCAGTGTGGGTCCTCCCAGGTGTCCCCTCTACACCCTCCACGGCCCCTGCAGGCAGCCCACACCACAGGGGACTACCCCGCACCCCTGGTCATGTCCCGCAGGCAGCCCATCCACCATGGGCATGCCCCCTAGCCAAGCCACATGTCAGCTTGCACTACTGATCACCAACGCATGACCCCCTGCACCCCCACCCCCCAGCAGTGCAGGGCACCTGCCAGCAGGCCCCCACTCATGTCCCACTCATGTCCCCCTGCACCCCCACCCCCAGCAGTCAGGGGCACCTGCCAGCAGGCCCCCACTCATGTCCCCCTGCACCCCCACCCCCAGCAGTCAGGGGCACCTGCCAGCAGGCCCCCACACATGTCCCCCAAACACCATGCCATGACTATACAGACCCAAGGCCCTAATGCCAATCCAAATATCACCCCTCCACCCCCAGTGCAAACACCCAATGAACCACTGCACCCACTCCCTAGTAAATCACCCATGATAGTCTGAAAAGAACCAGCATGCCCATCAGCAAATGTCCTACAGAGCCACACAGTTGCAACACATGACTGTGCCAATGCTCATGGAGACATGCACCAAAATCATCACTGTACACCACACCAATAATGTTGAATAAAGAAATGTATTAAAAAGTATAACAAATGTCAAAATGAAAAGCACACATGCAAATGAAGAAATAATTTTTGAAATAAGAAAAAGAAAGTCAAATCCAAGCAAGAAAAGAAATCCAAAACTTAAAAAAATATAGGTGGTGCATCCCCAAAGTCCATAGAACAAAATCCAAAGATGGAAAGCATAAAAAACATTACTCCATGTGAATATGACTAAAAGAAAGTATATACATGTCCTGAAAATTGAAACCGAAAGTCTGAAGGGTCCATTATCCCAAAAGCAAATGAAACCTACCAAGAATCCTATCTAAAATACAACTATATACATACAAAAAGTGGAGCAAAGTCCGTGGACACCAAATCATAATAATAAAGAAATGAAACCTAAACCTAAACAACTATATTCAAAGGCGGCGGGCTAGTCCGACGGCTCACTGGTTGATGTCATGGGCCAGGGCATCATCGAACTCCTGTTCAATGGCGTGGAGGCGGGCATGTTCCCTGGCCCGAGGTCTCACAGGGATAATGCGGTGTCCAGCTCCAACTCCCTGCGAATACCCTCGAGGCACTCAGCCCGCCTCAGCGCCCTCCACATGGAGTTCTCCGCCCTGACCATTTTGAGCCCTTCCTCCTCCGCCCGCCGCCGCTCCGCACCTATCTGCTGGCCCAACCGCTCCCACATGGAAGACACTCCCATTCCAGGGCTCTCCTGCCCTCTGGTCGATGCCTGCCCCCCTGATGTTGATGACCCCGAGCCATGATGCCTCCCACGTCGAGCCTGCCGCTGCCTCCGACGCAACTGCCTCTGCCAGCACTACGGCATCCAGGCTGATGGAATCCACCGACGCCGTCGTGCACGTGCCCTGCCCGATGATGCCATCACATCCTCCATCTGCAGGGGTCCAGTTGCTGGTGTGTCCACCCCTGCTGGACCTCCGACTCCTGACTGTGGCAGGGATGGGATCCCCACCAAGTTGGCTGCGTTGGTCGGGGCAGTTCCACAGGAGGCCCTGGTGGCATCTGGGCCAGAAGACGGCATGGAGAACGACTGGTGTATAGCCTCCAAAGAGGAGGAGAGGGTCGCCAGAGTAGCCGACACATGTACGAAACCCCCGACCATGGCCGCTCCCAACTGGGCCCCGTTGGCACGGTGCTCTTCGTGATGACGTGCATGCTCCCCCCGGGAAGCACGCAGGTCATCACGAATGACACCCGTGCGCAACGCAACACCAATCAGGACCTTCTCCATACAGCCAGAGGTCCCCTCGTCCGCAGGTGAAGGGGAGTCGGCCTGGGATGGGGCATCCCTGCTGGTGCATGGTGGTGCAGTCACAGTGTCAGGGACAGTGACATGCACAGGCCCCTCCACGGCGACCTGTGCTGCCTCCTTCCCCTGCCCCTGGACTGCACCACTTGCACCAGCAGGGATGCCCCCACCAGGCCCCATGTGCAGCTCAGCAGCGGCCTCCTCCTCCTCTGTGGAAACCACCAACCTGGATGGCTCCACACCGTCTTCTGTCATTGCAAGCCCCTGTGGGGGCTCACCCACCCCTTCCGCTGCAGCCGTGGGGGCATCCCCGCCGCTTTGCTCCACAGCGCCGTCTCCGCCCTCTTCTTCACTTGGCACTGTGTAGAGGGAGACATAGAACACAAGCATCAGGGTACTGTACATCGGTCCCCTAGACTGGAAGCAATAGCAGATGAGTGGCACTGTCAAAGATCACTTCCATCATGTCCCTTCACAACACATGGGTCAGTGCAGGCAAAACACATGCAGTAAGAGGCATGGCGCATGCTATGGACATTAGCATACATGTCCAAGGGACTCTTGAAACATACAATGTTGTTTTGGAACTCACATGCATCATGGGTCCTGCCTATCACATGCACACACTTCACCGTAGTTTCATCCATCTGGCCTCGTACACCCCAGACACAGTGGATGCAAGGATAACTAGGCTGCATCAGTGAATCTGAACATTGTCACAGGCATGTGTCATGCATCCATGGCATTCCCAAATCACAGACACGCAGGTCAGACACACAGACATGGACACCATACATGTACATGGCATCGGCGCCCATCCCTCACCCCCACCCATGTCCAGGAACAGAGACTGGCATGCTCTCATGTGTCCATTCCGCATAGGGCTCCCCATGTTGCATTTAAACACATGCACCAACCGTGTGGTTCACACATTACTGGTCTCACATGCATGACCATGATGTCCCTGCACACACACATGCGTACATGGCCTATGTCACACATACAGGCAAGTATCAGACAACCAGCACACTGCAACATGCCCTGTCTCGCATAGCAATGCTTGGCCAATTACCGCTCGACTCCAGACAGGTCTGCCTCTCAAGGATCTGGGCATGGAGCGCTGGGTGTACGCGTTCCAGGACCCTCATCTGGATGGTACTCATGCTGCCTCGGCCCCCCTCCACAAGGCGCCCGGCCTTTATGAGGGTCCTGGACCTCAAGTCCTCCCAGCGCTTTTTGACTTGCTTGATGTTGCGGGTTACCACCCCCTCCGCGTTGATGGCAACCACAAAGTCGTCCCAGATCCTGTCCCGTCCTTCCTTGTCGGCGCGTGATGATCCGAAGAGGGCATCATAATGCCCCAGGACACCAACTTCCTTCTGACTGAAGCTGGTGGCCCTCTGCCCCTCTGGCTGGGGTTCGCCAGTGGTCTCAGACGGTGTTTGCCCCGACATGGCGACCCCCGAGGCAGGCGTGGGTGGGCAACTGGGTTCTGGGGCAGGGCTGTGGAGCGATGGTATCCCAGTCGGGAGTCTTCTGTTCCAGCAGGGGTGGGCCCCGCAACTGGACCCCTGCAGATGGCTGATGTGCAGGCACCGCATGGCAGGGCACGAGGGCAGCAGGCAGTCAGGCAGCAGCAGATGGCAGGTGGGAGCGTGCTCGGGGCTCTGGGGGGCAGTGATTCGGCCTTTTGGGCAGGAGCGTGTTCTTCCGTGTGTTTTTGCGTGGCCAGCTTGATACGGAGTGATTTGGCACGTGAAAAAATTGCACGTCAGCGTGTAATTCGAGGAAAGGCCCTTAGCGCGTAAGCGCATCTGCACGCATACGCAATTTCATTGGACCAAAGGCCCTTAGCGCGTAAGCGCGTCAGCACGCATACGCGATTTCATTGGACCAAAGGCCCTTAGCGCATAAGCACGTCTGTGACGTATCACGCATGGGCGTTGCCCTGGCAGGGCTTGAAGATCCCACATGGATTTCCATTGCTCTGTACGTGCTTTCCGTGGGGTGCGGTGCGTGTGTTTTGCAGGCGTTGGGGTTCACACGCTATTACTTCACAGCGGGTGGGTGTTGGCTACACGTTCTTCTACACGCAGACAGTGAGTGGTACCCCGCTCGGCCAAGGCCTATCGCGTGTGAAACTTCCCGCGCACCCCCGAAATACACGTACCCCGCTCATTTGCGTGTGAAACTTCCCGCGCACCCCCGAAATACACGTACCCCGCTCAATCATGTGTAAAACATCCTGCGCACCCCCGAAATATACGTACCCCGCCCAATCGCGTGTGAAACTTCCCGCGCACCCCCGAAATACACATACCCCGCTCAATCGCGTGTAAAATGTCCCACGCACCCCTGAAATACACGTACCCTGCTCAATCGCGTGTGAAACTTCGCGCGCACCCCCGAAATACACGTGCCCCGCTCGCACAGGCCCAATCGCAGTATAGGACATTCATCATTGCTGTATATTGCCACTTTTGTAATGCGCAGGGACGCTACAGCCTGCCTTCGTGTGGCGGACATGTTTCGGCTTGTGCTTGTCTTTGGCTGTGCGCGGCTTTGCCCTATTCGACTCCATGAATACGTGTGGTTCGAGTGCGTGTGGGCGTTCCGTCTGCTTCCCTGCAGTACATCCCCAGTTACGCCCTTATTTTCGCACGTTGTTCCTCATTCCGCGCGTTACGCCCCGTGTGCCGCCTACTTTCTGGTGTATGCGCCGAGGTTGTGCGCTTTCACTGTGCGCATCGCGCACGCCGTTCGGGATGTTGCAGTGACGTGTGCGCCATGCACGGGTTTGGCGCACATCCCGAGGAAAACACGCGCAGTGACTTCCATGAATCGCACGCGTGCGCGTGCACCTGTTTTTTCACGCTTGCGCCTGCTTGCTCCAAGATTTTCGGTGCACGTTTGTTCCATGATTCGGCCCCACACTGTCTTCAATTATGTAGCCATTTTTCCCAAGATAGGTGCAATTAGGAGTAAATAAGAGTAGCACATTGATGAAAGCATGGCCACTTCAAACAACGCAGAACATAGAAGACGTCAAATGAAAGGTGGATATCATTTTATACATTTTAATAGTTGGCAGGATGCACAACAAGGGTAGAGTTTAAACACATATAGAAAAATGTTTAAGAAAGGCAAACAATTAGTGTTTTATGTTACAATATGAAGGCCTGTAGTAAGAATTGGTGCCATAGTCTAGAAAAACAGGGTTAGACTAGATTAATGTAGTGGGGTAAGTAGGAGATAATGGGCAGCGAAACGTCTTATTTTGTCTCAACAGGATGAAAATAAAGCACAGAAGAAAATGACCATGGTCCAACACGATCGAATGGAAGATGGCGAAGGAAAAGTGAAGCACATGCAGCAAAGCAGAAGAAGCATTTGCAGCATAGCAGGAAGCACATGCAGCAAAGCAGAAGAAAAGTATTAAATGTTAGCTCCAGCATTATACAGGGTTAATGAGAAGTATAATCATATGTGCACCAACGAGTTAGGGAAAGCCTATGAGTTAAATGGCTTGAAAAAAAAACTTAGGAACGGATCTAGAAAACATTTTCTGTTTGCAGAAAGGAGAAAGAAGTTTAGGAAGAAACTTGACCTCCTTGCCAGTACCCAAATGACTTTTGTCTCTATTTCGATTTTCAACTGAAAACAGGCATCCCTGCCAAAAAGATGTCCTCTTCTGCTACGGATGCACCAAGGAGAGGCAGAAGACGACGACATGACTTTTTAAAAAAATTATTATTTAAATGTTTTGAGCACCTCTACATCTGAGAATGTCGATCTAGAGGAAATAGTCCCCTGAAGGGACAAATACAATGTGTATGAAAAGAAAGCCCAGATGACAGGGCAGAAAATGAGATAAGCAAATGTATTTATTGCCTAAAAATATAGACAAAATTGAATATGTTTATTGTAAACAAATCAAGTTCCAGCAGGAAGACCATGTATAGTAAAATAAATGTGAAGAGGTACAAAGAAAGGGAGAGATCTAGTAGCTTTGATATACAGAGAACCAAAATGTGTAAATATAGTTTTGTCTAGGAGGCAGGGATGTTCAAAAGTGTTGTCTAAATGGACTTTTGTTTAGGAGGCAGGAGCGTGCACAAAACATATGAGAGTAGATTTTAAGGGTTTGAGTTGAAAGGAAAAAGTGTGATGATAGAGATATACTTATTTGTCAAAGAAAACTCATTCAGCATTTTATTACAGGTGAACAAAGAAGGACCTATATGCCTTAGGAGATTAAAAGCAACCGACCCTGTGAGTAGAGTGAAATCAGAGAGGAACCCAACCAAAATGCCCAGAAAAGTCACCATTGTTTGAAATTTGTTTCTGCAAAAGACTCCCACATCCTTGTGTTCCCTAGCTAAATGTCCCCTCTTGTTGATGTTTTGAATGAAAACGTGAACTATGAATACAAGTGCTCTGTGAAAAAGAAAAAAAGAGACACTAACATGTGACAGGATTGGCCTTTGACTTAAAGGGCCCAAGGACTTGCTTCAAGGCAACCCAAAAAAGGACAAATTCAACAGGACAAAAGACGGTCAGAGGATGCCAAACCGAGATGAGTCGGTGGAAGATGTACCAGAGAAAAGAAAAAACTGAACTTTAAAGCATTGAAAATTGGCATGGGGAAGAGAATGGAAGCGAGGAAGAATGTCTTGGGGTGGGAGTGATGGAAAATGTTTTGACTATAAGTCACATGTGTACATTGTATGGTGAACGGGCTGGTGGGTTACCTCAAGGAGTGAATGGGCCTCATTACAGGTCAGCCGGTCCGGAAACAAGGGTGACGGTTAATCCGCTGCCACTGTTGTTTCCGGACCGGCTGATTCCGAGTCCTGCAGGCGGGAGGTGTCACTCCCTCCAGGTCTGACCTGGTGGAAGAAACACCAGCCGCCTGCAGGCAGACATGGAAACACCAGCTCCTATGGGACTCCATGGGAACAGGGATTTACTGAATTCCGCCTCCAGAATTACCAAGTCACCGGGGTTGTAATGCCCCAGTGATTCCAGCAATCACAGAAGCGGAATGGGATTACCGGTCCGGCGGCAGCCTGACAGTTTTTCCAGCACAGCTACCGCCAGACTCGTATTGAGGCCCATTGTCTCTTAAAAAATCTCATAGTAGCTGTAAAAGTATCTGAGGCATATAGTTAGTTTAAAGTTAATTGGGCAATGGAGGTGGGGCTCAGATAAAAGTAAATAAAGGTAGTTTTAGGGACACATACATGTTTAGAGTAGGAGAGTATAATGTTTTTGTACTGACGTTGTAGAAATGTGTTAGGATACCTCTTAGGTTGAAGTAAATTGTCGTATAGAAAAGGATGATTAGGTCAGAGATGGGTAGGTACATTGAAAACTGAGGAGGGTGGAAATGGGTGTAGTGATATGTATTGAGTAAATCACTAAATACAATTCAGAGGGGGGATTGTACAGGAGCTTATTAGACCCCCTCAAACTTAATGTAGTAGAGATACATATTGTAAAAATAAGAAATGTAGTGCTTTTCAGGAAAGCACTTTGAAAAACGATCTATTTTATAGGGTTAGAATGTTTTTTGTGATAGAAGTTTTATTGAGTAGTATATGCTAGTGTAAATTAGTGAAAAACTAGATTTGAATCAGAGCATGTATCAAATTTTGACCAGGAGTTGGGTAATCCACCATTGTTTTATGAGCCAAGCATGGTTAGGCAATTTTTAAGAGGGTGGCTTTTCTGCTACGTCATTATGACATCAATGGAAAACATTTTTTATAAAGGTTCATCTAGAGGACACTGATGGAAGATGAGCTGAGCAAAACCTGTTTAGACTGGGTCTGAGTTGCAGATAGGCCGACCAATCACAAGCAGGAAGAGAGGTTGTGCATTGATCATGTCATTATAGGCCAATGAATCACAGGAAGGAAGGGGGTTGTACTTTTGATCAGGCCATCACCTCACCTTCCTAGAGTGCATATAAGACAGGGAGAGCCCAGAGATTTTAGGAGAGTTCCAGAGATGTCTTTGCTGTATGATGTGTCCTGCCTGCTGGAAGAAAATAAAAACTTGATGTCTTTGAAAATCCTGCTTCAGTTTCCTGATGTGCTTCAGAGTCCCCTTCCTCGTCCAGGAGTGCCTCGCTTTGCCTGACCTGATTCACGGGACATGTCCCGTACAATGGGAGAGAGTTAGTCTGGTTACTCACAGTCACCCTCTTTGTCGGCCCAGTGTTTGTGTGAAAGGGGATCTGGGGAGGGCTGGAACTTCAGTAAATTTTAATAAATAGGATGCGGTAGATGAACAAAAGAAGGAGAATACCACTTCTCACCATCAGCTATCTACCCCTTACCCCCAGAAGACACCTCACCCAGGTGATCCTCCCGCACAGGTTCAAACCCAGGGTCTGAATCCAAAGGCAATGGCCGTGCCCTCGCCACCTGAGAGAGCGATCCCTGGGGACTAGTGGGTGAGACTCCCTCTGGTTTCTTACATACTCTTCCCCTATCCAATGTTGCTGCATCTATTTCACAGGGGAACCAGGAAAGAAAATCTTTACCTTTTTGGTGTTTCACAGTGAAATAGTAGGATTGCAGGTCTAAGAACCATTGCATGTCTCTAGGATTAGAGTACTTCTTTTGATATATCCATACTAAAGGTGAGTGGTCCATGATAAGTGTGAACTTTCCTCGCATATGATAGTACTTTAGGTGGGTGATTACCCATTTGATGGCAAGGGCCTCTAATTCCAACACAGAGTAATTCTTCTTACGTCGGAAGTGTTTACGACAGGTGAAGAGGATGGGATGTTCCAATCCATCACATATTTGCAATAGAACGGCTCCCAATCCTGTGAGAGAGGCATCCGTTTGTAACAGAAACTCTTTTGAAAAGTCTACTTCTTTTAGGATTGTGTTCTGACATAGGGCTTGTTTTAGGTTGTTGTAACGTGCATCATCCTCATTATTTCAAGGAATCTTCTGAGGTTCAGCTTTCTTTAGTTTGTCTGTTAACCTAGCTGTTCTGTCTGAGAAATTTGGGATAAAACTATGGCAATAACCAATCAATCCTAGGAATGCCCTGAGATCTTTCTTGGTCTTGGGTGTATCGGCATCTAATGGTGGATTTCACTTTTCCTTGTTGGGGCTGGACACTGCCATTCCCTACAAAGAAGCCTATGTATTTCACAGCCGAGGAGCCAGATTGCATTTGGATGCATTAGCAGTTAAGCCGGCCTCTCTGAGGGTCTGCATAATAGTAGAAAGATGAAAAAGATGGTCTTCCCAAGCTCTACTATAAATGACTATGTTGTCAATATAGGTCCCACAGAAATCGGAATAGAGCTGTAATATCTTGTCCATGAGTTGTTGGAACTTGGCTGGGGCCCCATGCAGACCAAAAGGTAGTACTTTGAACTGGAATAGTTCCAGAAGTGTTGAGAAAGCTATCTTTTCCTTATCAGGTCGATATACTGGGGCCTGCCAATATCCCTTGGTTAAATCTAGGGTTGATAAAAATGTGGCCTTTCCAAGCGTATCTATTAACTCATTTATGCATGGCATAGGATAGGCATTGAAGGTGGAGATGGCGTTAACCGGCCAGAAGTCTATGCAAAACCTCCAAGAATGATCAAGTTTAGTTACTAACATAATAGGGGAGGACCATGGACTTGAAGAGGGCTCAATAATATTTACCTTCAAGATTTTTCTCACTTCCTTAACCACTATTTGTTTTCGTTATTCTGTGAGTCTATATGGTTTCAAAAGGACCATTTTTCCCTTTGGAGTTCTGATATAATGAAACATACCTTGTACTCTCCCTGGTTTCTCGCAGAATACATCGGGAATGCCGTAATAAGTTCATTCAAATCTTTTTGTTTTTGTCTAGATAGTTCTTGGGGAATACATTCAGAGTCATCTATCTCCTCCGGTACCAAACAAGACAATATGGAGGAGGTAGCGGAAGGATTTTCTTTCTACTCCTTTAGGAGATTTACGTGGTAAAGGTGATTGTTTTGTTTTCTATCTGGTTGCGCTATTTTATAGGTACAGGTTCCTGTTTGCTCTAGCACCTCATATGGCCCATGCCACTTTGAGACAAGTTTATTTTCAGAGGTAAGTAAGAGGACTAATACCTTCTGTCCTACTAAAAATGATCTCAAATTCACCTTCTTGTCATAGGTGAACTTCTGTTGGGCTTAAGCTTTTTATATATGAGTATGGACTAGACTCTGGAAGAGTTTTACGTGCTCTCATAATCGGGTAACTGTTTGTGAGAGGGGAATAGGTGCCTCTTATCTCACTTCCAAGGTCTCCCGGAGCATGTCTAAGTCATATCTTGGATCTCTACCATAAAGTAGTTCCAAAAGAGAGAATCCAGTAGATGCCTGAGGGGGTTTTCTTACTGCAAATAGGGCCAATGGGAACATGCCATCCAAGTCCTTCCCATCCTCATTTACCAATTTTACAAAATAGTTTTAAGGGTCTTGTTAAATCGCTCTATCAATCTGTTCATTTGGGGGTGGTAAACTGAGGTTCTTAAGATAATAATGTGTATTAATTCCTTGACTTCGCCCGTAAGTCTACTCATGAAATTGGATCCATGATCTTTTAGAATTTCCTTGGAGAAATCAACACTAGAAAAAAATGGTATTAGGTGTTTAAATATTTGCTGGGTTGTGCTGTTCCGCATGTGGAAAGCTTCTGGGTACCGGGTAGCGTAATCAACGATTACTAGAACAAATGTATTACCTGGTCTAGAGGCTTCCAAGGGTCCAATGATATCCATCCCAATTTGGGAGAAAGGGACTTCTATTATAGGCAAGGGGTTGAGAGGGGCAGGTAAGGGAATATATACGCTGGTTATCTGGCATATCTCACATGTCTGAATGAAGTTCTTTAGATCAGCTTGGATACCTAACCAGTAGAATTTCCCACTGATGTGAGCTTGGGTTTTAGATTGCCCTAAATGTCCCCCTGTCAAATGAGAATGTGCAATTTCTAGCATTATCTTGCAATGGGTTTTGGGTATTACTAACTCAGTTTTACTAACGCCTTTGATAATCCCTATTTCAGTAAGAAAAAGGGCTCCCTTTTTCTTGTCCTTCTTCCTCAGGAATCACTAATAAGAAGGCATCTGCAAGTGCTGGATCATTTTGCTGAGCAAAGGCTAGATCGTGAAGGATGGTAGGTTCTTCTTCCCTCTTTGCCTCAGTGATAGGTGTTTAATCAGACTCTCCAAAGCCTAAACTACCTCTCTCAGTTTCCTTTGGTTCACTTTCTTCCTTAAAGTGAGGAAATAGAGCCTTCTCCAGAATTTCCTGTGCAATTGTGTACCCACGGTGTACTTCAAATGGAGTTTCACCATGGTTCTGTAGGAGACCGTATGTCTCCCCGAACATCCGGGTCTATGACACTTGCCAGGACTTCTAGACCAAACGTCAGGCCAGGCCGATTTTGGGGCCAATCTTATATAACAACCTGCAGGGGGTATTAGGACTAAGTCCGTGGGAATCATCCCTCTTTTCCCTGGAGGGATAGTGCCTTCTCTGCTGCTACAAATGTCGAAGTCTATAGATTATTTTGTGGCGGTAGAAGGGTCCGTCACTCTGTGACTAAGTTTCTGGAATTCTAGGGTTCCCCAATTTGCCTCAATTGAGTTGTATCCCACCGCTCACACCATATATAGGGAAGACATGGCATGGCAAGTATTGACACTGACACAATGGATACAATTTGTAAAATCTTTATTGAAAATGTGGGGGTTGGAGAAACTCCTATTTTATCCTATAACTAAGATGGGAGTAGTCTCGACCATCAAAGGTAAAGGAAACAGTCCTAGTAAAGTCTGTCGAATCAAAATGGCCAATGCTAACAAAACCTAACGCCTGCCCTATCTCTTGTACAAAAGTGTACAAAGGAGAAATGTATGCAAAAGGATAAATCAGTGTTCAAATGATAATGTGGCTGAACCAGCTCCCCTCCCGATGTTAGGCCTCATGGGCTAAGGCGATCCTTGTAGGCAGGATGACACACTCTGGCTCGGTTTTCCACAGAGTACACAATTCAAAACAGTTAATCGAGACTCGCCTGGCCTTCCACGTTAAAGTCTCTTTCTCTGACTTCAAGATTTATGTTTCAAGCAAAACGTTTATAAAGGTCCCCCTCTGCCAGGCTCCTTTCACCACACAGTTCTCGTAGTGCCCCTTTCTGCCGGGCTCAGACCTTTCACCACACAGTTCTCATAGGTGCCCCTCTGCCGGGCTCAGACCTTTCACGATAAAGTTCAATACAATGATGTGGAGTGTGTCAGAGTGTTTGGAACTGTGGAGGCACTTGCGCTACTTTGTTGCACTGTATTCGAGGCCTGCAAACACTGCTGATCTTTCCCAGTGTTTCCGAGTGTTTTGGAAGTCCTATTTCTATTACAACTACAACTGCTATTTAACATCACAGCAGGAGTAGAGCAACGCGGAGTGCGTCAGAGTGTTTGGAACTGTGTAGGCACTAGCGCTACTTTGTTGCACTATATTTGAAGCCTGCAAGTACCGCTGATCTTTCCCAGTGCTTCCCAGTGTGTCGGATGTCCTATTTCCATTACCACTACAACCGCTATTTAACAACAAAGCAGGCATGGAGCAACGCCTAGTGCGTCAGAGTGTTTAGAACTGTGTAGGAACTAGTGCTACTTTGTTGCACTGTATTCAGGGCCTGCAAGCACCGATTATCTTTTCCAGTGTTTCCCAGTGTATCGGAAGTACTATTTCTATTACCACTACAACTGCTATTTGACATCAAAGCAGGAGCGGAGTGACATAGAGTGCATCAGAGTGTTTAGTGTTTGGCAGGGGCCGTGTCCGGCAACACCCACTCTGCGCTTTCATTCCTTCGGCACCTGATGTATCCAATAGTGACATACAGGCTCACACGTAGGTAAGTCACTCCTGGGTGCTTATTGTATTCGTGAGAACACGAATGTCACCAGTACTTTCACATCACACAGGAGTGTGTTTATTTTCGGACGGAACGTTCTTGAGTTCTTTCTTTGGAACTTTCTTCAATACTAGTACAACAATAGTTACAACTATACCTTCCTGCAAGCCTGTTTGGAAGCAGCGTGCAGTGTTTAATGTACAGAGAGTGGCAGTGGGTGCATTGCCTTTGAGATCTCTGTAACCTATCACGTTGTTTTTGGCATATAGCAGCTATTCATCACCATTGAAGGGAGCCACTTGCAAGCAGCATTTTGGGCTTACTTTACAGAGAGTGTCTGTGGGCAGACCGCCTTTGAGCTCTCTTTAACTTTGCACATTGTCCTTGACAGAACAGTAATAACTTACCTTCTCTGAAAGGAGTCGCTTGCAAGCAGAATTATGGGCATATTCTACAGAGAGTGACTGTGGGCGGATCGCCCATGACCTCTACGGCTGGTTCCGGTTTCTTGATTTTTCTCATCGGTTTCTGCAGTGCCAGATTGCAAGAAGTAAATCTCCCACTGCACAGACCCAGCATACCTAGACTGATCCCCTTGCCAGTGCCTCCCTGCTTGCTATGCTGGGTCTGCGCAGTGGAAGATTTACTTCTTGCAATCTGGACCTTATGGAAGCGCAACCAATTGAAGATCCTTTGAAAGTAGGTTTTTCTGATGCTATACAACAATCCATGACAAACTTAATATTTCTTCTTTGTCCACATATTCCCATGCCTCAGATGTAATTGAGACTGATATTCGCCAAGAAGAAGGCTTGCTTCTCTCTTCTCCACTGACGACTTTAAGGGGGCTGGGGTAGTGAAGTGGCTCTGGCATCCTCATTCGATCCCTGTGGTGTTCCAACTAACCTTAATACCACAGTTTGTCCATTGTTACCTCATGTAACACCAACTTTTATCTTGGTTATGGCTACTTTGGATTTTCTGACCTTGGAGGAGAGAAAGAAGTTTTTGCTTCCAGGAGCTGTGTTGGGCGGTCAGCTTCCAGTGCCTGACAGATCCCTCAGGGGTCCAACGAGGGGGTTTAACTTTTTCACTCCCAGTACGCAGTGAGACCATTGAGGCAGCGTTGGTATCACTGTCTGCCTCCCTGCCAGTTCCCTTTGAAGACCCTCTAAGTTATCTCTGTCGAACCTTTAAGGTCAAGGACCTCTATCCCCTAAATAGACAATGGCCCTCATCACAAGGTTGGTGCTCCGGTAAGAACGGCACTGGTAAGGCAATGCCGGCATCCATTACCGGGCCGGTGTATCATGACCCTAGATGCCGGTGCTACCGGCATCGTCAAGGACCCCCTGTGGCCGTGCACCACCGTACCGGCATGCGGGCATGCGTGCAGATAGGGAGGCCTTAATACCGGCAACCCACAAAGAAGGGGACACCATGAGACGCATCGAGACGCCGGGAAAAAGGGCCACCATGATGCCGGCAATAGCGGCATCACAAATCACCCGTAAACAGCAAACTGCTGTGTAACCAAGTGCCACAGGTGCACACAATCAGCACAGGTGGAGGCAATGGAGTCAGGGCCAGCACAAAAGAAGCACACCCACACACCACACCCCCTTCCAAGCCGAAATGCTACCACTTGTACTTGCCATACTGGGCCTGGAGGACATGCCTGCACTGCTACTCCTTGAGCAGGCAGTACAACAGGAAACACAGAGGAGACGCAGGAGGAGAAGGAGGGTGAGACATGCCCAGCAAATCCCACCAGTGCAGGAAGTCATCTCCCCGCGGACAGCCAACAATTCCACGTATAAGGGCCAATCCATTTGACTTAACCCCAGCACAGATCCACACCCTGTACCGCCTGGACAGAGACACCATCACCAACATAGTGAAATTAATACAGGATGACTTTGTCAGCCTGATCAACATCCGCACAGCCTTCCCCCCTTTGCTGAAGTTGGCATCTGTGCTCCGCTTCCTGGCCACAGGCACTTACCAACACACAGTGGGCCAAATGCATGGCATGTCCCAATCATGCTTCTCTGTTGTGTTAAACCAAGTGCTGGATGCACTACTGAACCATGCAAGTGCCCACATATCCCTACAAAGGCCACCGAAATAGCATTCCATGCACTGGCAGACATGCCCAATGTAATTGGTGCCCTCCACTGCACCCATGTAGAGTTGGTCGCCCCACATGCCATGGAGGCGGTGTACCGCAATCGGAAGCTATACCATTCCATCAATGTGCAGATGGTGTGTGATGCCAGCCAGATAATAACACATTTCTGTGCCAGATACCCAGGATCCACGCATGATGCCATGGTGCTGCAGAACTCCTCACTACCCGCTACATGGAAGGAGACGTTGTGCGAAGTGGCTGGCTGGTGGGTGGGTCTGCCCTCTGGGCCATGGGAGCAGATGGATTGGGGGGAGGCTACATGCATATGCAAGGGGAATGCCCTCTGGGCCATGGGAGCAGATGGATTGGGGGGAATAGAAGTTTCTTGAGTCATCCGCCGACACACAGCCCTCATATTTGCATACAAAATGCCCCTAGCCAACACATACATTGGGTGGCCTGGTGGTTTAAAAGCCTAGGACCCTAGGTTGTGTATGTCACCCAAGTCTCCATCTATGGATTGGCATGCACTGTACAGGGCTGACAGTCATGTGGATGTGGCTGCCATTGACGAGATTGTGCATATGAACTTGAATGATGTACAGGCTGAACACACTTGTCAACGGAGCCTCATCCTTACACATACCTCCTTTTGCTCCCATGTAGGTGATGCTGGATAGGAACCCGCAGAACAGGCACAAGGAGGACTTCAATCGTGCACATACACGTACGCATGTGGTCATTGAGCAGACGTTTGGCCTTTTGAAGGCATGGTTTCGCTGCATCAGCAGGTCGGGAGGGGCACTCATATACGGGCCTGAGAAGGTGGGAAAGATCATCATGGCATGTGCAATACTGCATAACATGTGCATCCGGCATAATATAGCCCTGCCACCTGACGTGGAGCTGCCACTACCTGGTGAAGTAGAAGGAGAGGAAGGAGTACAAGTAGGACATAGGCCAGGATGCGAAACACGTGAAGGTCGGGCAGTGCGGCAAATGGTCATAGACCAATCATTCTGATGTACTTTTATGCAGAGGGTGCCATGTGTTGGGAACTGTGGGCACTGGGTGTGTGGGCACATGTGCACGATTCACCATGAAGCAATAAATTGACATACAACAAATCAGCAATGTCCACTCATGTGATGTTCGCTACACAACAGGTGTATTTGTGAGATATTTTGTACAACATGATTCAACATCCATGCCCCCACCACCCCCCACCTCCCCCCACCCTACTCCCATGCCCCCAAACACCCCAGTACTACAGACTACACCCACCACCACCCTCCACCCACCCACCCCCTAAGACCCAAAGTCAACTATGGCACGACATGTTTCTGGATGTATATCCAAAGAGATTCTGCAGGGTGGCCCTGCTACTGTGGAGCCGCTTTCGGAGGTGGGAGTTGGATCTCTGAGCGCCGCAAACTCCGCAGGGACATGCGCACGGGGCTGGTCTGCCTCGAAGTCGCTGGCGTGGTTGATGCGGATGAGCCAGATGGTTGTGAGCCCAGGGGCAGGGTTGCCCTTGGTCCATGCTGTCAGCAATCCTGGTGAGGATCTGACCCAAGGCATTGAAGCCATCGTACACTTGCTGTGCACTTGAGTTGATGGCCTGGATTACGGCCGCAGTGCTGTCCTGGATGATACAGCGTGTTGTCTCCCCTTCAGCAAGGTACTGCTGCATATAGCCTTGCATCGTCTCCTGCCAGGCCTCCATCCTGGACAGACGTCCCTCAAGATCCCGTATGGCAGTGTGGGTTGTGGTCGGTGGGTGATGTGGTGGCACTGCATGAATCATGGGGCTGTGCTTTGCCGGAGACCACTCTCCATGGCTGCCCTAGTCGGATGAGTCCCGCCGAGGTGTGACCTGTGGGGTGGCTTGCGGGCTTGGTGTGTGAACTACAGGCTCTGAGTGGACAAGCCCTGCATCGCCCTCATTGTCCGGGTCAGCTCCCTCAGCAACACTATGATCTGCTGATGCAGCCATCTCCCCAATTGTGCTGGCAGCAGCAGACTGTGTGCCATCCTCCATGCCTGTAGTGTACTCATCCAGTGCGGATGGTGTGACCAGTGGTGCAGGGGAAGGTGTTTGCTCGTCCTGTGTGGGTGTCTGTGTGGCTGTATTGGTACTGGTTGTTGACCCGCTTCCCGCTTGGCCCATCCTTGGTCCACTTGAGGTTGATGGTCCTGTGCCATCACCTTGCCTCCTAGGACTTTTGGCTGCTGCTGTGCATTGTGCACTCCCATGTGCTTCATCACTGTCTGCATCCGTACCTGTGGGGGACAGAGAGTGGCAGGGCATCAGTGATGGTGGCGCTTGCATTATGCATGCATTAGTCTTTGGACATGTGGCGCCATCTGATCTGGCTTTGTAGGGGACTGTGTACATGCAATGTTGGAGGGTGCATTTTGAAATCGTACTGGTGTTCACATGTACACCATGTTGGCTGCTGTTGGGCCTTGATGTGTGTTGGAAGTCTCGACCTGGGTGACACGTGCACATAATCTGTGTGTCGGGTGTGTATTCATGTATGGGTTGCAGCATGCATTGGGATGGGATAGTGGTGGCCCCGGCATGTGTATATGGATATGTGTAGGTGTGCATGATGGGCCATGTATCGGCTGGCGTTGCTGCCACATTTGGAGGACAATGAAGTTGATTAGTTATCGTGTTTTTGTAGGGACACTCACCTTCATCTGCTGATGTTGGCACGCCAAACTCTGCTCCACCGACTCCTTCGAATGACTCCACGTCTATGACAGAGCTGCAGGTCTCCTCCCATCTGGACAATTTCAGTGATGAGTGTGGTCCTCCTCCTGTTGCCAGCCCCTGGCTCCGATTGGCCGACAATATGTGCCGGACTCTCAGCAACTTCTTCCCAGATGGCCTTCTTCTTCAGCTGGGCTGGACGCCTGAGATCGTTGCAGAACACCACTTCAGCATTCGCCACTAGGGTGTTGGCTAACATGTTCAGCTCATCGTCCGTGAAACGTGGTTTGCGCAGGCGGGCCGTGCCTTTCCGGGTGGCCTTCGACATGTTGCCTGTGGTGGCCTAGGAGTTGTGGTGTTGAGGGTCCTGTAAGTGGAGGATGGCAATGGATTGTGTTTTTGAAGATGGCCGCCATGGCATTTCCCGTTCCGGCGCAATGACGTAACTTCCGGGTCCGGTATCAATGGGCCTGTTATTAGTACCATGTTCATACCGGTACCACTATTTAGGGGTTACCGAGGGCGGAGGCGTTCTGTGCGTATTGGTCGATGCCGCTATCTGGGGGTTTGAGGGTCGTTACCGGCATGCCAGTACGGCCGTTACCGGCATGCAGGGGTACGCGTGCTCACACACTCTTGATCGCCCACTATTTGCGGGTTGATGCCAAGCCGGACATGTCATTAACGCCATGTCGGTACGGGCTGATTTTTAGCACCAACCTTGTGATGAGGGCCAATGTATTCTGGCCTTGTTTGGTATCAAGTGCCCCTGTGGCATGTATTATGTTAGACTCACAAGCAGAAAAGCCAAAGTGAGGTGGGGGGAACACAAATCCAATATACGAAATCTCTCCATAAAATCACCAGTAGCACAACACTTCGCCTCTGAGAGACACACAATTGCCCAAATCCAATTTGTGATATTGGAAATAGTTAAACTCCCCCAGAGGGGAGGCAATTTGGCTAAATTGCTGCTACAGAGAGAAATACATTGGATAGAGAAATTGGATGCAATTCACCCGAGAGGGATGAACATCGACTGGGAATTGAACTGTTATCTGTAATGGCCAGAATTATGGGGTACCCATTAGATGAAACAACATGCACAACACTTTCTGAGTAGCTCTGGTGTATAAATGGGATACTGTCTTGAAGTATTGATTAATGGACAAAGGACATAAAGACATGGTCGTTCTCGCGATGTGATAATTATTTGTTGTTCATGTAAAAAATTGAGAATGACTGTATGAAGGGGTAAGAAAAGATTGGAGCAGTGTGAGTATCTTATTGCAACAATTATGGCAATAGTAATGATTAAAGTACTGTAAATGTTAGACATATTAAATACTGAGGTCAACTTGATTATACTATGTGATCCAATTATATCTGCGCCTAGCACTGTGAGGTCTGTCAGGTATGCCGAATATTTATGGATGAGGAATAGCCTTTAAGAAATAGGATATAGACAAAAATGGTTACGGGCAGTGAATGGAATGTACATTTAGCCCTTTACAAATGGCACTCACATTAGAAAACAACACATAGATTTTGGCTTTCAGTCGACGGAAGCCAGTACATGTTGCTTAGCAACATTTAGAAAGCACATAGTATGTTGCGTAGATCCCTGTGGGACTCGCTTCGGGATTGGCCTACACTCTGGGCTGGTACTAGAAACAGGAAGTATGTATCGGTTGCCTAGCAACATGTTCCCAACATGCAGTACGTCGGAGTGATATTGATCGCACTCTAGCGATGAGTGAACAAGGTTTACATACGCCTTGCTAGTTAGGTTCTGCACTCTAGGATCCTTAGGAACCATATTCATACATCATGGCGAACGCGCATCAGCAGTGAGAAACGCGGCACTGAGGACAGAATTTGTACGTCCAACTGAACCCGTGCATAAGACTGGTCTCAATTGAGGTAGGCATAGCCATAGAATATAAGAGCATTGAGATTACTCAGCACAGAATTACACATCCCCGACTCATTATACATACTTGTTTTTTGGTCACTTAGGGTCTACCATAAGAAACCAAGAGACTGTCAACACTCTCACCCTATGATTATTATTGAACTAACAGTACCACCACTGGGGTAAGAGTACTTTCCATTATGACCAGCACATAATTAACAATTGAAATGTAGATGGTGGACATGGGGATCCAGCTCTATGTTTCTAAGCGCTTGGTCCCTCTGTACATCACCAGAATATCAAGAAAGCACTAAAGTCATGTCTATACATGTTTTGCAGTATTCAACACGAGTGATTTTGACTCAAGATCGTCCGGTTTGGACATAGGACCATTCAGAAGGTCAGTAGCAGTCAGTGCATATTACTTTTGATCAGTTTGAAATAAAGGGAGTTTAGTAACTAACATTGAATATTTATTATATTTTTCTGCAGAATATTTGATGCCCACAAACCCAAATACTAACCTGAAGAAGGGCAAAACACACCCGAAACGTGTAGTTAAAGATAGGAGACAACATCTGTTTTCAGTCCCACAGGAGTTGTGACAATTATTATCAAGTTATTGGGACATTTTTTGAGGTTACAGAAATGTAATTTATTCCTGCTTCATGAAAGAAATAAGAAAATTGTTTATGTTATAACCAATGCAGAGAATTTGTTTTTTCGAAGAGTACTTTTGAGAAGTGTTTTGTTTGAAAGGTATTTAGGTTACTGTGTATACTTTTTGGCAAAGTGAGAGATTATATGTTTATGTGTACAGAAATAACATGGTTTTTTAATCACTATTTAAACTAAATAGATTGATGTTAAATAAGAAATGTACTTGTTTTTCATTTATCAATCCACTAGAATAACAAATTGTGTAGTAATCACAAATGAGTGAATGAGTAGATATTTTTCTACACACTGCTGTGCCCCAGTTTGTTCCCGTTGTTCCTATATGGAGAACCTCTCAGTTGTATCTTGTTTAGCCAAATAGCTAGCTTCCAATTTCTGTCATCGAAAGATTTTGAAAGAATCCTCTTTACAGACTTCCATCGAGTTGATATGGTCAAAATTGGGTTTTACTCAAAACTAGTTTACAACCTAGTTATGGCCGAAGGGGAATGTTTGTGTAAAATGGTTATTTGCTCTCAAGCGTCTGCCCTGAAGAGGTGACACCTAAGTCTAATCCAGTTGGTGAGGGAGATTACAATCTGCGCAAACCCCTAAAGATAAATGTACAAGCAAAGGGTGGGCCAGTGGGTATCAAGGGGTCTCAAGGTCCGAGTAAGCACCAGGTGACCTATGACTGTCTCATATTATTAATTCTTTACATCAACACAATTCAGCAAAAAGTCATTCTGGCTGACCCCCGTACCCCCATTAGACTTGTTTCATGGAATACACGCGAGTTTGCCCACGACACTGCTGTGCCCCAGTTTGTTCCCGTTGTTCCTATATGGAGAACCTCTCAGTTGTATCTTGTTTAGCCAAATAGCTAGCCTCCAATTTCTGTCATCGAAAGATTTTGAAAGAATCCTCTTTACAGTCTTCCATCGAGTTGATATGGTCAAAATTGGGTTTTACTCAAAACTAGTTTACAACCTAGTTATGGCCGAAGGGGAATGTTTGTGTAAAATGGTTATTCGCTCTCAAGCATCTGCCCTGAAGAGATGACACCTAAGTCTAATCCAGTTGGTGAGGGAGGTTACAATCTGTGCAAACCCCTAAAGATAAATGTACAAGCAAAGGGTGGGCCAGTGGGTATCAAGGGGTCTCAAGGTCCGAGTAAGCACCAGGTGACCTATGACTGTCTCATATTATTAATTCTTTACATCAACACAATTCAGCAAAAAGTCATTCTGGCTGACCCCCGTGCCCCCATTAGACTTGTTTCATGGAATACACGCGAGTTTGCCCACGACACTGCTGTGCCCCAGTTTGTTCCCGTTGTTCCTATATGGAGAACCTCTCAGTTGTATCTTGTTTAGCCAAATAGCTAGCCTCCAATTTCTGTCATCGAAAGATTTTGAAAGAATCCTCTTTACAGTCTTCCATCGAGTTGATATGGTCAAAATTGGGTTTTACTCAAAACTAGTTTACAACCTAGTTATGGCCGAAGGGGAATGTTTGTGTAAAATGGTTATTCGCTCTCAAGCATCTGCCCTGAAGAGATGACACCTAAGTCTAATCCAGTTGGTGAGGGAGGTTACAATCTGTGCAAACCCCTAAAGATAAATGTACAAGCAAAGGGTGGGCCAGTGGGTATCAAGGGGTCTCAAGGTCCGAGTAAGCACCAGGTGACCTATGACTGTCTCATATTATTAATTCTTTACATCAACACAATTCAGCAAAAAGTCATTCTGGCTGACCCCCGTGCCCCCATTAGACTTGTTTCATGGAATACACGCGAGTTTGCCCACGACACTGCTGTGCCCCAGTTTGTTCCCGTTGTTCCTATATGGAGAACTTCTCAGTTGTATCTTGTTTAGCCAAATAGCTAGCCTCCAATTTCTGTCATCGATAGATTTTGAAAGAATCCTCTTTACAGACTTCCATCGAGTTGATATGGTCAAAATTGGGTTTTACTCAAAACTAGTTTACAACCTAGTTATGGCCGAAGGGGAATGTTTGTGTAAAATGGTTATTCGCTCTCAAGCGTCTACCCTGAAGAGGTGACACCTAAATCTAATCCAGTTGGTGAGGGAGGTTACAATCTGCGCAAACCCCTAAAGATAAATGTACAAGCAAAGGGTGGGCCAGTGGGTATCAAGGGGTCTCAAGGTCCGAGTAAGCACCAGGTGACCTATGACTGTCTCATATTATTAATTCTTTACATCAACACAATTCAGCAAAAGGTCATTCTGGCAGACCCCCGTGCCCCCATTAGACTTGTTTCATGGAATACACGCGAGTTTGCCCACGACACTTACCACTCAGGCAGACCTTATTTGCATACAAGAATCACTTATGCTAGATGTTCCTCTGCTTGATGGGTTTACGGTTGTATATGAGCCAGCAAGGAAAGGCTTAAAGCGTTGCCCATATGGAGGCTTACTCTGTGCTTGGCCTGTCTCTTCAAACTAACATTTATTTTATTTTTACATGTTTTTATTGCCATTTTTCAACTTCCACTTTTTCATGCCTGCATTTAGATTAATAACAACAAATAACAACTAACAAACGACTTCCTACATGTGCCATGTGCTATTTTATAACATCGGTTGGGGGCAAACGCTTCAATGTCAAGGGCTCAGCTCTTTTGGTACTCTTCATGTCCTCCGTTTGGCCAATGTCAATTGGGTGCTGTGGAATACTTGCCTGGGCACATAGTGGATGACCCCTGCCTTAATTGGTGCACTCATGGGGGTTTGTCGTCAGACGGCTGAAACATGTCCCAGATCAGCGCTTTCCATGCTACACATTTATCGTTGCCATCAGGTTCCGATCTGTTCGCTCCCTCCAACCACACCTTGGTCTCTGCCACTGCCCACCTTTCGAATTCCTTATGCCATTTCCCATATTGTGGCTCTGCAGCCGTTTTCCAGGACATGGCGATAGTTCTCTTGGCTAGTATGCATGCCAGATCCATATACCTAACCACATGCTTGTGTTTGCTGATTCTGTGGTAGGCACCAAGCAGGCATTCTTTCAGTGACCACTCATACCTCTCTACTCCAGCCTCCCTGCAAGCTCGCTCTATGTGTGCTCAGAAACTTCACACACACACACCCAGAACATGTGAAGCAGGTCAGCATCGTCGCATTTGCACCGCGGGCATTGTGAACTCGCTTCCTTGTTAAACTTAGCTATCCTGTGCAGGTTCATGTATGTACGATACAGTATTAGTTTGAAGCGCTGGTTCATTGATACTGCTTTAGGAAAGCTCAGTATTCTCTCCCATTCGTTCTCCGTTATGTCTGCACCGAGGTCTTTCTCCCATTGCTCCTTCAGTGCTGTACCCCTAGGGTTAGGTGTGTCTATCAGTATGCTGTACAGCCGAGAAATCGGCCTCCAGCCGTCGTTTAAATTGTACATCAGGGTCAGCAGTGGGTTCTCCTGTGGTTCCTCTGGCCAGCCCTCCCACGTTTCTTTGGCCACTTCCCGGACTCTGAGGTACCAGAGAAATATCCTGCTTGGCAGCTCTTATTTTTCTTGCATTGAATCGAATTCCCTGAAGACCCCGTCTTCATTTACATCTCCCCATGTGTATATCCCTTTCCCCTCCCATTTTTTTATCACTGCCATGTCTGTGCTGTCTTTGCATGTGTCTGCCGCTATCGGCATCTCCGGTGAGTAGGTGTTTACTAGTTTCAGCAAGGTTTGCGCTCTTCTCCATACCTACTTACCCAGTGTCATCATCAGTGGAATGTGTTTCGGGCCCTCTTGTGTTAACCACAATATTTCTTTTAATTTGATGGGAGTCACCTGATGTTGCAACAAGTTTGTTTCCGAGGTAGTCTCATCTGCCAGCCATTTAATTACATGACTGAGCTGAGCTGCCAGGTAGTACCTCTCGAGGTTTGGCAATTTCCCCCCGCCCTTGTCGTATGATAGATATAATGTTGCTAGTGAGAGTCTATGGCGGTTAGTGCCCCACAGGAATTCCCCGAGAAGCACCTCCAAGGAACGGAAAAAGGACGCCCTAACATAGCAGTGCACGTTGTTGAAGAAGTACAAAAACCTCTGGAGAATAATCATTTTGGCGAGGGCTACCCTACCTAACAGTGATAGTGGCAGCTTAGACCAGAATTTCATGGACTTCCTCAAGCCCTGCACCACCTTTGCTGTTTTGTGTTCATGCATTTGTTCCGGTGTATGTCTACTGCTCACCCCCAAGTATTTGAACGAGTCCATCTCCCAGTTAAGTACCACCGCTGGCAATTCGTTCACACTCCTCCTCCTTTGCTAAAATGGATCCCGGACACTTTGGCATAGTTATCAAGTATGTCCAGGATCACCGGGGCATTCAGGTGTGGATCTCTCACGTACAGCAGCACGTCGTCCGCGTAGAGTGACAGCAGGTGTCCTGTTCCTCCAACCCAGATGCCAGCATCTAGGTGTTGCTTCCTAAGATACATTGCTATTGGTTCAAGGCCCAGCACATATAGCATCAGGGATTATGGACATCCCTGCCTCGTCCCTCTCTTTATGTCCCAGATTGCTGACACTAACTTCCCTGTTTTGACCCTAGCCTTTGGGTTTGTGTATACTATTCGCACCCATCAGATGAATCCCTCCCCCAAATCCAAATTCCCTTAATGTAGCCACCAGCCATTCCCAGTATATTGAGTCAAACGCTTTTGTGGCATCCAGGAAGAGCATGGCATATTGTTCTTGGGATTCTGCTGTTTGAGCAAGAATGTGTTGTAGTCTGCGTAGGTTCAACGCAGTGCTGCGCCCTAGTATAAAACCATTTTGGTCACTGTGTATCAGGTCCCCCGTTTTCCTGTTCAGGGGCCTGGCCAGTATCATGGTCAGAATCTTGACGTCATAGCTCAGCATTGCTAGCGGGTGGTAAGAGTCGCATTCATCCATTGGCTTCCCGGGTTTGGGCATTGGTATTACTAGGGCTCCCCTCTGGTGTATGCCTCTCAGAAAACCTCAAACAACACCGGTGTCAGAGTTGCTTCATATGTTTTAGAGAACTCTGGGGGGAGTCCATCGCTTCCTGGTGTTTTACTAGAGGCTAGTGACCTTATTGCCTCTGTAATGTCGTCCCCTGTTATTTCCGCTTATAAGGTTCCTGTTGTGACGTGTATATTTTTGGAAGGCCTATTTCATCCAGTGTGTTTAGTATGTCGATTTGTGGCACCTGGTGGTCATGGCTGTAGAGATGGGAGTAGAAATCTCGGAATGTATCATTGATTTCCTGATGTGTCCTATGTGTTGTGCCTGTTGTGTCTTTGATCTCCGTGGTTTGAGATCGTGGGTGTTCTTCTCTCCTATATAGTCAGGCTAGCAGTCTGCCTGGCTTATCGCCCTCAGTGTGTGCTTTTGCGGTTTTCACTGAGTAATCAAACTTAGAGAGCCTTCCCCATGCTTCCTGGCAGTTTCCTCGCAACCGTGTTAGCTCCATCTCCTCCTCCCTTGTCCCCCTTGTGTTTGACTCTTTGGGCCTCATTACGAGAAGTGCGGTAAAATCGGAGTCATTACCGGCATGGAGGAACTAGCAGGTCCGTGCTCATTTGACACCGCTAATAGTAGGTGATTACAAGTGCGGGAGCACGCACGAACTCCCATGCCGGTAATGGCCATACTGCCATGGCTCTAAAGGCCCTCCAACCCCCCTATAGCGCCATCACGGGACCCGCTGATACCGCCTCCGCCTGGGAGGCACCCCTTAATACCGACCCGGTAATAACATCATGCTAATACTGGGCTCGTAATACCGGCCCGGAAGTAACATCATCGTGTCGGAATGGGAAATGCACCGGCGGCCATCTTTAAAAACACAATACATTGCAATCCTCCCAAACCACCAGTTGTGTACAGGAGAGACCAGTGCCAATCTATTCAACATGTCTAAGGCTACCAGGAAATCAAACCCCTGCCTGCGCAAGAAGTGTTTTTTGGACGAAGAACTCAACATGTTGGCGGACACCCTTGCTGCCCATGCTGAGGAGATTAACCAGCACAACCTCAAAAGGGAGGTACAGCAGCGGAAAAAGGAGATTTGGAAGGAGGTAGCCCGCAAGGACTCGGCAGTCGGCACCACCCCATGGACAGTCAAAGACTGTAAGAAAAGGTGGGATGACCTCTGCCTCAGGGTACGGAACATCCTGGCCGGCAATAGGAGGGAGGCCATCGCCACAGGTGGGGTTCCCCACTTACCCAAAAATCTAATGCACTGGGAGGAGACGTGCAGTACCTTCATCCAGATGGAGTCCATCGAGGGCTTCGGGGAGATTTAGATGGGTGCCGCAACATCTGGAGATGGAGGTGAGTGACCCTGTAGATCCCAGTAAGGGAAACCATGCCGTAGCATAAGTGATCTGGAATATAGTCTAGGCAAGGCATGCATGTCCCAACACACACATCAACATATCCTTGTCCAGATGGAGGCCCAAACCCTGCCACACTGAAATGCATGCTGAGTGCCAATCCCATTACCAACAGGCAGCCAACACACACGGACCATGCCCATGTAATACATCACACAAACCCCAATACAACGGCATGCCACCTGCCATGCAGCATTCCTGAATTGAGACGTCACGGCAAATGCCAAAATGACCCCTTTATACTACCCTGTGTGACACACCTGTAAGATATGAATGCATGATAAATGAAATTCTCCACAGCACCATATAATACATCTTGCATGTAACACCATCGCTGATGCCCATCATCTCTTCTACCACCCCCAGGCACCGAAGGAGAGGATGCCAGTGAGGTAACACCCACAAGGGCATCCACATCCCGGCACAAGACAACTCCAACAGGGAAGACCACCTCCGGGGCAGCCTCGCAGGCCGCACCAAAACCCAGGGTGAGTGTCCAGGCCATGGCCGCACATGAGGGCCCCACATCTACGCCTGAGACCGAGACCACAGAGCTGGCAACACCAGTGGAAGGCGAGGCCAGTGGCACACATTCGGCAGCAACAAGTTCGGTGGGTGAGGCAGCAGCCACTGCCCCACTGAGCGACATTGAAACTGCAGTGGATGTGTATGTGAACGAGGATGGACTAACCCATGTGGCATGTCCACACTCACCAAGCCCTGTGTCCACCCCCCATCCTCACACTCAGGCCACACCCACCAGCAGCATTGCAGATCCTTTACTCCGCGATTCAGACCTTTGCAGCCCTCCAAGGACAGCACTGCCAATGCATGCCCGGTCGCAGCACCCTCAACCACTGCTGCTCCCACCAACCTCGAGGCACGGCTAGCAAGGGTGAAGGCTAGACACGACTCAATGCTGGACCTTGTCCGACAATATGTTGCGAAGAGAGAGGACACGAGGTGTGAGATTGCGCAGGCCATAGCGGCAAACACAGCCGCCATTAATGCCTCTGTGTTGATGATGCGAGACAGTCTGGGGGCCGTCACGCAGGTCCTCGTCTCAATCCTGCTGCACATGCAGCAGCAACAACCAGCACCAGCCGTGCCAATCACCATGGCTTCCACCCCATCCACCACACCACCATCCTCCACACCCACTTCCTCTGCACCCTCCAGCCCTGTGCGTCCAACAAGACAGAGCGCGAGGCAGTCAGAAATGCTGCCCCCAGACAACAAGAAAGCAAGGAAATAGTGTGGGACAACAATGGGAGTGGGTCAGATGGTGTCAGTGGTGTATAGGTGTATTAGGGGGAGTTCATTGGGGGTATGGGGAGTTCATTGGGGGATATGGGGAGTTCATTGGGGGTATGGGGAGTTCATTGGGAGTATGGGGTGTTTTTCGTGTTGTGGGGGGGTGGGAGGTAGCACATTTCTGTAGTTGATATTAATACACCGTTGTGTGAAAAATCATGCAATGCCTGGACATTGTTCTTTTCATGTGTATACATTTTATTCATGACAGTGCACAGTGCCCAACTCACCAGATTCCCTGTGTGCATGTCGACATGGACCCAGTGTACAATGTGTTACTGACACATATCCATCAACATCCCTGTGGGTCCGAAGTATTCGTCAATTAGTGATTGGAGTACTGCACGGCCATCTTGTGCATCATGTACTGACAGGGGTGCTGCTTCTCCTCTGTCTTCATCCTCATCATCCTCACCCGGTACATGCATGTCAATGTCAGGTGGCAGTGGTGCATTTCTCCGGACGCACATGTTGTGCAGTACGACACAGGCCATGGGGATCTTTGCCACCTTCTCAGGCCTATAAAGGAGTGCTCCACCAGACCTGCTTAGGCAGCGGAACCGCGCCTTCAACAGGCCAAAGGTCTGCTCAATCACAACACGGGTATGGGTATGAACCCGATTGTACTCCTCTTCATGGCTGTTCCGCGGGTTCCGCACAGGGGTAAGTA
Source organism: Ambystoma mexicanum (assembly GCF_040938575.1). Taxonomy (NCBI): domain Eukaryota; kingdom Metazoa; phylum Chordata; class Amphibia; order Caudata; family Ambystomatidae; genus Ambystoma; species Ambystoma mexicanum. The sequence goes on from NC_090937.1 coordinate 1,299,177,443, forward strand.
GCCACGGCTTCAAGGGATATCCTCCATCACCTGCAAGCGAATACAAATAGGTCTATGTGAGTCACTCTGAGATGCCACCTTCGGGATTCACAGCCATGGCCGCAGCAATTTGGTATTGGCATTCACATGTCCCTGTATGTATGCACAAATATTATTTAGATGCATTGTATACTGCAATATGGTGTGGTAGTCTGGATAGCGTTGTACAGATGATGCATCAGTGATTGCTTGCATGCTGATGCGGATGTACTGTGGGGTGGGCAGTCATAATTTCGAAAAAAAAATGTCGACAGACAAAAATGTCGACAAAAAAATGTCGAAAAAAATGTCGACTTTCGTTTTTTTTAATTATATATTTATTTTAGGCATTCGGGAGTTAAAAAAAAGGGAAAAATGTAAAAAAAATTTTTAAAAAGGGTGGTTGGGGGGGGGGAACCCCCCCATTTAAAAAAAAAATGCATTGAAAAAAAAAGTCGACATTTTTTTTTTCCACATTTCTTTTTCGAAATTTTGACTTTCGACATTTTTGTTGTCGAAATTATCACTATAAACCGTACTGTGGATGAAGGAAGATGTTTTGCCTCCCATTATTGCTGTGTATAGTACACTGTGCATGATCACACTAGCCACATTGGCACAGTTGCAATCATGTTTAGTCATACATTACTTGACATACCCATGGTGGCCAGGTTGTGCATCTTACATGTTGTCATTGATATACGGCATTGGTCCAATGTGTGCCAGTGATGTGTCATGTTCGGATTGGGAGGTTCAGGTCAGGATTGTTTAGCTCTGCGTGCATTCTCCACTCATCGCCCATTCCCACCCTGGTGGAGTATGCATCCCCCCAACTCACAACTCCGACGCACTGCCATGGGCCAGTCTGGCAACTCACCAAGCAGCCAGGCACGTCGTCCAGCATGTCGCTCCATGTGATATGTGCCGATCCGGGATATCGGGCGCAACAATGTGTGATAATCTTGCTGGAGTCACATACCATCTGCACATTGAGTGGTATTGCTTGCGATTACGGTACACCGCCTCTAGGGCATGGGGGACTACCAATTCTACATGGGTGCAGTCGAGGGCACCAACTCAATTGGGCATGCCAGCCAGTGCATGGAAGCCGACTTTGGTGTCGGCTATCTCCTGGGCAGTCCGTGGTAGGGATATGTGGGTGCTAACGTGCTTCAGGAGGACATCCAGCACTTGGGTCAGCATGCGTGAAAATAGTGGTTGTGAAATGCCATGCAGCTGGCCCACTGTGTGCTGGTAGGTGCCTGTGGCCAGGAAGTGGAGCACAGACACCACCTTTAGTAGCGGGGGGATGGCAACTATGAGGCTGACGATGTCATCATGTATCATGTCCACAATGGTGGTCATGGTGTCCCGGTCCAACCGGTACAGGGTGTGGATCTGCTCAGGGGTTAGATTGAATGGACTGGATCTGATGCGAGGGATTGGTGGCTGCCTACGAGGTACTACTGGCTGCACTGGTAGTAATTGCTGGCCGTGTCTCACCCACCTTCTCCTCCTGCATCTCCTCTGTGCTGCCTGTTGCTGTGGCTGTAGTTGTTGTTGTAGTTGGTGTTGTTGCTGTAGTTGTAGCAGTATAGGCATGTCCTCTGGCCCCATGATTGCAACAGTTAGTGGTATCATTTTAGTGTAGGAAGGGGTGTGGTGTGTGGGTGTACTCCTTTTATACTGGGACGGGCTCCATTGACTCCACCTGTGGTAATTGTGTGCACCTGTGGTAGTTGCCTTGACTGCAGGTTGCTGTTTACGGGTGGTCCGTGATGCCTGTATGGCCACCATCGTGCAGGCCCTAATTACCGCCTTCGGGATGCCGGTAATTGCATGCCTGCGTGAGTTGTGATGTCCTCCTATTAAGGGCAACCCAGTATTTACTCCGCAAAGGGGCGCATGTACGCGCGCGTGCTGGTATGAAGGGGCACGGTACAGGCGGTGGCGGTATTGGCAGGTTGTCGGGTCGTAATGGCCCGGACCCATTAACGATGCCGGTATTACCATTCCGCCTTCCTTTTTATATTACCTCCATTCTCTATTCTCGTAATGTGTTTTATCTCCTCTTCCAATTTCTCCAATTCAGCTCTCTGTGTTTTCCGTATGCCCTCCACATCTGCGATGGCCTCGCCCCTCACCACTACTTTCATTGCCTCCCAAACTGTGCCCAATCTTTCAACGCTACCTACGTTCTTTTCCACATATTCCTGTATCTTGTCTCGCAGCTCCTCCGTAAAAGCTGGATCTATTAGGGGGAATCTGGTGCCATGCGCCACAGCGGAATGGGCGGTCTAGGTCCCCGTGTTTTACAGTTCATCAGCAGTGCTGAGTGGGCTGATACTGACCTACCTAAGTACTGTGCTGATTCTATTTGTGTTTGATAGCTCTTGGCCACGAATAGGTAGTCAATCCTCGTGTGTAGAGAGTGTGGCGATGAGAAGTATGAGTAACCTTTGTCTGTGGGATGTAGCTCCCTCCACACATCTACCAGGTCCACGGCTTCTACTAGTGCATTTAGCGCCCCTGTTGTGGCGTCGTTTCTGGTTGCTGTCGGTTTAGACCTGTCCAGCTCCCAATCCCTTACACAATTGAGGTCACCTCCCTATATGAAAAAACTCTCTCGGCATTGGGCTAGTTTGGCCCCCAGTGTGTCTAGGTGTTTTGGGATCCCATGGTTGGGGAAATACGAATTTATTATGCAGACTTCCACCAGCTCAATGTATCTTTTTACTATTAGGTACCGGCCTTCCGGATCTGCCTCCCAGCTCAGTAGTTTGAATGGGATTGCCGGACTTATCGAGATTAGCACCCCCTGGCATTTTTTGAGTAGGGAGCACCATAGCATTGCCCATCCCAGTGTTCCGTTACCGCGTTCATAGTCTTCTGGGTCAGGTGGGTCTCCTGCAACAGCGCAATAGCCACCCTCTTCCTGTTAATAAAGGATTTCACCCGATTTCTGTGCATGTATGTTCCCAGGCCTCGAACATTCCATGCCAATACTCTAATGTTGTTGTTATTTCAATATGTTGGTCCCCCCTATCCCTCCTGCCTCCCTGGTCTCCAGTTACTTTTTCAGGCTTTTCCAATTGCATTATTCCCCAGGTAGCACCCACCCCCGTCCAATTGTGTAAAACCACATTCACACATTCCCTGGCACATACCTTGCTCCGTGTAGGATTCAAACCATTACAAACGCTGAACCAAACCAGAACTAGAAAACTGCACTCAGCTGCCACTTTCCAACCGTGGCGCTCGAGCACCCCTGCATCTGCTTGGCCCATCCGGGCTTCAGCGTGCGGGCTATGGTGCACCAGCAACTGGCTGACGCCTACCAGTTTGTGGGGTATGTCTGTTCGCTCTGTTCGAGGTTCGCTCCTGCTGTTTAACAATACAAAGTACTTCATTGTTTCATGTCACTCACCCGCAGGTTTGCTGTTGACGTGTCCCACCCGCACCCCATTCTTTTTCTGGGCCAGCTGCTCTTCATGTATTCGCCTCCTGACCGTCATCCATGTTATTATGTTCCAACCACATTGCAGCTGCCGCCGGCGTTTCCAAGAAAACAGCTTGTCCTTTGAAGAGTACTTTGAGCCTGGACGGGTACATCAACATGTACTTGAGGTTCAGTTTCCTGAGTTTAAGCTTAATTGGCACGAATGAGTTTCTTGCACTTTGCACTGCAGGTGTGTAGTCTGGGTATATAGCCATCACCTCTTTTGATTTGCTCTTGTCACCCCGAGTGGGACGGGTATGCCCAGACGTGGGTCCCATTCCTGCTGGGCCTAGAGACCCAAGCTACTCCTCACTGATGATGCCCAACAAGGCTGAAACATGTCTGGGGATGCTTGTGGACTGGTGCAGAAGGGATGTGACCGAGCCGTTCGGGCTGGACTACCTCTTTGGGGGTGGGGCCAAGCCTGATTTGCATATGGTCTTTCCCCTTCTGTAATGGCTTGGCAGGCGAAGAACGATGGTCTGGAGGGTTGCCCAGAGCAATGCCAGAGGTTAAGATTAATTCTAAACCTTCCAGCCATCACCTCTTTTGATTTGCTCGTATATAGCTATGTTGGCATTGTCTCGACAGATCTCACCTCCCTCTCTGGAGAATTTCAAGATGGTCTCCCTTTCGCAAAAGTTCATTATCTTTGCTATAATGGGGCCAGGGTGTGAGCCCGGTGGCGGTCTCTTTTGGAAGCATCTGTGTGCCCTTTCTACCACAAACCCCTGCAACAGTGTTTTTGTCCCAATTTCCTGTAGTATCAAGGTTTCCACGAAGTCCGTCGGGTTGGATCCTTCCATTCCTTCCAGGACACCCAGCAGTCGTATGTTGTTGCGCTGGACGCACCCTTCTGCATCCTCTGCCTGGGTTTCTAGTGCCGCATTCTTCCTTTCTAGCTCCGTCAGCCACTTTTCTAGTTCTATGGTGGTTTCTGTCGTCTCTTTTTTTTTTAACCCTCTTTATTTAATTTTAAATCAAACATAACAATAAATACAATGGTGAGAATCACAAACATCCACAAACACACAAAAACACCATGACATCAACTCCCGTCCCTAACTCTATAATTTCAAATCAAATTTACTCTCCACCGTCCCCAAATAAATCAATAAAAGAATTAACCGGTCACAGTAGTCAGTCTCCCGATATAACCGATAAGCACGAGACCTTTCATATCTTGACAGCAAGTGCAAATCCGCCAACCAACCCTCAACATGTGGCTTTTTCCACGACGTCCATACTTTCATAATATGTTTTACTGCCATCATCAGTGCCCTATTAATCCAATCAGCACCACCACAAATCTCCAAACCGTTTCTTTCATTCAAGAGGAAAACCGCAGACAGAAAGGTTTGAGGAAAAGGACTTCCCAACACCAACTCTACACAATCAAAAACATCCTTCCAAAAGGTAAGCACTCATTCACATTCCCACAACATATGTAAATAAGTTCCCCTTGAACGAGTACATCCCCAACATGAATCTGAATCCATCAAACCCCTCTCTTTCATTCTCACTGGGGTCCAATAAATGTGTCCCAAGGTTATTTGATGAGTATATCTTAAATTCAAATCCATTTTATCTCTCATCCTCACCCTCCAAGCTGTATCCCATTCCTTTTCCGATAAATCCTGACCCAACTCATTCACCCATTTCATACGTAAAGTCTCCCAAGAGACCTGCATACATTCTTGAATGGGCATCAATTTATTAAACGTAGAGACTACATTTGTAGCAGCACCATACAACAAACATACTTGTGGACAATCACCCAACGGTTCACATAGCATTAGATACCTTTCTGACAATAATTGCTTTAGGGACAAATACCTATTAATCTCATTATTACCCAATCCCTATCGACATACTAAGTCTTCAAAAGCCACCATCCGATGACCTCTCCACACATCCTCAATTTTCAGGATTCCTTTGTTAACCCAAACCCTCCAGTACAACATTTTATTCTCAATGTGCAAACCCAGGTTTGACCAAATGGAAGCATTGTTGTAAAAAAACAATGTCTGACCACATCTCTGAATCAACGCAACTAAAGCTGCCTTTGTAGCCTCTAATGCTTCCATTTTCAATCTGGGGTTCGGAAGCTTTCCATACAAATATAAACAATCTATAGGAAGTGAGTTCAACTTCTCTTTTTCCATTCAAAGCCAAAATGGATCAGGACACCCATCATCTCTAAAATAATGGGAAGCTTTCTTTAGAAGAAACCCCTTGTAGTAATTCTCCAATATTGGGCAACCAAAACCCCCATTTCTAATACTACGCACCAAAATAAACCTTCCCACACCCCAGAAAAGAGCCATAAAAATCCTATCAATACGTTTCAACACCTTTTTAGTAAACTTCAGAGGAAGAGATTGTATGTAATACAATGCTTTTGGAAGAAGAACCATTTTAACTGCATTTATTTTAGCCCACAGACTTAAAGTCAATCTATCCCATACGTATATCCTTCAATAAAGATTCTTTTAATTTGTCCACATTAAAATCCACTGTCCTTCTTATATCCCTAACCAGATACACACCCAAATACTTTACCGCCACTTCAGCCCACTGACAATCCCAATCCAATAATCGTCTACTAATCGGGTTCATCTTCAACGGAAAGACCACTGTCTTTCCCCAATTTACTTTATAACCTGACAACCATCCCACCTCCTGTAACATACTTTGAAGCAGTGGCCCACCTTCAATCGGATTCGACAACACCACTGTTAAATCATCAGCGTATGCTAGTACCTTTACCTCACCATCTTTCAATTTCCATCCATGCATATCCCTCTCTTGCCTAATATATGATAACAATGGCTCAAGTGCCAAATTAAACAAAAAGGGAGAAAGTGGACAACCTTGTCTAGTTCCCATTAACAGTTTAAAGGACTTGGACATCACCTCATTTACCCATATTCTAGCGAGATATCATATTGTAAGTCACCTATCATGTTCAGTAATTGTGGGCAAAACCCCAATTAAAATTTCATCCACTTCTGTATTCCATAAACCAATTATATTCAATAAGGTTCTAAAATTATCATATCCATACCTATTCTCCATAAAACCGACCTGTAAATAATCTATCAATTCTCCTATATACTTCTGTAGCCTAATAGCCATAATCGTTGACAAAATGTTCATATATACATTTAAGAGAGAGATAGGTCTATAGTTAGCGCATTTAGCAGAATCTTTTCCTTCCTTTGGAATTGGTGTAATAACTGCTACCGACATAGAAGGACATAACTTCCCTTCTGAAAGAAATGATTGTAAAGTACACACAATCTTGGGAACAAGGCCGCACTGAAGGTTTTATAAAACTCATTTGGTAACCCATCTAGACCAGGAGACTTACCCATTTTAAGTTGACAAATAGCCTCAGTTACCTCATTTTCACTAATCGGAGCATCAAGGGCCTCTCTCCCTTCTACAGATAGAATAGGCATTTCTATTTTTGCAAAAAAATCACTCAGCATCATTTCATCAGACTGCAAATTCTCCGAATACAAGGACGCATAAAAAGCCTGTAAGCAATTGCAAATATCCCTACGTTTAACCTTTATATTTCCAGCATCCTCTGAAATCTTATGAATAAACGACCTTTCAGTTAAACTCTTCAGCTTATTAGACAATAAACGACCACTCTTATCCCCTTCCTCCCAAAACATCTGCTTCATACAATACATGCCTTTCTCAATCTGTTCACCCAAAGCCTTTTTCAGTTTGCCCCTAGCCTCATCCATTTTTAACCTATCCCTATTTTTACCAGACAGTGTATATTTTTGTTGTATGGTTTTCAATTTCAATTCAAGATCACTTATCTGTTTTTCCCCCTCTTTTCTTTTCCTGGATGTCCAATTAATCAACACTCCCCGAATGGTAGCTTTTAAAGCATCCATACCACCAGATTATTCGCGGAATCCATATTATCCATAAAGAAATGATCGATAAAAATACTTATTTCTTCACAAACTTTTTCATCCTTTAGAATAAACGTTTTCAATCTCCATTTATCCATATACAACTTATCTATTCTCTGCACAAGTTTCAATTTCACTAATGCGTGATCCGATAGACACCGTTCTCCCATATCTACACTCACAATATCATCAACCATCTGTCACCAACAAATAATCCAATCTTGAGTAAGAGTCATGAGCTGGAGAATAGAACGAGAACTCCTTATCTGCAGGATGCAGTAACCTCCAACTGTCCACCAAATCAAATGTTTCAAGGAGGTCACTAAAAACATCACTCAGCACTGAACCCGAGAACCTACACTTTGACAACCTGTCCAAAGAAGCATCCAAAACACAATTGAAGTCACCACCCAAAACAATCTTATTGCCCTTCATTGTTTTCAGACAATCCGTTAGCGTTCTAAAAAAACAATACCATTAGTACAAAGGCTAAACACTGAAGCCCAACGTCAAAAGTTTCACTTCATATAAAGCATCTATTAAAATAAATCGTCCCTCATCATCCATAACGACATTCTCAACTTTCATACCCAAGGATTTTCGAACTAATAAGCCCACTCCCCTTGACCTGCTCGAATGACAGTTCACAGGACTTTCATATACTTTGAAACCCCATAAAAGTTTCCAGTTTGTTCAGTCAAATGAGTTACCTGAAAAAAGATTACATGTGCTTTTTCTCTCTTCAACTTTATCATTATATTTTTCCCCTTCTTAGGACAGTTCATCCCCTTAACATGTAACAAAACTTAATGTCCCCATCATCAGCAATTCAACGGTTAATATAAATAGAAATTGCTAACATACAATGGTCCAATCACGTAAAGCAAAGCCATTCCCATAGCCACTGGTAAAATGGTGTAGATTAGATAAAATAGCCCCCCACCCAACAGACACACGAACACACAAACAGAACAAAAAAACATCAACCAAGTCATCTTGAAAACTGTCTGGATCCCGGACTGACTAACAAAGGCAAAAGAAAAAAACACCATCGCTAAACCACAACCCTCAGAACCTATGCCCAATTTATATACAATCATTACATTTCTTCCTAGAAAAGAAAATCAGCAATGAAGATAAAAAGAAACAAAACCCCATCCATACGACAGCTAACAGAACTCTCTACGTATACCATCAACAATATCCTAATAATACTATGACCCAAATCATATGTTTATCCACTTCCAGCCGTAATCAATTAGCATGAACAACCCCCACCCAGGTGATCTTCAAACATAACCAATTGGAATTTTCCTTTTTTTCTCTTAACCCTCCTCTAAAACATACATCTGAACACTAATCAACTAATTATAGAGTTTGTTCAGAATTCAAAACACACCAGCACAGTAAGGAAATAACAATACAATTCCAAGACCAACCTTCTCTATTCTACACCTAATAACAAAACAACTAAGCATTTGACCCTTCACTACAAGTTCATGAAATAAGTTAAACAATTTAATATACCATGTGTCAGCACTATAAGACCCACAACAGATTCCCTTTCCTCAGTCATATCAAACCCCCAATGTACTAGTCAGGACAAAAGGCCTACAAGATCCAAGCCACTTCAAACAATCCCCAATTTCACATGCAATATAACATCACGTAACGTAAACAGTGATCACAACATTCTTTAACTCTTTGTCTAAGTGTCAATAGACACTACTTCCAAAGCTTCCAATTGTTGATCAAATCAGCAGAATGTGACACTATAGACGCAGTAGATTTACCCTAACTAATACCAAAGATTATTATAGCATTCCAGTAAATCAAAGGATTGTACCAATGACACAGCTCCAGGAAACACTAGTTCAATTGCAATGAGTGTGACACTGATCCCACCGGCTACCACCAACCAGAAACACCGCAACTATCCTTCTCCTATAAGGTTGATGAGTCCAGAATTCAAAGACCCAAAGTTGGACTAACTCCAAGCAAGCATAAATCTTCAAGCTTGCCAACTGTCAACCCTGCCTCAGATGGTATGTCTTTGGCTCATTAAGAGCCATCAATGTACACAGTGAAGGACTCTCACCAACAGCCAGTGCTTAAAGTGGGCCGGGGCCTGCCGGGGCCGGGCCCCGGCAGTCTCCAAAAAGTGGGGCTGAGCCGGGGCTCTGCTGGGGCCCCGTCCCACTGCCCGCAACATTGGCAGGATGCATTATCCCGTCGCGGCCGCAGCCGCAATATTTTTCAAAATCGATTCTGCGACGTGCCATACACCATATTGGTGCTTTGTGTCTGTGAAATGATCTTGCAGGGCCTTGGCTATTGAAATGTGCCTGTTTGTGGCTATCAGGTCTATTTGCATTGCTTTGGATTGCACACGTTCAATGGATTTAATGAAACCATATTTTTCCATGGCAACAGAAGGTGTACATTCAGATACTTGCACAGTGACTAAACTCACTATTTGTTTGGTTTGCAGGCCTTGGAAGTGGTGACTGCAGTATTTAGCAGACAGACCTGGACGGTCACACTGTCCGTCACCAGCAAGTCAGAGCCCCTTGCCAGCGAGAGCATTGGCCATTGACATCTTTTCAATTGACCATGCATGGCTAATAGCAGGGAACAAGAAATGTTTTTTTTATTTATTATTACATTTGTATTGCGCACCCAACCCTTAGGCTTCTGGGCGCATAACCTACGAATATGGTGACATGAATACGGAACATAAGAATATGGTTACATAGATAGCAGACTTAAGATAATGGTTGCATGAATACAAGCTTAAGAATATGGTTACAGGTTATGCAGATCATATCTGGCATATACTTAAGTGAGCGGTTACAGAAAATGTAAGTCACAGTTAGTGCATAGAAGGTCTACTGTTGCAAGTTGCACTTACTTAAGACTGTAGATACATGGGTTGTATTGTCTTACATAGTTGGAGGCAGGTCATGTTGGGGTACTAGCAGGTGAGATAGTGTGGAGCTAGGAATCCTGTGTGAAGAGAATTGACAATAGGGTAGGGTCCATCATAATGTCCAGTAGCAGGGCATTACAGTAGTTGGCTACCATGACAGGGAAACTTGAGCCACCTGCTCTTTGTCTTTTGTATCTAGACTTGGCCAAGTGGCTGAGATAAGCAGCACGGGTAGGCCAGGCCGACTGGTTTTTAGTGATCAAGTTGGAGAGGTAACATGAGGCATTGTTGGATAGGCATTTATATGTAATTTTAAGTACTTTAAATTTGATCCGGTCCTTCACTGGTAGCCAGTGAATGTTTCATCTGAAGGTGGAGATGTGGTCTGATTTGGGGATATTTAATGCTGCTCTTATGGCGTTGTTCTGCACGATTTGAAGTTTTGTGATGTTTTTTGTTGTGGATCCTGCAAAGATGGCATTACAGTAGTCGATCCTAGAGAGGATTATGGCTCTTGCTAAGGTGATACGATTCTCTACTGTGAGAAAAGGTCTGCAGGCTCTGATAGGTTTGGCTGTGTAGGCGGAAGCCGAGGTGATGGCATTGACTTGCCGTGATAAAGTAAGTGAAGAGTCGAGGTAGACTCCAGAATCCGTCTGATATTTGTAGTACTGGGCTTTTTAAATGAACTTGAGTCCCACAAAGTTAGAAAAAAACTGTACTTTACTGTACATTGATCCGCTAAACAACAGAGCAGATGAACAAAGCCAATTTCCAGCAGGCACTTTTCCAAATATAGGTTGAGCAGACCATGAAAATGAGTTATGGTTGGTGTTCACAGCTACCATTGATATTCACGTTGGTGCCTTTGACCACACGAGTGTACTCCACCAATGGCTCCCCACAAATCCTTCTATGCAATTTATGATTACATCTAATCATTTTCATAATCGTGATCAGGCAGCAGTCAAATACAATATATTCTGGTTCCTTTAATAACCAATCATCCAGAAGTGCAGTGGTATGCGATTTCATGGTGGTGGATAAGTCCTCAACTCTCAGAAGAGTGAAACCCACATCACAAGCACAATCGTCAATCAGTAGTGAAGATGCTTCAATTATTTGTGTGTGTGATATTTCCGATTGGTCCACATGTATTGGGGAAACACAGAACATTGTCTGTTCCTTAGATAGCATTTTTTTAGGGTGTGGATTGTGTGAGTAGTTCTGTAAGCAATTCCGAAACACCCTCTGTGTTCTCTGTTTCTTCTGGATGAAGTTGTGTTCTGCAACAATGATCCATGATCACTTACCATGGTTCACTGCTGACATTAAATTAAAATTCCAGCCACTGGACATCTGCATCACGACACTCAATCTTGCGAGGACCATGTTGAGCCTCAGAATTTAGCTGCTCCCAAGTGACAACGGTTTGGCAAGCAACATCATTAGTTTGTGTGGTTGTCTGACTCTTCAAGATCCTCTTCTTCATAGGCCTCTAATTGAAGAGAAACAAAGCTTAATTTATAGCACACATACATACTGTATTAATTACTACATTAAGATTTAATATCAATTAAATACCTTATACACAGCTTGTTTTTTTAAAACTGTATGTACCCTTGTTTTCTGAATTTTCCGTGAAACAGTCACAATGTATTTGCCGTCTGCCAGACCAAGCTGGAAAAAAGCCTTTTGATATTGTCTACACCTTGAAAATTGATATTCGACTTAAAGAATCATACATACATATATATAACAAAATGCCACTATGGAAAACATTAAAATATATTAAATATAACATTACAGTCAAAATGGATGATAACTGATATTTTATAATATCTTATGTATACCTCTTGTCCGTGTGTTCCTTCAATTTCAACCGCTTCAGTAGTGTATTCCTTGAACATCAAAAATTCAAAGAATTTAGATTAAATTGTTAAACAATCTAATGCTTAAATCTTTGCTCTCACAAAGTACATCTTGAGAAGGTTGATTTAATGATTGTCGACCTTACAATATCAGAAAAAATATGTGAAAAGTCTCACACTTTGTACATGTAACATTTCCAAAAGGTAAATTTGAAAACTGTCCCTAATAACCTACAGAGATGTCGCAGGGAGTTGGTTCGAGATCATCCTGCAAAACATATAGATTACATTGTGGCCCCTTCAATCCATTAAATTGTTATTTTGTTCCACCGATTCCACTTTCTCTAAGCAGCTAAAGTTTGTAAACAAAAAAATACACCATTCATACATGGAACGGGTCTATGTTATTCCACGACAAATTACAGTTTTTCAGAAGACCAATTGGGTTGGAATATGGTGACTCGTGCACTGCCTATGAGTAAAATGACAAAATGATCTAGAAAGTATATGCAAGTTGCTTGGTAGCAAATATGTATTAACAAAAATGCAATTTATTCTTGTAATCAGTCGACGCGTGTTTCGACCATCCACGGCCATTCTCAAGGCCTTGTTCTTTTAGTATTCAATATAGTAACCAAGTGTGACTGATAAAGTAGATCAAATTCTACAGGTTGTGGTACCGTCTTGTAGCTAGCAACTCATAATAGATGATTAAGTAGATGATTCTGAGCCACAGAGTATTACATTTCTCATGGATAAAATATTTGAATCATATATAGCGGAAACTCCTGCCTCAATGGCGTGCTGACAAGCTTATATGGGTTCAAGCCCCAACCATGCGGGATGCTCATTAGAAGGCTACACTCATGTTTGTGAGGGACAGGGGATGGAGCGGGGTAACTGAACCACACTTAGCATCGCTGTAAGGGTTGAGTCCCTTCATGGGGAATGAACTCACAAAATATACAGGATGTTTTTGGAATACGTGTGATACAAGCAAATTAAGAATTGTGTTGTATTTTTGTGGAAAGTGAGAAAGACAATTTAGATAGATATTTTATTTGATTATCGATTATTGATCAGCAGTTGTTGATTGTGATTTGTGATCAAATATCCATTCTAAAATGTGCAAGGAAGAAGTAATTAATTTAAAAATGGCCAGGATCATGTGCTGTCCAGATATTTCCTGCACGGGAAATGAAACGCGCACAATCTTCAGTCATGGAGAGACAAAATGAAAGAAAGAGTCAAGAACGTAAAAACAACTATTTGTGAAGCACAGAGCCCATTAGACCAGTCATTTCAAAAGCTGGACATATAAAGAAGAGAGACAAATGCGTGTGAACCTTTCAGTTGATCTTTATTTCCACCTCATGTTTGTAGTGGACAGAGTAACTAAAAGGGAATCTGGCATGACACATAGAGACAACTGCTCAAAAGACATCAGCAGAATTAATACATTCAGTAAGTCTGCAATCAGAGAGAACAAATAATAAAAACCATTTTGGGAGGTTCTGTATAACAACCAGGCTGCATTGTAGGCAATACAAGACAAATTGCAAGCCAAACACAGCTTGGAAAAATACATTTTAACATTAACAACACTCATGGTCAGTGTTAACAAATCCATGATACATTTAAGGGTAATTCAAATGATCACATTGCTTATACCAAAGGTTTAATACATAATGTGATGACTCTAAAAATGCAACCTAAAGAAAGCTAAGAAACAGCTGCAAAACTCCTCGGAAAAACAGTGGATTCGCAAGCTAAGTGGATTCACAAGATCAATTACAGCAACATTTTAAAACAGTTAAACAGTATAGAACCTAGCTAGTCCACTCACATCCACGAAATACACCTACTTACCTTACAAGTGATACAAACACAGGCACAAGTTAATCAGGGTAATGTGTCTGCACAAGAGCCAGTGAAAATGACAAAAGAAAACATGACACTGATGGAGAAGCCAGAATAATTATTGAAGGATCTGACTGATGCAGTTTTGAAAATAGAAAAATTGAAGAAAGATTAACTATCTGGCAGTCCATGAACCAAGACACAGTGAAAGAAATGCATGCTTGCCAGCGTGAAAAAGATTCCCTACCAAAGGAATTACAAAAAGACGGAATCAATGACTTCAAGAAATAAAGTGTTCAAGACAGGCTAGGCTTGTTGAATCTAGGAAACTACTAATACAATGTGAACAATAAATGGTAATTGAAATGGATAATGATGCCAGACTAAGGCAAGAAATTAATGAAAATAGGTTTGCTGGAACAGCTAGTTAAGATTGCGAGACAAATAGCTTTTGTGGAAGCTGGAGATTCTCTCCTTTCCCTCAGACTTCCTCTATACTGCCCACACCTTCCTTGAGAAATACTAGTCGATCTGGTACAGCTGGCCCTAACCACGCCATAGGCGGTGACTGATGTAATATTTCCATTTCCCAAACAAACACATCATTATAATAATTATGGTTGTTCTTTTATAATCCGCTTAATACCAGACATTGGTTTCTAAGCACAGGATCAGGATTCAAACCTGTGTTGCGCTGCATTGTCTTGCTTCCAAGACAAACGTGTTGCTCGTGAGCTATCCCCCCTCTCCTAGAGACACATAGAGACAAGAAGAGGAGAGTTTCCTGTCAGATAAAGAGGAATTATCTAGATCCTCAGGTGAAAGGAGGGGAACTCAGGGGTGTTAGGTGTGAACAGGAGAGGAAATGAGAATACTCCAAATCAGTGAATAATTTTGATAAATGTATCAAAATGGGTTGCGAGAACACAAATTACAATATATGATCTGCTAGAACGGCCATTTAGCCCATCCGGCTAGCCATGAGAGACGAAGAACCACAATGAAAACCCAGAACCCCATGATAAACAGGGCAGCACTGATTTTGAGCAACCACAGGGGGAAACAAAAGGATTCTGGGCCTATAACCCATTAGAGCGATGGAGAAAAGAGAGGAACCCTTGTTCCGGGCACCTAGGAAGCCTTCCTACATTCATAGAGGAGAGTAAATATGTAAATGATGGAGGTGTGTTCAGGTAGTGGCTCTGACTCTGATGAAGGACATTGGACTCAAGTGAGAAGCCATGAATGGCCCTCATTACAAGTGTCACAGTAAATCTGAAGGTAATTTCACCTGATGGAATCACTGTTACAGCAGTGGTGTCCAGTGTAATTTACACCAAATCAGGAGTAGGTGGGTTCACATTCCAACCATATGTGGTAACAGTTATCCTGCCAAGTGGAATTACAGCAGAAAACCATAGGACAGAGGACATTCTGTGAATTCTTGGCAGAATTACTGTTACTGCTTTAAAATCTGTAAAGTAATTTTGCAGGTGGTAATTCTGCTGGGGCTAATTCCGCCAGCGGAATTTACTCCCATTTTCTGGGACCTCTAATTCGGGCTAGTGGTATAAATGACAGTAATTATGTTACTGGCACTTTTTCCACATAGCACTGACCTGTAATGCGGGCCATAGAAAAAGAAATGTGGAATCTTGTACGATAATTCATCCAATGAATAGTACCTTTAATAACATAGTACTGGGAAGATTAAAACCCAATGGATGATAGAGACTGTGCAGACCTAAGGAACTGAACAAGAGAGGACACACGTCAAAGTTGCTTTTCCCTTACATTGCTCAGAAACTTGCACAGACCCAACATTCTAAAACATACTCTGCTCTTAATTTGACAAATGGATATTGGACCATTTCTGTACTGCGTGAACGTCTCTTTCTTTGGGGTGAGAGGGCAGCAAATGTACACCCTTTGGGTACATTAAAAGCAGGATGGAATTCAATATATTCCTACACAAAGCCATGCCTGACCTTGTAGAGGAGGGAACTTGGTCTATGTAGATGACCTATTAATAAAAAGTAATATTGTGGAAGAACACTTGAGGCCTTATTAAGAATTTGATGTTAACAGTCCAGAAAAAGTCAGTCTGGTAAATACTGTTCCCTCATGTGGTCAGTAAGAGTCATACCGGATGATAAGGCCTTTACTGTCATACATGCATTAACAGTCATTACTGGATGCCGAAACACAACGAAATTGCATCCAGGAAAAACGGAAATGTGTCAATACCAGTATTAGAAGAGGAAACATTGCACATGCGGAAGTACATTCTACACAGGCAAGCACAAGAGCTGAATCCATCAGAAATCAGCCAAGAGAAGTCACCCATCAAAAATGACCAGCAGTCCGGGGACACAACAGGTGGTTGGGACCTGATGGGAGAAAACCGAAACCAATGTTCTCCAAACAGGTGTTTACTGTATTAGCCAAGGAAGTGCCCTAGGAGGCACCCATAATTGTTGTCCACCCGATGTCTAAAACAGTCCCAGCTAAGTACGTCTATAAATGGGACCTGGTGTGGGTCAAAGTAATGGATGTGTCGGCGCATCCCTGTACAACAAGAGACATGAAAAAGTGATGGGATGACGTGTAGAGGTGGGTATGGATAAGTGCATGGCAACTGGTGGAGGAACTGTTTCAAGCACTTTCATGTACCCCTGGGAAGAAAAAGAAGCAAGAGTAGTAGATATATCTGGCATTACATGATATGGTATGCTTAGCCACTCCCCTAAACTTGTTACTACCAATTAGTTACAGTGACTGTACCCTATGATTGGTTGACGACCCTCACCATCTACCCCGAAGGTTCTTTGCAATGACTGGATAAACCCTGAGCCCCCGAGCCTGGGATTAAATCTGCTCTCAGGACGCGAACACACGCGAACAATACTTTGTATACTTGTGTATCAGTAAGGTGCAACTATGTGTCGGCATCATACTGTGTGCAGCCCATAGCCATGCTGAGTGTTCTCCGATTACCAACGCAGTGTTACGGTGTGACTGTAACTACTGTTGCAGTTATTGTCTGGACAGAGGAACAGATGGCTCTTCTCAGGCCATACTCTTGGCAGCTTATTACCATGGTCTGATCACATGCCTGGAGACCGTATTATTGAGCCTAGGATAGTCAATGTATTCTGTATTTTTTCAGAGAGCTTACTTCTCCTGCGGCCGGTATTACTACAGTTCAGAAGAAGGAATGCCACTTGCAAAATTATGACCTTGGCAGTGGCTGTCGTTTGCTGCGCCTGATCCTGCGAGGCTTTGGGTTCCGCGTCTAGGCCGATCGTGGCCGTCTCGAGTTAGTGAGCCATGGTCTAGCTTCTGCTGTACATGAGTTTTCATTTGTCTATAAGTTAGTGAGTTATGGCTGTCAAGTCCCTTGGGTGCTCTTGTCATACCATGGGGTTATTTGAATATGGACATCAGCAAGCTTATGCACAAACTCTTCTTGCTTCTTGCGTTAGCACGGTGCTGTAACAGGCCTAATGGCAAAATAATAAACATGCAGACAGTATGTATATGTCACAGTCCTCTAACTATAGGACTGCGTATCCGCATTCTTCATGTAGTTAGGTGTGTGTGCGTGTCAGTGATGTGCGGATGGCACATATGCTTCATGTCTAACGTGGCTAAGTCGTTGTGAGGTCTCTAATGACAAGTGACATGGATTCTTAGCCTTTTGTCAATTTGGTCCATGTAGACGTCTCCAGCTCTGTTTTGAATCTCTTCATTCAGTCTGGGTAGGATCGGCACCACTGTGAGATTATAGGGTCTGCTGGGAGAGAATCTTCTGCTGTAATTTTCAATTGTGGGAGCAGAAGCAATGGATGTAAGTTCATATGACCGGCGGTCATATTGTCTCAAATGTCTCTTCTTGCTGGAGGGTCTTCTGCGACTGGGGGCACATTCTGCTTTCCCCTCTTCAGTCCCCCATCTGGTCGACTTGTCAACCACATCACCATTATCTCCTCCTTTGTCCACCAGGCGCCATACTTTTGTTATTCCAGCCAGATGTCCATAGTGGTTCACATGATCTTCAAACGAGCAGGACATACACCAAAGTCAATGCCTAGCGTGTAATGCACAACTGAAATCCTTATTTATTTTTGTCTAAAAGTTATTTTATTCTGAATGATGTTCCACTCATATCACGCCCCTCTCATGAAACCCCCCCCCCAAACCCCGGTCACACTGAACCAGAAACCAGGCTGGTTTGTAAAGTTAAAATATTTATTTATGCATTTGCAATTTAATCACACTATGTTTGAATGGGTACACAATAATCACCAAGGGGGTGATGTAACACTGAATAATCTCTTTAATACACAAGGAGTAATAGTGAGCAAAACAATTCAGCACAGAAATAATACTTTTGTGTGTGTGTTCAGGTCAAATAGCACTGTGGTTAACAGTTCCCCCTGCACACCCCTCATCCCCCCAATAGGCAATATAAAGAGACAGGAGGAGAGAGCAGGTATTCAGGAATGTCAGAATTCAAACGAAATAAAAATCGCACTTTCCCCCAGCAAACACAAGAGAAAGCAGAATTGACTGTCAAGCTGAATGAATGGCTTTTAAAGTTATCTTGAGGATGGATTGGGCAAAAACACTAATATGGTCAAAATTGCTATCAATTCTCATGGGAGCCTCTTTGGATGGTTGCACACAAACACAAGCAATAATTCAATACCAAGAAACAATTTGAAATCCTAAAATTCCAGTCGGGAGCGATCAAAAGCTGTTTTACATGTGTCAGAATTTCCCAAAAACAAAATTTGCGGCAAACTTTTCACTGTGCGATAATCGCGATAACGGGAGAACCGTAAGGATTTGGGATGCTGAGGAAGTTATGGACATTTTAGTGGAGGTCATTTTTTCAAGATAGGTGCAAGAATGGAACACGGGAATGCGCTTTTAAAATGACAAATGGGATTTCTAACACTAGAGGATGACTATGTACAAAATGAATCCCAAAAAGAACACAGCCACTTGATCAGAATGACTGCCTGCCTGGGACTCGCCTTCTTCAGATGGGAAAAGATCAGTGCAAAGATAGTTTTAGCAATACTAGCACAGGAGGAAGATAGGAGGGCTAGGATAGGAGAGGGTCGTTCAGACAATTTAACAATACTCCTAACAACCCAGGTTCTGAACACAAGATAGGATGGGTTTAAGATAGGGATTGACTATGGACAGTACATATGCTGGTGACACAGTTCTATCTATAAATACTCACTAGATATGTTTTTAAACGAAACTGTCAGGATTCTGGTCCGTCAAGATTCTGGTCAGGGAAGGAAATCTGGTCCTGGGACAGACAGCTGGGCACATCAGATTGGATATGCAGGGCGCTCTGGTCACAGCATGGCACATGACTGGATCTGCAATGCACTCTGGTCACAGCACGGCACAGGACTTGATTGGATCAGCACCTCTTGGTTCTGATGATAATTCATTCAGCAGGCAAGCAGTACAGTGCAGCCCGGCTGTAGTATGATGCTCCCCTTAGGTTTTTGGGGTTGGTTCTGGTTATTGAAATTGAGGCCTAGTTGAAAGTGGTTCAGCTATGCAATGGGTTCTGCTTTGCTAAGTTTCTGGAGTCTGGAGCAAGGAAGATGGAAAGTTCTGCAGCAGAGTGCTCCGCCAGCATTCGGGTAGTGGGTGAATCTGTCTGTGTTTTTCTGCCCTCTGCTGTCTCTATTTACGCTATGATAAAGGGTGTGTGTGTGCTGATTTATCCTAAAATCACCCCTTTGACAGGGATTGGTTCAGAGTCTCCTCTCTACTTTGATAGGAGGAGAGAAACAGGGTGTCACCTTTATGGTGTGGGTTTATGAGGTTTAGAGTCCACCCCCAGCCTCTTGAACACAAAATCTACTTTTGACACAATACATATTTACACATGTGCAACCTCTATAACAACACATATACAGATTACATATTTTGTACAACAGCTACTCCTCCAAACCCCGTAGCTGTGGGATCTTATGTCTGCTTTTCACAGAAATTTGCCCTTGTCATCCAGAATACAATGTCCAATTTATCAGCAAATTTCAACAAGTGTGCACGTATAACCTGGGCATAAGTGTATAAAGTTTCATACTTCTAGCAGAAATACATTTGGTATAAAATCACATTTTCTGCCGTTTCCTTCCAAATTATGTCACACGATTTTGCCGCCTCTTGAAATGTGCAGCCAAAATTTAGATTTACAATTCTGTTACCTTTGTGTTTTTGACAATTTTAAGTGGCAAGTTATATGTATTTAAACAAAATGTTCTTGTGAATGTTCAGTCACAGATGGCTGTTTAGATCTGCCTTGTTTTCTCTCCCTTCAGTTCAGAAGCAGTCTCCTCCCTGTTCTCTTAGCAGAAGCCATTTTAAGACTGTCCTCACACTTCGAATTTCCTGAGCAGCAATTTGTTCATTGTTTCCTTCCCCACTGCAGACCAGGTTCTTCCCCCACCCTATAATTATCACTTTGGAGTGATTTCCTGGTGGAGGGAGCTGGAGGGAGAGGCCTTGCCTCTGTGAGGAAAGCTGTTATTCCAGTTTGGTAGCTTTTAGCCAGCTTATTTTAACTGTTAATTCTGTTGAATTTTCCTTTAACATATAACAAACTTGTGGGATCACATCACAGTTAAGTACTTATACAAGATTTTAAACCATGATTTTAGTTTATACATGTTTAAAGTTTAATCCTGTAGGCCCCTCACAGCTGTCATTCAGGCGGCAGTCGGCCCAGGGTATTGAACCCAGATTTTGGCAGTTTCACAGGCAGGCCACTTTTGCTGTGGAAATCCCTTGATGCTTTCAGCTTTTCAGGACATGGTAAGTTCACAATAATTTATTATACTAAGTGAATTGTAGCACCCAGCAAGAATTTTGGATGTTTGAGGGTGTTTTGTACCGCAATCTGTAGTTTCGGCAACAAGGAAAAAAGGGATTTAAAGCAAGATTTTGGGGTTTCCTTTAGCAAAGCACTGCTTTTCCTTCTGTACTCCATCTTCACATGTTGTGGAGCCCAGTGACATGTTTCAGGAGTGAGATCTCTGTTCCACCACTGACAACATATATGGTAGATTGGGCAGCTGTCTTTTTGTGCTTTGCAAAGCGTGCTTTTCAGAGGTTTTGGTGTGCACAATGGTTTTGCGGCCATTTTGATGTTTCTGGCACCATCAGAACACAGTGACGCCGCATGGCAGAGCATAAGTGGGTTAAGACATCCCACACCTCCTCCTCTCATTTCCCTTGCTAATTCCATCTTAACCTGACCACTTACCTTTTCCATCACTCATGCTTTGTCAGCCTTCCTACCTTGCTCTCTTGCCCACCACCCCAATCTCAATTGCTTCAACCGTTTCTCCTCATATTTACGTGATCCCTGCAGTAATATTTTCTTCCTCCACTGTGCCATTTCTATCTCCTTCTCCCTCTCCCCCTTCAACATACTTTCTAATTCTTCTCTTTTGCTGGCTACTTCTTCTTGTCATTCCATTTCCGTATCTTCCCTCCCTTGTACACTATCTCGTCCCCTTTGTAATGTCAGATGATCTCTCTTGCCCTGTCCTTGTGACTGAGGTTACTTTGCTATACCTTGCTGCATCCCTATGGGCGTGCTGTCTTGGAGCTGCTCCTCATTGTTCTCTCTGCTTGTTGAACCTCCGGTGGACCCGTATTTTACCTCCGTGCTTTCTATTGCTTGCCTTGCACCTTCCGCCTCCCCCGTGTTGGCCCCTTTTAGTTTCAATAATATTTGGGCAGCTATCCATTCCTCAGATACTATACCTGAGAGCTCATTTCTTCCACGCTGTAGCACATCCTTGTTATAGTCTGGGCTATGAGTAACTTTTTCTGTCTCTTTTAACAGTTCGATTTTAACGTATGGGGTTGGTTTGTATGTAGGGTTTGAGTAACCTTCTGCTGCTTTTGATTCTCTTAAAAGGTATAGGCCCTGTTCCTCCTCCGCATTGTCTGATATTACACTATGTGGTGCAGGATGTGGATGGATGGATCTGGCACCCCCCGCTCGCTTCCCGTACACTCATCATCTATGGCCTACCCTCTTGAAACATACACCACAACTCAAATATTTCCATGTTTTTGGCTAACCTTTTCCCCTTGTATGTATTTTGTAAATGTGTCATGAGCGATTGCAGCACGTCCATGAAAAAACTGCCATTGGGCGGCCATGGTCTCGCTATTTTCCCCTTTGTACCTTTATTGTTTGCTGTATTTAATGATTTTATCCTTATATGGGGGAAAGGTTTTACACAAATGTTGAATTGGAGGCACGGCCCCACTATACATGGTCCCCTTTCAAACATATGGATACATTGCAACCTTTACCTCACCTCTAATTGAGGCTTTCTATATCCGCTGTTAGGGGAAGGAAAAAGGTTGCAATACAGAATTTATCACTTGCTTTCACTAAGAGCATTCATGGCTCAATACTTTACAAATCGGGCTTTGCGCCTAGCCTCGCCTTCACCAATGTTGTTGCTGTGTCAAGCGCACCACCTCAATCGTGTGCAGCTCGTTCCCCTGCTTTCCGTTTGCAAATTTAAAACCACTGCTCCTCTCTTCTCCACACAGTTTTCTATAAAACAACCTGAGGGTGATGTCATGAAACTAACATTCAAACAAATTATATGATATGATATGATATGGCATTTATAACGCGCCAATACACTTATGTTTCAAGGCACAACGAGCCAAGGGAGGGGCACAAAGGGAGGACGGACAGCGATCCTACTAGGCCAGGTGTCATTCAGATCACGCAAGTGCGTGGGAAGGGGGCAGGGGCAGTGCAGTACATGGGAACGATGATAACAATAAGTAAATAAACAACGGCCAGCATGTGGCAAGTGCATGGATAGGTGCATGGGTAAGTGTGGGCATCAGGTGTCAAGGGCTGGTAGGGGAACTGTAGGGATACAGAAACAGTCCCCAAGTGCGGGGATTGCCAGGTGAGCAGTGCAGGTGTGTGATGCTAGCGGGGGAGGTACCTGGGCCCGAGATCAGAGAGTGTCCAGGCAACCAGTGCAGTTCCAGTTACAGCCAGGAGGTCAGCAGAGGAGAGGAGGAGAAAAGGCAGAAGCAAAGAGAAAGGTTTTGAGGTGCTTCCGGATTCAGGGAGGCAGGGAGGCTGTTCCAGAGGGAGGCACCAGCCAAAGAGAGAGATCTATCACCCACTCGTTGCTTGGAGAAGTGACTGACCCTGAGGGAGTGGAGGCGGATGAGCGAGGAGCTCGATAAGGAAGATATTTAAGAAGAGAGAGTTGAAGGTATTGAGGCCACAGAAGGCCTTTTGAACGATGCAGAGGGTTTTGAACTTAAACCTCGCTGCCACTGGGAGCCAGTGCAGAGATTTCAGTCCTGGAGAGATACGTTCCCTGGGCTTGAGGCCAAAGACAAGTCTCGCAATCCTGTTCTGGATAAGTTGCAAAGGGCGGAGAGTAGAAGCAGGCAGATTTACAATAGTCCAGCCTGGAGAACCAGTGCTCTGGAGACAGTGAGCTTCTGGGGAAAGGAGAGGAAAGGAAGAATACCTCTGAGGAGGTGCAGCTGGTAGTGTGACTTCTTAGAGATGTCAGAGATGTGAGGAGAGAAGGAGAGTGTGGGGTCGAAGATGACCCTGAGGTTTTTAGCCACACAGGTGGGAGCAGGAAGAGGGCCAAGAGAGGCCGCCAGAGAGCTACAGGGAACGAGGGAGCAGGTGTGCCGATGAGAAGAATCTCAGTCTTACTGGCATTAAGGCAGAGGTCATTCATGGCACACCACTCCTGGATAGCAGACAGACAGTCAGAGATGAGCAAAGGAGAGGAGGAGGTCGAGGGTAGCCTGAAAATGAGCTGGGTGTCATCCGCATAGCACTGAAAGCTGGGGCATAGAGCGGCGATGCGGTGGACAAGGAGTTCTAGGTATTGGTTGAAAAGCCAAAGAGAGAGGTTAGACCCCTGGGGGACACCACAAGTAGAGAAAAAGATAGCAGAGAGGAAGGACCCAAGTTGGACCTGGGAGGGTTGGTCGGCGAGGAAAGAAGTCAGCCATGCCAGAACCTGACCAGTGATACCCAGGTTATCACGGAGACAGTTGAGCAGGATGGCATAGTTGACAGTGTCAAAGGCAGAAGAGAGATCATGCAAGATGAGGACGCAAGGGGTGTTAGAATCAAGGTTGGAGAGCAGGTCTTCACGGATGTTCAAGAGAGCAGTTTCCATGCTTCTGGCAGCTCTGAAGCCAGATTGATGGTCGTGACGACAGCCAACAGATTCAGTGTGGAGATTAAGCTGGGAAATGGCCAGTTTGTCCAGGAGCTTGCCCAGGAAGGGAGTGATGGAGATAGGGCAATAGTTGGCCAGGCAGGAGGGGTCGGAAGAGGGTTTCTTAAGAAGAGGGTGCACAAGGGAGTGCTTCAGGGGGGATGGGAAGATTCCAGTGGTGAAGGAATGATTGCAGAAATCAGCCAGGGCAGGAGCCAGGGAGTCGATGTGGTCCTTGACAGTTTTGGAGGAACATGGATGAACCTGTTTCGAAGAGACTTTCATAGATTGGACTTGTCTAGAAACCTCATCAGCAGAGAAACAGGAAAAGGCAGAGAAGGAGGGAGGAGAGGTGGCTGCAGAAGGGCCAGAGGAAGAGCATGGAGTAGGGGGAGGGAGGGGACAGGAGGAGAGTGAGGACAGGATGTCCTCAGTTTTAGAGATGAAATGAGAAGCCAGTGCCATGCAGAGGGCCTGGGAAGGGACAGGAGAGGTAGAGACTGCGGCAGGATTGGCCAGTTCCTTACAGGTTTTAAAGAGTTCAGCTGAGTTGTTAGATGCTGCAGAGACGCGGGCTTGGATATGAGCTCTCTTCTTGGTTTGGACAGAGAGGCAGTATTGCCTCTGGAGCAGAGGCAATACTGGCCAGTTTGTCAGAGGATGTACATGAAGCACGCCATTTCCTCTCGGCCACCCCGCACTTGCGTTTTAGGGTGACAAGGTCTGAGTCGTACCAGGAGTTGCACTTGGCTTTGGGCTTCAGGTGGATTCTCATGACGGGGGCAAGGATATCAAGAGTATCATATATAGCAGAGTGGAGCGTGGAGAGGGCTGTGTCAGGGTGAGAGTCAACCAAAGGGGGGGGTGGGGGTGAGAAGGTGGCGGGAAAAACCTCAGCTGACACGCGCTTCATGGGTCGGATGACCGAGAAGGTGGGTGGCAGTGATGGAAGTGACTTGGCCTGAGGGGTAGGGAGGGTGAGGTGGGAGGAGAGGAGACAGTGATCACTCCAGGAGAGAGGAGTGGACAAGTGTGCATACACAAAGAGTGCCCGTGTCCCCTTGTCCCCACAATGCACCCCAAATCCACAATAACCCCACAGCTGTCTTACCATCTCACCGGGGGTGGCTTATTCTCTTTTTATCTCTTGTGTTTGCTGCAACCGAAGTGTTGCCTGACGGTTGAAACGCCTCGCTCCAGGAAGACTTAACCAGACAAACCCCTTCCACAACTAAGGTAGTTCCAGCTATCCGTCACAGGGATCTGTCATCTATGCTCCAAACTAAAACATCCAACAAATAGGAATACCTCATATATACAGTTTTCACAGTCCGAGCCTACTAGGTTCTCAAGCCTTGCTCCTCACCAGAGCCTCTCACTGCAATACTCGAACAACCACAGAAGGTATCTTCTACCTCCGCTCCAGTCCCTACCACTAAACACGTTCAAAAGAACAATTCCAACACCAATATGTACTTAAAATCTTGCCTCCTCCCTCCCGCATATAGACAAAACCCACCCACTAACACGTTGCCTGTCATGTGGACCACACGTATGTTCTTTTGAGTCCGTGGGTGTTACTCGGCCACTTGATCCCCATTAAGAGCTCATCTCGCCCTCCAAACTGCTCAGACTCCTCGCCGACTGCGGGCGGGATAGATTTCTCTAGGCGGCTTCCGACGCCTACCTCTGGTTGCGCTATCCGGTTGTCTTGCAATTCCTACGAGGGTCCTGCAGCCTTCTGGGTCTGACAGCTAAGGAGGCAGCGTCCGGCCAGGCTGACGGCACTCCCGATCTTGGTGGGACATCCAACTTGTTAGGGGTGGACCACTGGAGCGAGTCTGTATAAGGCCTAACTCCTTCCCTTGGTTCTAATAAAGAACTCCAGGTCCACACAAGAGGCAAGGATTACTGCAGTTTTATTATACAAAACATGCTACAGGGATCACATACATGGACGGACATCCACTAAGCTCTAAACGGACCCTGGCTCGCAGGACAGTTTTGTGACGTTGTAATTGGTGTCATTACTGGGAACCGTCTCAAAAACCCATCCTGACTCGGGATAGGCTGTAGAGTAGTAGGTACCTTATGGAGACAAATTTAAGAATTTAGTTATTGGCCCAGACAATGTCAAGTGGTAGTCTTAGCTGTTCCCCCAAACTTGTTACTTCGAATTAGTTACAGCGACTGTACCTCATGATTGGTTGGTGACCCTCACCATCTACCCCGAAGGTTCTTTGCCCTGATTGTATAAACCCTGAGCCCCCGAGCCTGGGATTAATTCTGCTCTCAGGCCGCGAACACCAGTGAACAATACTTTGTATACTTGTGTATCAGAAAGGTGCAACTATGTGTCAGCATCATACAGTGTGTAGCCCATAGCCATGCTGAGCATGCTCCGGTTCCCAACGCAGTGTTATGCTGTGAGTGTAACTATTGTTGCAGGTATTGTCTGGAAAGGGGAACAGGTGGCTCTTCCCGTGCCGTATTCCTGCCAGCTCCTTACCATGGTCTGATCACGTGCCTAGAGACTGTATTAATGAGCCTAGGATAGTCCATTTTTTCTGCATTTTTTCAGAGAGCTTATTTCTCCTGTGGCCGGTGTTACTACAGTTCAGAAGAAGGAATACCACTTGCAACATTACATCCTTGGCAGTGGCTTCGCTGCTGTTGCTGCAGTCTTGTTGTGCATGATCCTGGGAGGCTTTGGGTCCCGCGTTTAGGCCGATCATGGCCTACTTGAGTTAGTGAGCCATGGTCTGGCTTCTGCTGTTCATGAGTTCTAATTTACAAAAAAGGTAGCAGGCGCCCCTCTCTCAAAAGAACAAGGCATGATAACCTGTTCAGTGGTTATTAACCACATTGAGAGTTTGCAGCCATTGCTTTTTGCTCACTGTACCTTCACAGATGGGAAATATCCATTTGCATATCAGTCTTTGTCCCGCCCACAAGGGCAGTCCATCACAGAAATGCTATGGCAATTCCTCTTTGAACAAGAGTACCATCAGCAACCCCATACACTTGTTTCAGCCTTGTTGGGCATCATCAGTGAGGTGAAGCTGAGCCTCTCTAAGCACAGTGCTTAGAGAAACATGGTGCTGGACTGCCCATGTGGGCGGGACAAAGACTGATATGCAAATGGATATTTCCCATCTGTGAAAGGTACAGTGAGCAAAAAGCAATGGCTGCAAACTCTCATCTCAGAACAGGTTATCATGCCATGTTCTTTCTGGAGAGGAGCGCCTGCTACCTTCTTTGAAATGTTTGCAAGGAACTTGGGGTTGGTCACCCTGAGTTACCTGGGGGCAATCAGACGTGGACTCCCTGCTCACTGTGCTTAGAGAGACAAAGCTTCACCTCACTGATGAGGCCCAACAAGGCTGAAACACGTGTATGGGGTTGATTTTGGTACTCTTGTTCAGAGAGGAATTGCCATAGCATTTTGGTGCTGGACTGCCCATGTGGGCGGGACAAAGACTGATAGGCAAATGGATATTTCCCATCTGTGAAAGGTACAGTGAGCAAAAAGCGTGTGCTGCAAACTTTCATCTCAGAACAGGTTATCATGCCATGTTCTTTCTGGAGAGGAGCGCCTGCTACCTTCTTTGAAATGAGTTCTAATTTGTATATAAGTTAGTGCGTTATGGATGTCAGGTCCCTTGAGTGCTCTTGGTGTACCATGGGGTTATTTGCATATGAGCATCAGCAAGCTTATACACAAACTGTTCTTGCTTCTTGCGTTACCACGTTGCTGTAGCAGGCCTAATGGCAAAATAATAAACATGCAGACAGTATGTATATGTCACAGTCCTCCAACTATAGAACTGCATATCCGTATTCTTCATGTAGGTAGGTGTGCGTGTGTGTCAGTGATGTGTGGATGGCATGTATGATTCATGCCTAACATGGCAAAGTTTATGTGAGGTCTCTAATGACAAGTGACGTGACTTCTCAGCGTTTAGTCAATTTGGTACATGTAGTCGTCTCCAGCTCTGTTTTGAGTCTCTTCATTCTGTCTGGGTAGGATCTGCACAACTGCAGGGTTAAAGGGTCTGCTGAGAGAGGTAATTTTCCATTGTGGGAGCAGAAGGAATAGGTGTAAGTTCATATGACTGGCGGCCATATTGTCTCAGATGTTTCTTCTTGCTAGATGGTCTTCTGGGACTGGGGGCCCTTCTGCTTTCCACTCTTCATCGATACCATGCCTTCCTTTCAGTACCCATGACAGCTCAATGAACAATGCTACCTATTTCAGCACTCCCAGACACACAACGAGGGACATACCATTTTCCATTTACAATGCACTTGGAATGCATTGCTTAACTTCGCCCTTCCAGCCATCATCATTTTGGAAAGTGCACTGACGCGAGCAGAACTCAAGCAACAGCTCAGGGAGCATTACACAA